>NC_064818.1:36918961-37292442 GCF_023721935.1 Panthera uncia | reverse complement strand
AAACTGCTTATTTCTTTATAACTAATCTCTCGCCTTGCATTTCTGACTTTTTTCCCCCCCCCCCCCGCCCCTCCCACAGAAAAAAAAAAAAAAAAAAAAAAAAAAAAAAAAAAAAAATGCTTCCAGGATGAGCCAGGGAGGAGGAGGGGAGAGGCTTCACTTCAGGAAAGCTCGAACAGGCTCCAGTCCAGAGCTGCCACCGCACCCGGACGAGGCGCTCCGCAGCTTTCAGAGAGCATCACATCCATTAGCCGCCACGACCTGCAGACGGGCCCGCGCGGCCCCGTGCGGGCCACCTGCCAAATGCCTCTTGCCTCCGTCCCTTCTTCCCTCTCGCACTGCCACTGACCTTTTCATCCCTCCCGGGCCTGTTGCAATAGCTTCTCACTGCCTCCCTGCTTCCAGCCCATGTCCTCCTGTCCCCTCTTGCTGTCTGCGTGATCTTTCTGCACCCCACTTTGTTCACCTTGCCCTTGGCATCGTAGCCTCCCATGGCCCCGCCAGGTACCGACTGAAGTCCCAACTCCTGCGCATCCAAGGATTAAAGCCTCTCTCTACAAGCCCCTTGCCAGCATTTCCCGCCCCCCCCCCCCCCCGCCCCCTCCAGCCCCGAGGAAGCCATGATGTGCTTCCTGAATACACCAAGCACTTTCAGGGGCCATGAGTCTGCTCGTGCCATGAGCTCAACCCGAACCCCTGGCCTTTCCCATCCTGCTGACCAAGTCATATCTTCCATTAAGATCTTGTTCAGCATCACCTACTTCAGAGACCCTCTGCCCACCTGGCTGCCATCGGCCGTGGCACTTGCACTGAAGGCTCGTATGTTCCCTACCAACTGATGATCCCCCTTAGGCCTTCACACACCTGCCTCCTCTGCCATGTTGGGAGCCCAAGGGTCATGCCTCCTCACCGCCATATCCTCCTCCCTCCCAGAATGGTTCTGGCACCTCCTAGGTGCTCAGGTGGCATTGGAGAAGTGGAGCTTACCGGCGAGAACTCTGAGGCTCGGAGAGGTCAAGGTGAGGCAGACATCACTTGTCTGATGGCCCAGTTGGGATCTCTCTCCTATCGCCACTCCCCCCTGCCTCTCTGCTCACTCTGGGGCCTCAGCCTCACCTACAACCCACAAACCACTACTCATGTCTTGGTTTGCAGAGCTGCACATGTCTTTTCTCTGTCAAACCCTTTCTTCCTTCTCCATGTCTTCTCCACCAGCTGCCCAACAGCCTTGGACTAGTGGGGCCACCGGAAAGCCGAATCTGGGACACAGACCCTTTGATCCATAGAAAGACTCATGAGTCTTCTTTCTGGTGACACTTACCCCTCTTCTAAAAAATGAGCTTCTCAAGGTTGCCAGGAATAGCCGTGCATGCAAGCAAGCTCATGCCTTGGTGTCTCAAGGTCAGGATCCAGGGAGGCAGAGTGAAGACCAGCATCTTCACCACTGCGAGCAGTGACTGGCCGCTCCCACCCCCGCCAAATTCTGTCCACCTGGAACCTCAGAATGGGGCATCACTTGGTGTAAGAATCTTTGTAGATGTAATTAGTTGAAGGGTCTTGAAATGAGCTCCTCCTGGATTAGGGTGGGCCCTAAACCAACGGCAGGTGTCCTTGCAAGAGACAGGAAGTAGGCACGCGGAGATCCAGGCGAGAAGGCGATGGGAGGATCCCCAGGAGGTGGACGTGGAGGTTGGCGCGATGGGTCTACAAGCCGGGGAACACTAGGGACCGCTGGATGCATGGTCAGCAGAAGCTAAGACAGGGGCCTGGAACGGAATGTGTCTCAGAGCCTGCAGAGAGGACCAATCCTGTGACACCCGCTCTCTGGCCTCTGGCACTGAGAATAAATTGCTTTTGTTTTAAGCCACCCAGTTTGTAGTCCTTTGTTACCTAAGCAGCTCTAGGGGATGGAAACAACCAGGCAGTGTAGCAGGGGAAGCCCCAGAGGGACACAGGGAATGAGGGCGTGGACAGAGGTGCTCATCACATGTGGGCTCCCCCTCTGCAACTCACCCTGGCACCTCGAAGCTCTTTCTCTTTTTTCTGTTGACGTCCAGCTGCCTTCGCCCTGCCCCAGTCCCCTCTCCTCCCCGTGTGTCCATTTTCAGGCTCTCACCTGTGGGTTCCATGTGCCTGAAAGTCTGCAGTTTCAGATGTCCCCCGTGTCCATCTGTTGGTGGTCTTACCACTTCCCTTACACCTGCCCACCAGCCAACTCTCTCGCCACATTTAGCCTCTCTAAGAGAGGTGATCAGATCATGGTTAACCGCCATCATCCCCAAAGGACAAAGCTTTCACTCCAGCCGGGAGTGGAGGTCTACAGGCAGTAGCCTTTGGCCCTGCTCATCCTGGTCAAGGTCTGCCAGGTCCGGACAGCCGTGGCCAGAGAGGCAGGCCATGTGTTCCAGCAATGGGAAGACAGGACAGATGAGCAGACACAATCCCAGACTGACACCTGCCCCGAGACTGAGCTTCCTGCAGGATTGAATACTAGGCAGTAGGAAGGGAGAAGGAAAAAGGAAGAAGCACTTCTTAAAGAGTGAGAAGAAAAGCACCATCAGCAGAAGCTTTTGAAAAGCCAAAATTGCAACCCACTTACCTCCTTCGCCAGAGGACAGCTGCCTTTGTCGAGCCGCTCAGAAGCGCCCGTAGCTCTGGGTCAGCCTGACAGCCACTGGGGACGGCAGGGGTGGGCCCAGAGAGGCTGGGTGGGAGGGGCAGGCTGCCAGGGCCTCGGCTGAGCTGGGCGCCTCTGCAAACGGGTGTTTGCAGAGGGCAGGGGACAATGGCTCCGGTGCATCAGGCTGCTTTTGCTGTAATCCCACTCCCTGAATGCCTCCCGTGCGCCACACCATGCTAGCGACACCGTCCAGACTCCCTCTCATTCACTGTCCCCGGGCCCTGGGGCGTGCGCGTCAGCGTAGGGCCCGTTGTACAAGTCAGAGAATGCAGGTGCGAATGCCCAACGTCACACGATGAGGAAGTGATGGAGTCAGGATTGAAACTCAGTGGATCCTGGGGTGCAGGCATGTTACAGGGAGACCTGATGACCTTTGATTACGGGATTCAGATCAGGTACTAGTTTGGTTATCAGTGCTAAATTTCCTGATTTTGATAACCACACCGTGACGTGTAGGAGGTCCCATTCTTAAGAAATACACATGGCAGAGTTTCCGAGTAATCGGAAGCCACGTCCCCAGCTCGCTGTCAGATAGCTCAGGAAAATAATAGAGTGAATTATAAAGTGAATGAGACAAAATCTAGCAATTGGGGAATCGGAGGAAGGGTGTGCAGGGGACCCTTGACTATTCTCGTACTCTGTACATGGGAAACCGCACGAAAATTAAAACTATAAAAAAAGAAAACTTTAAAGTCCTAGCTCTTTTTATTTTTTTTTCAAAGCACCTTAACGAAGTATAATTTCCGTAATGAACACCACGTATTTGAAGCATATGCTGTAATAACTTTTGGCATATGTATGTACCCATAAAGTCATCACCACTGTCAAGAGAGTGAACATACCCATCACGCCCGAAAGTCACCTCCTGCCCCTTCACAACGGTTCCCTATCACCCCTTCCCGATCCCCCAGCCCCGGCCCCACACAACTGCCTTCTGTTGCTTTAGATTAACTTGCATTTCCTAGAATTTCATATAAATGGCATCATACAGTATGCACTGTTTTTAGCCTCTTCTTTCACTTAGTATAATTATTTTGAGATCCATCCATATTATCGCATGCACTGCTTGTTCATTCCTTTTCACAGCCGAGTAGTATTCCATTGAATGGATATACCACAGTTTGTCTATCCATTCCCCTGCTGATGGATATGTGGGTTGTTCCCAATCCTTGGAAATTATGAATAAAGCTGCTAGGAAGATTTGTGTTCAGGCCTTTTTACGGGAGTTATGCTTTCATTTCAACCGAGTGACTGGATCGTACATTAGTGTGTAGTAAGTTTATTAATGAAGACACTGCCCAACAATTTTCCCAAGTGGCCGTACCACCAGCAGCAGGCACGGATTCTGGCATCACCACATCCTTGTTTCAGTGTTGAGGCAGTGTCAGCCTCTTGGGTCTTGGGTCAGACCCGTCTAGCGGAGGCTAGTGGTCTCCCATTGTCGCTTTCGTTTGCCTTGTCCTGGTGACGAGGGGTGTTGATTTTGTCACTATGCCCTTCCGTCTCCAGCTTCTCTGGGCGAAGGGGAACACACGGCAAGCCTGAGAAGCTTAGTTAACGCCGCCCTGCAGGCCAAGGGTGGACAGGCAAGTCCCCAAAGGAGAGCGTGGAAATGGATGGGCTTAGGTGGAAGCCTAGAGCCCCAGCGTAGAGCGGGGTCCTTGCCAACACGGGTATCGGTCCAGTGGCTCCGACTGGCAGAGGCTTCCTTTCAGACCACCCCCAGCTCAGCAGCCCAACCTGGGCCTTTTCACAGGTGATCAGCAAACACGATATGGTGGGTCCTAACCCTCAGCCTCCATTCATTTACTCAACAACCATCAAGTGCCTCTCAAGTGCCGATGCTGTGACCAGCGTAAGTGTTCGACAGGCTTTGCTTGCTGCGTAGGTTGTATGGCAACTTTCAGAGTAAAAGGCGGAGTACCCAGGGATGATGTTCAAGGCCTTTCTTGATCGAGTTCCTAAATCTAGGTTTTCCTAACACATCCTTCCACCCGGCCTGGGCTCTGAACAAACGCCCGGTGTCCCAGACTTGCCAGCTCCTTCCCACCTCTCGGCCTTAACCTTCTCTCACGCTCATCTCCCCTGGCTGATGGAGAACTTCTCAGCCCGCTGAAGCACCAAGCCTCCCTTGCGGCCTTCCTCCTCCTCACAGGCAGAATTTCCTGGGGCCAGCGCTGTCCACGCTTAGAATCCCATATGCGGTTTGGCGGGGCTGTGGGCTCCTGAAGGGCAAGATGCGATCGTATGTGCCCATCTTAGCACAAAAGGCTCCTGCTCAGCTAGTCACCGCCGGCCAAGTCTGACTTCTACACCACTCCCTCCCTTTCTGCACTTGGGGACTAGGAGGTCGTGCCGCCCCCACACACATACACCCACCACATGTGGTTCACAAATCACTCCAAATGCCAGAGGTGACACCCGCTACGTTCTAGAAAGTTAAGTACCTGTGCCACCTTGCCCACCATTACCTGGAACAGCCATTATTGTCGTGCGAACACATGGCCCGGGAGTTTAAACACTATAACCAATTAGCTTCTCAGGGTGCGTCATCTTAAACACGCCAAGCTCAACGAGATTTGAGCTGGTCTAGAAGCTTTCTTTTCTTCCTTCCTTCCTTTTTTTTTTCCCCCTCTTGTTCAGGCAGCACTTACCCGTCTGTTCTTCCACAACAGAGCCATTCCCACTAGAAATGCCACGAAACCTTTCAAATAAAATATTTAACGTGTGGATCCAATAATTTTAGGTTGGGAGTAATGAAACCTTTATTTAGATCCTACCTTTTATTAAACCTCAGGGTTCTCTTTTGGTCTCTAATGACATTACGTTGCGTCAGAATTAGACAGATTTTTTTTTTCTTTTTTTTTTACAGGGGGCTGTATTATTTGTTGTGACTCGGTAATGCTAATGTTTAAATTTTGAGTCCTTTTACTGCTGATTAAACCTCTAAAGACTACAGCAGAATTTCCGCTTCACTGCTAGAAGAAAAGAAAACAGCTCGGTTTGTATTGAGGAGATCACTTGAAGAATGTGCGGGAAGGTTGCTGCATTTATGAATAAAGCGAGGCATTATCATTTTTAATAGGAATTAAACAGCTAGAGGGAGAAGTCGGGCAATGCTGTGATCAGTGCAAAGGAAAACAATCTAACAATTTTAATTAACTGTATTTTAATAGCTTTAGTTATAATTGAATAATTTAAATACCAAGGGAAACAGTTAAATCTCCTAAAAGCCTTTTTTTATTTACATTTTAACTACAGTTCACGGTGAAGAGATGACAGAACGTGTGCTGGGGGGGAAATCGCCGGAATGACTCCAGCAGCCGGGCAAGCCTGGAAGAGGCAGGATGGAACCTTGAGTGATCGTGGGCCAGAGGCTCCCAGGCCCCACCGCCTCGGGCAGAGATGGCCTCCCGGAAGGACCGGGGGTTGGGGGGGGCGGTGGCAGAAACAGACAGCGAGGAGTTCCCTGCCCACCCAGGACCTGCAGCACATCTGGTGTCACGACCCTTCCAGATAGTGGGGCCTGGAGTGAGTCTCAGTATTCACCCAACATTCAAATGGTATTTATTGCAAACCTGCAATAGTAACCACCATGGCAGTGCTAAAACAGAAGTAACAGCTGACACGTATGGAAGGCTTCCTGAATATTTGGGGCTGGAGATCATGGTGAGAGAGAGAGGGGGAGAGAGAGAGAGAGAGAGAGAGAGAGAGAGAGAAAGGTCCCTATCCTCCTGGAGAGATAGACAATAAACAAGTAAGCTACCAAATAAACAAAATAAGTATAAATTATAAGAGGCCTATAGCAAAAGACAGTAAAATAGAACACGTAAAAAAGGATGCTAAAACAGATGATAATGGGGTGGGGGGGGTGATTTTAGATAAAATGGGCAGGGATGGTCCTTCCCTGGAGCTGATATTTATGTCAAGACTTTGAGAAGTATGGGATGGGGGCTGGTATTGAAGCCTGAGGCAGCTAGAGCTTTCCTGCCAGAGAAGCGGCATGTGCAAAGGCCCTGGGGTGGGCAAAAATTTGGTAGCATTTTGGAGTGATTGAGAGAAACTAGCAGGGGCTAGCCACAGGGAGGTAGGAAGATGGTGCATGGTGGGGCGAAGAACCTACGAGGGCACACAGGCTTCCGGGCAGCCATTGGAAGGTTTTAAGCAGTTGAACGATGCAATTGGATTAGTGACTCCAAAAGATCTTACTGGGGGCACCTGGGTGGCTCAGTCGGTCAAGCATCTGACTTCGCTCAGGTCGTGATCTCGCAGCTTGTGAGTTCAAGCCCCGCGTCGGGCTCTGTGCTGACGGCTCGGGGCCTGGAGCCTGCTTCGGATTCTGTGTCTCCCTCTCTCTCTGCCCCTCCCCTGTTCGTTCTCTCTCTCTCTCTCTCTCTCTCTCTCTCTCTCTCTCAGAAATAAATGAACATTTAAAAATCTTCAAAAAAGATCTTGCTGCTGTTTTCCTAAGCCTTGTGCTGGGGCATGACCTCCTCCCTCCCTTGCTCCTGTGGGCCTATCAGGCACTATCACCCTTCCCTGGATGATAGTGGAAATGACAGCTCCCAAATTCCACCCCATCCCCTGCCCCGTGGCTGTAGCCCTGCCCCTTCCTTGGCCAGCCTCCGTGTCAGAATTCCTAACATCCTGGTTCCTATACATACCCCACCTGGGAGCTGGCCTTTGTTCCTCATCCCTTGCAGACGGGGGCCTGGTTTGTCACTGAGCAGACTTCTCCCACCCCCGGCCAACCTCCAAACCGTGAAGTGGTGACCTCCCCGGCTCCAGATACGGAGGCTCCTGCCACTACTGTGGCATGGCCACTGCTTGGCCGGGGCCACCAAAGCCCACGGGTCGCTCTGTGTTCACCAACCGCTTCCCCTTGGAAGACCAGCCGCTGCCCTCCAGGTGCCTCTCCCTCCCTTCCCACCAGCCTACCGAGAACGCCCCCCCGTGCCTTACCGCCAAGCCCTTCTGCAGCATGAGACCCTCCATCGGGGCTAATGAGGAATGCCGGGAGGGGAAAACGTCTGCCTCTGCGAGCACTGGGCGCCGGGAGATGGGAAGACACACTCGGGGGAGCAGCTGGGGTCACGGCAGACGCTGCTAATGGACGGCGTTTGGATGGCCATCCCCTTCCATTAGACACTGGGCACCCCTGCGGCTCCAGGCTGCTCCGCGATGCCCGGAGTCCTCTCCTGCTGGGGGAAGGCCGGGCTGTTGCGCTAATGGAGCCCCCATCCCGCTCAGAGAACAGCAGGGGAAAGTCGCTGGTGGCACCTTCCATTTCTCCCTCCCTGGGACCTCACCGGCTTCTCAGAGGGCTCCACTCGGGAGGGACCAGCTCAGACTCCCAGGTTTACGCAGCAGGCTGCGCTGACAGGGAGGGGCTTCGAGCTTCTTCACGAAACAATGCAGGGCGTGCTCCTCCCGCAGGGGATGTGGGGCAGGCCGTGCGGGGTGATGACAAGATCCGTGACACCGAGTCCAGAAGCCTCGAGCATAATGTCGAGAACCTAATGCACGTGCGCCGAGGGTCACCTGTGCTGCGATGCTCTAATGTGCCCTGTGACGCGGCCCTTGAGGTGAGTCCTATCACCCCTGCCTTCGCAGAGAGGAAACCAACAGCGGAAAGTGTGGCCGTGTGCCCAAGTCGCCTGGCTGGCGTGTGACGGGGGGGAGAACCTGCCCGGCTGCGCCCCTGTGCTTAACCACTACGCTGTCGACTCGCCCCGATGCCAACCTGGCCGGCCGCTCGCCGGCCCGTGTCACTGAGCAGCGTCACCCGTTGCGTGTCCTGGCTTGTCTGCCCCGAGAACGGTCACCAAGGGCCTCTTCCGTGCCTCTCATCGATCTCATTCACAGACGAAGAAACTGATGCGGGGAGACACCAGACCCTGCAGGAGTGCCTACAATTATTCGTGTTCTCCAACTTGAGCCAGTGGTCCCACAGACCTCGGTTTCTCCCCGACAGTCCAGCTGCAGTGGCTGTGGGTGCTTCTCCTCCTCATTCATAGCAGGGCTGCGGCTAGGTCCAGGAGAGGCAGCCGGCAAGGTGGAGAAGGGCTAGAGTTCCTTTAGGGGTAAGGGTGCGGAGAAAACAGCTATTGAGAGTCCAGTCCAAAGCCCGGAGAAGAAGGACCTGGTTGGGGGCAGAGGTGAGGAGCGTCTCGAGTGCCCCTTCCTGCCTGCAGAAGCCACACGGTTGAGGGGAGCCCGGGTGCGTGTCCTGATGGGGAGAGCCCAGGCTCTCTTTGTCCCACGTGTCTGAAGTCCAAGGCTGAACACGGGGCTTGATCACGTCCTGCTCCAGCCCCCCCATGTGAGGCTTGCCCTTTGGAGCAGCCCGTGGCCTGCACTAAGGGAAATGGCAGGTGGAAAGGGGAGAGCCGGCCTGGGCAGAGGGGCCGGGAGGAGAGGGAGGCTGGGATCTGCGTGTGGCAAGGCTACGCGGGAGGGGTCGCAGTGTGGGACTCCCACGATCTCTCCTGGGAATGCATGTCTCCCTTGCAGGACCGAAGGCCTTTCTTCTCCAGCTGCCGGGAAGGTTGTCAGCTAAGAACACTCCAACGTCGGCCCTCTTTAGGAATCAGCTTGGCTAAAGAGAGCTGCGCCGTGGAGGTCATACCCCTTCCCTGGGGCAACCCACCTTCACTGAACAGCTACCCTGGAGGCAGAGGAGCCCAGGCCATTTGCCTCAACTCAGAACCGCTCTGAAGAGCCACCCGCTTTCTGGGCTCCTCACGGGGCCAGCTGAGGCTTTATTGTGACTACATCACTGCCCCATTTCTCCCTCGGCTCCTTGCTCCTTTCTTCGCTTCTCCTGCAGGTGTCACTCACAAGAACCTCCCCTGAGTAACCTCCCCGACGAATCTCCAGCTCAGAGCCTGCTTCCCAAAGAGCCCAGCCTGTAATTTCACTCTCACTTGGTAAATCCGCATCTAGTTTCTGTTACGGACCAGACATCGTCAGGCACTGGGGACAGGTCCCCATAGGAAACATCTTGGGCTCCCGTCTGGCCAAGGAGCCAGACAGGGAAGCACAGCTGTGTGCTGAAGTGTGGCAGGGCCGTCACAGGGGTTTGCTCCTGGAAGTCCTTGAGCCACGACCGCTTGTTTTTCCCCGGGTGCATTCCCAGCGTTCTAGAATCAACAGGTAGGATGGGGTTAGCCCCTGCTTCGGAGGCTGGACTCCCCAGTTAGTCAGCCCTTCTGGCCTTGCACACCTTCAGTGACGAGGTGTTCCTGTGGTCCTGAGCAGGTCGGCAGGAAGGGAACATGCTGATCAAGAGACCATCCCTGCCTCCCTGTAGCTGTCTCCACTCTGGTCTTATGTTTACCCTTGGGAAAGGTCCATTTTGGGGGTGTTGAGGGGATCTGGGAATCCTTGACCAGGTGAGGAGGTGAGTCACCGAGAGAAGCCTGGAGCACATAGCAGGGGTGGGCAGAGGGTCTCCACACCACGTGGGTCTGCAGAGAAGGGGGTCTTCTGCTGGTGGGTGTGGGCCCTTCTAGGAGGTGTCTCCTGCCTGAGCCCCAGCTTCCCCTCCAGCCTTGGGCTGTGTTCTCACACTCAGAATAAGTGCTCTCAGGATAAAGTGTAACCTGGGAAATGCTGCGGGACTTCTCAGTGCCTGCATGGCTCCAGGGTCCACGGGAGACCACTGCAAGAGCAGGTAGGCTCCAAGGCTGCCGTTGCTGCTTTTTCTTCTTCAGGACATCTCTCAGGGTGAACATTTTAGAGGATGTGCTTTGAAAAACAAAATGCTGCTTTCAGAAATTTCCAGAGCTGTCCCTGTTCTTGCTCCAAAGGGAAAGAGGAATTCTATCCTGGCGGAGGCTTGCAGCAGAATGAGGGAGGCAGTCAGTTGTATCTGGGGGAGGAGGAGAGGGGCCCCGGCAGGCAGGGGTGGGAGGCAGGGCCCCTCTCCTCTCACCTTCCCCGGAGTTGAGGCCATCGGCATGGGGCTGTCTGGCAGGCCAGGGCAAGAAGCCTGGGGAGGCTTGGGTGGCATCCATGCGTCCCCACCTCTGACAAATGCCATGCTACAGGCTGACAAAACAAATGCGCGTGTGCAGCAGGCTGTCCTTACTCTCTGCCAGCTCAGGTGCTCAGTCACCAGGCACTGGCTCCCATCCTCCCTGACATCTGAATTACGGCGAGGCGGGAGCCAGGGCCCGGCCAGCTCTGGAGCGGGGAAATGATAAACAGATGTCCGAGGACAAAGGGGCAGAATGTGCTGGAAAGGGCCGTGGTACCTCAGGCCCGCTTGCAAGAGCCCTTCCCCCTGGGGGACGAAGAGGGCAGCGAGGCCACAACAAAGAGAACCCGGTGGCAGAGGGGTTAAGGCCATGGGCTTTGAAGTCCCACAGGCCCGGGCACGAATCCTGGCCCTGCCACTTGCGTGCCGTGTGGCCTCGGACAAGTTATTTAACCTCATGTGTCAAGCGGGGAAAAGAATAGTCCCTTACTCAGACCGTGGCTTTGGCGGATCAAATAAGACGATACACAAAAAGGACTTAGCGTAGCACCTGGCATGCAACACGTCACAAGTGGTAGCTGTTGATGCTTCTGCTGCCGCTGGGGGAATAGGTCCTGCAACATGAACGTCGACTTGTCCGGCGAGTACGGGCTGTGCCCGGCTGGGTGCCAGGTACCAGGCACGAACCCAGACGGGCCCTGGTCCCGGCCTTAAAGAGCTGACAGGCAGGGAGAGGCCGTGCCGAGGAGCCACTGTTGGCCACAGAGTGTCATCCAGACCCAGGACGCTCTGTGCGGTGCCTAGAACGAGAAGGCTGTGGAAGCAGGCTGTGCGGGGCCTGGCGTTGTCATCAGCCAGTGACAGTGGATGTCTTGCCTCACGGTGCATCTGCCAGACGGGCTCTTGCTCAGCCTTCAAAGCCCAGCCCGAGTGGCCCTTCCTCCAAGCAGACTTTCCCACGAGGCCAGGACCCTCCTGGCACTCGGTGCACACCTTGGCTGTGGCATTTGCCAAGCTCCAGTAGTGTAAATGTTCACTCCTTAAGCGACTTATATCCCTTTTTGGACTGGAAGGTCTGCGAGGGCAGGAAATATTTGGAGAGCCGTCCAGAGTGATGCTTAGGGGTATGGGTTCTGGAATCAATCACACGTGAGTTGGAATTCCTGGAGGCACCGGATTTTGTGAGCTGAGGTGAACTCATTAACATCTCTAAGCTCCGATCCCTCTATCTCTCAAGCTGAGAGAAACAGAGCCAAAGAAAGGGACACCGGCACAGAGCCTGATGCACAGGCGTCACTCGGGGACATCCGCTTGCACCTCCGTATTTCCGTCTTTGTGCCTACCTAGTCTTGCCCATCAGTTGGCTCATCGTGGGTGCCCCACGTATGGTTATCGGTTGGACAAAATCAGTCGTCCATTCCAGGACTCGGGATAAACATCTGTCAGCTTCAGATCTACTCGGTGCACCCAAAGCAGCTCTGAAGCAGTCCAAACCCACCCTTTCCATTTACGTGCGGGGAAACCGAGACCCGTGCACTTTGGTGGGGGCAGTTCGTGCAACCAGATCTTCCTGGGCGAGCTGGAATGTTATTTCGGTTAGTTCCGCGGCGCACGGATTCTCAATAGCTCGTTTCTTTCCCATCCGAACCGTTTTTGTGTAGAGGAAATATCAAGGTGTATGATGTCAATGCAGTTAAGTCATCCAGCCAGCTGTGTAAACATCTGGAAATAGTAGAGACACAGCCCCAGAGCGAAAGCAGGGATCGCCGCGTCCAGACGTCTCGGGGAGGCTTCTAAACTGTAACCTGCGAGGAACCAGTCAGAAGAGGCAGGGTTCTGGTTCAGAAATCCGAGTATGTGTGCTTCCCTCTTCAGGCAAGTCGTGGAGGGCCTCAGAGGACAAGAGGGCCACTGTGCCTGGTCTGTGTGACTCTGGAAAGTGGATATGAGGTTTAGGAAAATCCTGCTAATGACATGTTTGCAGCAGCTGGAAACAACTTGTCAGATTCACAAGGACCTGCCTCTTCTCAGCCTTTCCCCACAGCAGGGAGTGGCCGTGGCCGTGCCCTGACTCTAGATCCCCAGGACAGAAGGGGTGGGTTTGGATGTTAGGACTTTTGGGGCTTCAGATAAGGATCCCTGATCTGCTTTTTTCTTCGAAGGGACTATTCACACGACAGAGACCCAGTGGGGAAGGCTCTGCATGAGCTTCTGGGCCATTGTTTGATGGGGATGGGTGGGTGAGGGAACTGAAGTCCAGAGAGGGGGCTGCATGGCCAAGGTTACACAGCGAGGCAGGGAAAGACTCAGAGCTAGAAGCCAAGCTTCCTGATTCCAAATCCATGCTGATTTCTCCAGAACCTAACTGCCCTTTCTCATTATTTAAAATTATTTTAATAGTGCTTATTGTTTCTTTTTTATACCTAATTACAAAAGTTACATGGTAAGAGTGTAGAAAACACTCAGAAGCACAAAATAAATGTGTTAACAGAATTTCCAGCAGGAGCTAATCATTGGTTCTTATTCTCTTATTCTCTCTCTCTACATATCTCTCTCTCTCTCTCTCTCTCTCTCACACACACACACACACACACACACACACACACACACGGTATTCAGCTCCTTTGGTAAACTTTTTTCTTTTCTCTACAATCCCTTGTCTGTGGTTTTCTGGGACCAGATGTTGTAATTTGCATGAAGAGAATGCAAGGCAAAGAGGGACCTATCCTGTTCATCCCTCATGAACTAAGGGGTCTCCTCTGAATCTCACTTTCCTCATCTGTAAAATGGGTTATCTTATGTACCTTAGGGTGAATCCAATTAGAGCAAGGGTGAGCAATGGCCTCACAAAAAGAAAGCACCTTATTCAAAGACTGAGTGAATGATGATGCCAATGGCAGGTGCTTGGGAGGCCAGCCGTGTGTCACTTTGTGGCTCAGGGTACCCCACTCAGGGTTTCCATCTCCCCCCTCCGCACCCCCACCCCCGCCAACAAAGTCCAGTTCTAGCTCTCAGGCCAGCCCTTCTCCCTCCAACCAGTGGCACCCGACTCTACTCAATGGCAGCCCCCAAGATGAGGCCCTTGTTCCAGTTGTTCCAGAACCCTCTGTGGATGGATGGACAGGCTGGGCAGGCACTAGAGGTGGCCATGGTTGAGGACAGCCCTATGAGGGACACAGGCAGCCCCCACCCCCCAGCTGTCCTTCCTTGGGCTGGACCCCAAAAGCTGTCACGCTCAAGGCTCAGATCCATGATCCCAAACACTTTGAGCCCATAAACTCTGTCCCAGGCACCACACTGGCAATTTCTCCTACAGGCTCTCATGCTCTCTTTGTCCTGAGCAGGAGGGATGTGCATACCTATCTCACAGATGAGGAAGTCGAGGCCTTCGGCACTCCAGGCGACCCTCGTCACGGGAATGTTAGCACCGGAAAAGAGCGAGGTTGCTGAGTAGATCTCCGGGTGCTGGGTCTTGTGCTTTTGCTGTTTGGGGGCTGCAGGGACTGTGGAGGGCCTGTCTCCCTCAACCCCGTTGCAGGTACTGGGGAACTACAACCGGCCTCGATTGCCACCTGCCCGTCCTTCCCGTGCGCCCAGGCAGGACACAGATGGATGACATGCGGTCACAGCCGAGAGACCAGGCGCGGAGGGTGAGACTGACGCACACCGGCTGAGCACTAAGGTGACCGAGTCCCTGGATTCCACGGGTGTCCATCCCTGGGTGTCCCCTGCCCGGGGCTGCAGATTGGGAAGCTGAGGTAGGCACCTGAGACCAGGAAGCCGTGGCCTCCCTGGAGGGGGAGGCGAGCGCCCTGGCGGGTGCCGACCACATCTCATTAATGGTCTCTGCTGGGTCTGCACTTCAAGGGCCAGGGGCCCGTGGGTGCCGGCCCACTGAGAGAGGAGCTCCTCCCACAGCGTCCCCTCGTTTTAGGGACAGCCTCCTCCCCAGATATTAGACACCCTCGTTTCAGCCTCACCCCTCACACGCTGGAGAGCTTGTGGAAGCTTGTGGAAGATAACTGCTTCCCCAGGAGGTGAAGGGGATGTCCTAACCTTCTCTGCACCCCACTAATAAGGCCCACTTTGCCCCCCTTCCTTGGGAACAAAGGAAAGATCGTTAAAAACTGTTCAAAACCGGAAGCCCAGCCTGATTTTACAGGGTTTCACGATGGGGCAGGCAGGGAACGGCCGCTGGCCAGAACGACAGGGGACCTAGGAGCCAAGGGGGAGGAATCCAGCAGTGAGCCCCCTTCAGCAGGTGGCATCTTTTTTTTTTTTTTAATTTTTTTTTTCAACGTTTATTTATTTTTGGGACAGAGAGAGACAGAGCAGGAACGGGGGAGGGACAGAGAGAGAGGGAGACACAGAATCGGAAACAGGCTCCAGGCTCTGAGCCATCAGCCCAGAGCCTGACGCGGGGCTCGAACTCACGGACCGTGAGATCATGCAGCAGGTGGCATCTTGGCTTCAGTTCACAGAAAACCAGAACGGGCACCATCAAGGAGCCGGGTCCAAACCTGGGCCTGCCGTTCCATGGCTCCCGACATGCAGCCGCCCACCGCTCACGTCTTCAGTGTGCCATCTGTGGCTTGGGGCACACTCACTGTCCCCTGGGCTCCCTGGCATTGCCCCGCAGACCTGGCAGCCTGGGCTTGGAGAGTGGGCGAGTCACTGCCTCCCCGGGTCCTTTGCACGGTGTCCTTGTCCCCCTGGCAGGTGCCTTTGGACTTGGCCGGCCTGCCACGGGCTGTGGTTGGGGAGCTCTGCAGGGGGCAGGGGGCCCGGGACCCACCCTCAGTGGAAGCTTCTGAACTCTCCTGTGTGCCCAGGGTGGCCCAGGCCTTGTTATCTTCTCTGTCAGAAAGCAGCTGGTTCTGAACACCCAGGGCTCCAGGGCGCCAGCGGAATCCCAGCCCGGTCCCTTTAATGGGTCTTGTCAAGCAGTCCCTGATCCGGCAGTGATAAGGAGCCTCCGCTGCCGGAGACAGCAGCCCAGAACCAGCCAAGAGCTCCTATCTCGCGTCCTCACGAGGAATCACTGGAGTTCAGTGGCTTCCATTTATCAGGCAGATGTAATCTCTCCGAAGAGCTGCCTCGAGCTCCTCTTCCTGACGCTCCCTGAGATAACTGCTTCCCCAGGAGGTGAAGGGGCATTTCCTTCCCCAGGAAGAGATGCCATCCGCACGCAGGTTTGCACAAAGGCCACTTACTGCTGGCAGCAGGGTTTGCCGGTTGCTCTCGACGGCATCCATTCTCCCTCTTCTCCTTAATAACAACGTGTATTCAGGATAGCAGTGTCTCCAGCTGACAGACTATTCGTTCCAGCCTTCCCTGGTGTTAGAGGGGTTCTGGCCAATGAGATACAGTTGGATGGCAGCTTTGGGAAGTCTCTTAAAAGGGCTGGGGCGGACTCTACTCCTTCCTTTTCTGCTTCCTGCCACCTGGAATGGTGATATAATGGCTGGAACCCCAGCGCCTATTTTAGGCCTTGAGGTGACCTGCACCATAGAAGGCATGTGCTAGAATGGTAGGGCAGGAACGTTGAAGATTTGGTCCTTCACCCTTTTTGAAACACTATACCAGACTCAGACTGCCTGCCTGCGGACTTGTGTAGAGAATAGATGATAAACTTCATTTTGCCGAAGCCACCGTTACGGATTTTCTATTACATACCGCTAACTCTAATCCTAGCAGATATACTTTGACTCCAGAGTCTGACAACACCACACTGTTTTATTCATTCACAGATTCCTTGATATTTTTCCAGTCACGCAGCAAACAGTCTCTGTGTTAGGCTATATGCTGGGGGGGTGAGAGCCTACAGCCAGCTTCTGCTTCCTAAGAGCCCCCGATCCAGGTTAAGAGTCAGATGTGATCCTCCTCGGCTCAGTAGCCTTCCATGGCTCCCCCTTGCCTTGGTCAAGACACACTGCAGAGCCTCCCGCCCCTCCCCTCCACACCCTTCCTCCTCTTCGTGAGTACTACTTGATGGCTGGGGTGCAGCCTGAAAGTGAGAGCAAGGGCTGTGGAGTCAGCCGCTCTTGGGCTGAGCTCTGATGCTGTCTTTCACTAGCTGCATGGCCTTGGGGCATGCTCCTCGAAAGTGCTCACCTGTCTCCTCATCTGTAAAGCAGAGATAAGTCACCCTCTGCCCAGACTTCAGAAAATTCCAAGAAATACGTGGGTACAGCACATAGCACAGTTCTCAATAACACATAATGTTTTTGTTATCACGTTTCATTTAACTCACCCTTCCGGTTGGTAATGACTCTTTGTGAAGCAGGTGCTTTGTGCCGTGTACTGCACCCTTCCCAGTGTCCGCTCCTCCCCCCTCTCTCTAAAAGGCCATCTCCCCTCCTTGCGTGATGCCTGGGCTCTTGGAACCCGGAGCCCAGCTGCCCCAGGGGATCTTCCCAATGCTCACCAATACTGAGGTCGGAGCCCCTCTTGGCCAGCCTATTCCTGCTCACCCTCACTTCACGGACATGGGTGCTGAGGTCCATGGGAGTCAAGACCATGCCCTTGTTTGTTTCTTTCTTTCCAGTAGTAACTGGTACTTACACAATGCTTTCTGACTGAACAGATAGATGGATGGATGGATGGATGGATAGATGAGTAAGTGTACGAAAAGGCTGGCCACAGTCATCAAGGTAAGGACTTTAATAGAAGGCTATAGCGGGGTGCCTGGGTGGCTCAGTCGGTTAAGCACCCGACTTCGTCTCAGGTCCTGATCTCGCAGTTCATGAGTTTGAGCCCCGCATCGGGCACCGTGCTGACAACTCAGAGCCTGGAGCCTGCTTCGGATTCTGTGTCTCCTTCTCTCTCTATCCTTCCCCCACGCATCTCTCTCTCTCTCTCGCTCTCTCTCCCTCAAAAATAAATAAACATTAAAAAATTTTTAAAAAATAGGTGAATATACAAAGTACCATGGGAGAAAGAGGGTATCTAACTTGCCCAGGTAGGACAGAGGGGAGGGAGAGGACATTTGTGCTGAGTGTTGCTGGGTAGGGGTCTCCAGGGTGGTTGTGGGTCTCTAGGGTAGGCAGTTACCTGTATAAATTCATACAGTGAGTGGGGTAACCTGGTTTTGTTGCACTGATCCCAAGTGCTGGGCACTTTTCATCATGCCTAAAACCTTCCTTTCTTGACGTGGAGAAAAGTGGGTCCCAATGTCCCTTCTTGAGACTCTAACCCGTAGGGCTAAATCATGCCTAAACCTTTCCCCTTAGACAAAAAAATCACGAAACTTCGTCATGGAGAGGCCAAAGGCTAGTCTGAGGACCACCATGGAGGAGGGGGGAACCAACATGAAAACGCCCCCCCATCCTGGAGTCAGAAACACACGATCTCTGAACCCAACAACCAGGCAGAGACAGTAGTTCAATCCTCTGCTGTAGCGTAGAAAACAGGGCTAGGAGTGGTCAAGTCACTTCCTCCCAATCCCCCAGCTGGTGGGTGCTGGGCCAGACCCTGGAACTTCAGAACTGCAGGCCAAAAGCACCCCTTGTTCAAGTTTCCATTCTGCCAAGGGCATTGCAGGGGCAGCCCGAGAGCCTAAGGCTCGCCCGAGAGCCTAGCTGGATGAGCGAATGTCCTGGGGGTCGAACAGGTGCTGTGACAAGGAAAAACAAGGCCCGAATCGGTGAGCGTCAGAGGAAGGATCTGAATGGTTCCACGCATTCATCCATTCCCTCACTCACTTATTCATCGATCGTTCATTCATTCAAACATATTTATTGAGGCATATCTGTTATAGGCACTGGATGCTGAAGGGAACGATGCAGGCAGGATCTACATATCACGGAGTTTGTTTGCAGAGTGGGGAGATGGAAAACGGCAGGATCGGCCAGATGACTACAGGTGGAGAGCAGCGCCATGGCGGAGACAGAATGGAGCATAGGGCACAATGGCTAAATGTAGATGGCACCAGGGGACGCCCATGGGGGAGGTGATACGGCTGACCTGAGACCGGAACACAAGGCTGTGGGAAGGTTCGGGGGAAGAAGTCCAGGCAGAGGGCCGAGAGGAGGGGAATGGTGTCAGAGGTGGGCACTCACAATCCAGGAGCGTGGGACTCAGAGCTGCTTTAGAGCGAGCCGCTGTCACCCGGCACAGAGCTCTGGGAGAGGCCGGCCGCGAGCGTGTGGCTGAGCCGTGGATGTCTGAGTGGGGCTTCCTACTTCCTTCACCCTGGCAGCCAAAGTTTGGTACCAATATTTGCTCAGCTGTGCACAGGAAGAGAGGAAGTTGGCAGGCTCGGTGCGGGCAGACCCTGGCTCAAACCACCCACCTTGCAGAGGCTGTTATATCTCCTAGAACTCTTTCTCCTTCTTTCCTTTATAAAAGGGCCCCTACTTCTTACCTGGGCACCTGGCCATTCAAATGAAAGGTCGCATCCCCCGGCTTCCCCTTGATGCTTAACTGAGATCTTGTCAATGAGGTGTAAATGGAAGTATGGTGTGGCCCCTTCCAGGACCTTCCTGAAAAGACAGCGGGCTCGGGCCCTTTGCTTCTTCTTCAAATGCGCCATTCTCTCCTCCTTTCCTGTGAGCTGGTGGCCGGGCCCTGTGGCTGGTGCCGTACCAGCCTTCTGGGATCCTAGGAGTGGAGGCCACGCATGGTAGGGTGACAAGACAGAGGAGCCTTGTGGGAAAGAAACCCCAGCAGGAGCTCCAGAATTCCAACATTCCAACATTCCGAGACCACTTCCATTTCCCTGACTCCTCCGAGCCCCTGCTCAGAGCCCTCTCCTTACCCCTCAGTGTCCCTTTAAAATGTCCAATCCCCTCTGTGCAAATCCAAACTCAGTTCAGCTCCTGCTAGAATCTTTTCCCTGTTGCAGTGGTTAGTACTGATTAAGTCCATCCTGACGCCATGAACCAGCGTCCGGCTTTGTTCATCTCGGAGAGTAGCAGGCAGAGGCTGTAGGAACATGGGTGTGTTCGTGGGCGCTGGGACCCCAGGCCCGTGGCTCTGAACACCCAAGTGAGCGTTGGCAGATGCTGGGGCCAGAGCCTGGGGATGGGGCTGGAGCAGGGGGGGTAGCAGGGTTTGGCTGGCATAGGTGCTCTGGTACCCAGATACCCAAACACCCCGAAGACGGGTTTTCTAAGAAAGCCTCGCATGCTTTCATCAGACCACGTGCCCTCACGTCGTCACTCTTGGAATGTGAAAGTCTCGACTGCTGGATGGGTGTCCCCCCACTACCAGCAGAGAGGTTTCCGGAGCGTGGGAGGAGAAATGGCCGGGCCCATGCGGCTTCCTTCCTGCCGAGGGCATGACCCCATCCTGCTGGCTCCTGCTGGCTCTGCCTGCTCTAGCGAAACTCCCGCTCCAGCTCTGCTTTTCTTTACCTTGCTGTAAATGTCAGAAATGTCAGTTTCATAAAGTCAAGTGGAAGTCTTTTTTGACCTCTTGAGCTGGAAGGCAGCCTCAGGGTCTAACCCTCCAGATCTGGGTTTTATTGCCCTGATGGCCCCATGGTGGAATTTCCACGGCCGTTCTGAACCTCCCAAATTCAGTGCGCCCCGTTCCGCCGGATGCTTGGGCATCCCCGAGCACGCTCCTGCTCCCGGCTGCTGCGTGTACCCCGGGTCAGCGCAAGAAACCTTCTGTCTGTCACGTCCCTTGTGCTGAATGATTAAATGCGCTTCGTTCATGAACAGGAACACGCCCCTGCCAGCTCCACCACGGTCGTGGAAGCACTGGGCACACCACGTGCGGCAGGGTTTTATCTTTTCCCCCACTGGCTGGTAGGCTTCCTCCTGCCTCCCCTTCTCTTCCCCTGGGTCCTGCCCTCCTGCCGTTCAGCCCTCGCCGCGAGAGGAGGTGGAGTGGAGAGAGGAGCATCTCTCCCGGCCTCTCCCCACTAGTCGCCAGCAGCACCCTCCTCCCCTAGCTGTGACCAAAAATGTCTCCAGACTTTGCCATATAGCCCCTGCGTGCAAAACCACGCCCAGCCGAGACCCCCTGATCTGGGCCGGGAGCCGTGTGTGAGGGGGCCGAAGGTGGCCCTTGGGGCCCTCTGCCTACACCTGCAGACTGTCTCCGTCGCTTATTTGCTATGCGCCCATAGGCAGGTGACCTCACCTCTCTGTGCCTCGGTTCCTTCACCTGGACCTGGGGAGACACGAGGAGCTCCCTCCGCGAGCTTTTGTGACGGGGCATGGCTCCTGGTTAGCATGGTGGCAGGTTAGGCACAGACAGGCACACTGTGCAGGAAGGCTGTGCCTGTGTTCTCGTCTCCACTGCCCCTCTGTGCCCCCAGAATGAAGTCCCCCGGCTGGTGTTCAAGGTCTTCATGTCAGCACTTGCCCACTCGTCCAGTGTCACCTCTCACAGCTCTCCTCCCCTGAGGGAGCCACTCTTAGCTCATGGAAGGCACCCTGTTCTCTCCTACAGCTATGGCTTTGCTCGTGGCTCAGCCCCTCGGTCAGGAATGGGGACCCCTGCTCATCTCCTTCTTCACTTAGCCACTACTCCTGCTCAGGATTCAGGAGTTACTTCCTCCAAGAAGACTTCTCCCTGCCCTCCCTCTCTTGACTTGTCCCACCCCTCCCCAGTCTCAGTCCCCTCAACTGGCTTGCATGCAGGTATTTTATTTGGGGAATGATCGCGGGGTGAGCAGACAGCCTAGAGTGGAACGGAAAGGGAGGGGCCAGTCCATGAACTTGTCATTGAGCTGGCTGTAGCTGCTAGCTGCTAGCAACCGGGGCCACTCCGAGGGACCTTCGGGACCATGTCTGTGAAGTTTGTACCCTAGATAGTGGAGAGCAGCTCATATCCCTCACTGGACCGTTTGGCTCAGGGAGCGTTGACCCCTTACCCCTCCTCCTCACTCACCACCCTCTACTATACTGCCACTCTCCATTTGTCTGTCTTGCCCCCTGGGAGATTGACTCTTGTGAGCAGAAGCTATTCTTTGCTACATACCCAGATCCTCTAGAGTGGCTGGAAGAAACTAGATTTTTAAGTAGATGCTAGGTGAATGAATGAAGGCATGAGTGAGTGAATGAGTGACTGAATGAGTCAGAGGTAGGCCTGGAACCCAATACTCTTACCACTGGGGCCATGACGAAGCCACTGTCTCCTGTGCAGCATGAACGTGTCCCAGTGCCATTAGCCTGAAAATGAGCCGGGTGTGGAGGGTGAGGTTTGCTGAGTGGGGTGACCTTAATGTCTGGGACCTTAATGTCTGGGACCTTAATGTCTGGGGTGACCTTAATGTGCTCCAGAGCACAGCCACTGCCCCGGGCCACAACCGACCTTTGCAAAGCATGGCCTCAGTGCAGACTTAAAACAGCCTGCTGTAGGCTGCACATTGGATGCTCAGCTTTCGCTCTGTCTCTGCAGGGGCCACAGGTCCTGAGAGCGGATCGGACAGCAGCGTCATCAGCAAGCTGGAGAGATGCTCGGCTGCAGAAGGGTGGCTGAGACCTGAGCCCTAAGAAGGGACTTCAGTGCCCAGGGCAGTGTCCAGAAGCACCAGCTCTTAAGACTCAAAACTTGAGGGGTGACAGGAGCCTTTGCAAACACCCATTTTATAGACACGGGAACAGAGGCTCTGCCTGAACCTCCCAGAACCAGGGTTGGGGCCCATAGTGCTTGCTCTTGTCTGCCACATACACTATATATCGTGGGGCCAAGGGCCGTTCTTAAAAAGGTTTGCATGCTGTTTTGGTTTGCACTCCCCCGAAAGCAGATGCTGATTCAAGGACCGGGGTGCCAGTGGTTTATCTGGGAGGTGATCTCGGGAAGCAGGGACGGATGAGCAGGGAGAGTAAGGTGGACAGGTGCTTTAGTGGGGTCACTGGTGGAGGGTCCAGTTTCACCAAGACTTGGGAGAAGCACAGAGGATGCCTCTGAGCTGTCTGAGGGAAGGCTGAGAAGCAGAGGTATCTCTTCACGGGCCCTGGCCCCACTGATGGGAGGCTTGCCACCGGGGATGGCAGTTCTCTCTTCTTGTCTCTGTGCAGGCTGAGTGATCTCTGTCCCTCTCTCCGGCAAGGTCAGGGACCACTCAGGAGGCTGAAATCGAAGGTGGGTCAATGGGATGTGAGGTCACACCCCTGAAACGTCTGTTGGGTACCCAGCGTTAGGTGCCAGCCTCTTGCCCACACGAGGATGTTTACTAGAGTGTCTCCTGTTGGACCTAGTGGGTTATTCTGGGTTCTTCGCCTGACCCTTGGCAATCTGGCATTATGACTCTGGAAACTGGGTAGTTTATTGGGTACCAGATGGGAGACATGCGTCAACACGAGAAGGGAGATGGACAGGAAGCAGCCAATCAGGGCAATGATGCCGTCAGGGATGCCCGATGAGAAGATGCCTTTGCTCTGTGCTGCCATCTTGCTAATCGACACAGAGGGTTATTTTCCCTTTTGAATTTCACGGCTCCTCTGGAAGGGAGCTTGGCGGGGGTCGGTCAAGGGGAAATAGGAGGACATAGGAAGGCAGAATGGCAAGCCACTTGTGTGATGTGAGAATCAACTGGAGGTGACTTTGTGAATTCTCAGCAATTCCTCCAGGAGAGGAGGCTGGAGGAAGCAACCTTCGAGAATTGTACCCCTATGATGCCTGGAGGCTATGCTGGGCGCTTTGCAAACGGGAACACATTTCGTCATTGTCACACGCCTGGGTGGTGACTATCTGCGATTCACGGTGGGATCCTTTTGAGGCCCAGGTGCCACTGACGTTGGGGTCAAGCACTTCTGAAGAGAACCAGGCTCTAGAACATGAAAATGGGGCTGCACGTACTGTGGTTTCACTGTTTGCGCACCCTGGGCCCCCCAGTTTACAGATAGAATCTAGATTCCTCCTCGCAGTCCCCTATCAGGTGGCTGCCGTGGTCCCCATTTCACAGGTGAAAACACAGGATTCAAAGAGACACAAGATGCAGGCAGTGGGCATTGTTTTCAAGATCAACCTCTCTGTTCTGTGCCTCTTGTGTGATCTGCTAAGTCTAATTTTCAAAAACCTCTCTCTCTCGCTCTCTCACTCTCTCTCTTTTTTTCTTGTTCCAGGAAACCACTTGAAAGCTTTGTTGCCCTTGCCGCAAAGTGTTCCAGGTCAGCTCACATTCTAGAAGCATCTGTGACCGAGGGTATTTTAAGAGCGGTGAGCCAGGCAGGGAAATTTGGAGAGCAGCCAGCTCCCTGATAAGTGTCTTCGGGGGGGGGGGGGGGGGGCTGATAGAGAGGATGAAGATTTTTCTTTCTTTCTTTAGAGGGAGCATCCGTGCTTCTGAAACGACAAACTCAGGGTGAGAACAAGAGAAAAATTAACAACAAAAGCCCGTCCCCTGTGTGGGTGTGCTCTGATCCAAGAGCGGTTTCCCAACCACCAGCTGCCCTGGGCTGGTGAGATCTGGCCTTCCTCCTCCTAGTCCCCCTCTCTACTCCCTCCCCCCAAATGATTGCAGGCTTGGGTTGCTCTGGGAGGCAGCACATCGTTTTTATTCTGGCTGCTTTGCGATTTTTTCTTTATTTCTTTTTTTCCAGCATCTGGATGATGATGTATTGTCATTCGGTTTCCTTTGTGTTTCTTTTCCGTGGAGTTTGTTGAGTGTTTCAGGGTCTGTGGGCTTATAAATTTTTATCAGATTTAAAAACGTTCAGCCACTGTTTTTGCCAAGTACTTTTCTGCCTCCCTCCCTTTTACGTTCGTGCTTGGCTCTTTGGTACCGTCCCGTAGCTGACTGAGGCTCTGCTGAGCCTTCGGGATCTGTGTTTCATGTGGGTAACTTCGTTTGCTAAGCCTTCAAATTCGCTGATCTTTTCCCTTCCGGCATCTGATCCACTGCAGATCCCATGCAGTGAAATATTCATCTCGGATGCCGTATTTCTTTTTAATCCCTGGTCTGTATGTCCTCTTCCTTATCTTCCACTCCCCTTCGCCTTGAGTCCCTATTTTCCTTTAAGTGCTTTAACATGACAGTTGTTCCCACATCCTTGTCTGCCAGTTCCAGAGTTTCTGCTGTATCTCATGTCTTCCTATTGACAGGTGTTTCTGCCTTACGATCTGCTTCTCTTTGCTCCGTGGCATGTCTGGTAATTTTTAGCGGCTGATGGACACGGTGAATTTTATGTTGATTATCTGGATTTTGTTGTCTTCCTCTGAAGGAAGTTAGATTTTGTCCAGGAAGGCATTTAGGCTCCTTGTGCATTATTTGATCACTTGCAGCCTGTTTCTGAGATTTGCTAGGGCTGGGCTGGAGCAGCTTTCATACTCTAGGGCTGGAATATTCAAGGGTGACCCCTCTGAGGCCCCACCAAATGCCCAGGTGACCAGTGAGGACTCACCTTTCTTGTAATCCGTGTTCAGACATCTCGCCGCCCTGTGTAAGTGCTGGGAATTGTCTAGCTTACAACTTCCCAGTGACTGTTTGCCTGATTTTTTGGAGTTTCGTGCTATGTAAGCAAAGCCCCACACTCATCAAAGACCCAAACGGCCTCCTCCGCAGATTCCTGCAACTCTTTTTCTTTGTTCCAGAAACACGTGCTGTAACTTCTAGCCATTTCAGCTTTCCCAAACTCCCATTTCTACCCTTTCGACCCAGCATGACTGCGAGTTGGACTCCCCCACCTTTCTCATGCCTGCTGTCTAGAGCTTGCCTCTAGGCAGAAAGCCGGGGTGACCACATGGAAGGCTGGGTTCATTGCAGGGTCCCCCCATTCTGTTGCTCTTCTCTCAAGGATCACAATCTTGTGCTGCCTTGTGCCCCATGTTTGGAAAGAACTGTTCCCTACATTTGTTCCATTTTCCTACTTGTTCACAGCAGGAGGATACATCCAGTCGGTAATATTCCATCCCGGCCCAGTTTTGGGATTTTGATGATATTCCTTTTGGCTAGAACCCTCCTGTTGGACTCGCCTATCCTGCTCCCCACTCTTTCCCCCAGCGACTCCAAATGTGCTGCCTCGTAGGAGAGCCCTTTTTGTGGATAGTTCCCATGATGGGTGGGTTCGGCCCAGCCTAAACTAGAACCTGCACGGTCAGGAGCAGTTAGAACAAGGACAGCTCACAACTTGGGCAGCGTGTTGCAACAGACAATGCACTTTCCCTTTTTCTAAAATTATTTTCCCCCAAACTTGGCAGGGCGATGAAGACACAGATGCCGAGAGATGCTCAGGACCTGCTCAAGTCAGCAACAGGATCGCCTGACTTCAGAACCTACCCTTTGGGATTTGCCACCAGCAGCCCTTACAAATCCGGGTACTGGTTCTCCATCCCATTCCCCTGAGGTGAGTGATCGAAAGTTGCTGGCAATTTCTTCTTCTATTTTGCAGCTACATGGACCTCACTCTACTTGCAGAATCTGGAAACCTCTACTTGTTGCGACATTGTAACTTCCGGGGGCAAACAATGCTGCTCGCTCAGCCGGAATGGTATGACTGGCTGGGGAATGAGCGGTGGGAGCCCAGGCTCACTGGGGGAAGAAAGCCTGGGACAGGCGAGCCCGGGGAAGAGCAATGATAGAGCCTCCAGCAGACCTGGCGTCCAGTGGGACTTGCCCTCCGAAGGGCACTGACTCAGGCATCATGTCACCCAGGTGGCCTTGAGGCTGGGACTTATGGGGAGGACCAGAGAGCTGACTGCCTGGGGTGTGGCCCTAAGCAGAGGGGATTTTTTTAATAAAGACAGAACATTCTATTTGTCGAGCACCCACTCTGTGCAAAGAACTACAAGGAACATTATCTCATGTAACTCTCACTGTGTTCTCTGTGGGGAAATTCTTGAATATTACAAAGGTAGTACATGCTGATTGAGAGGGGAAAGCAGAGACACTCAAGAATTAAAACAAATTACCTTTGGTTCTATCACTCAGATAACAACTTATCAATTTGCCGTATGCCCTTTCAGAAACTTTAAAAGGTAGCTTTGTTGGAGTATAATTTACATACCATAAAAGTCACTGATTTTAAGTGTAAGGTTGGATACGTTTTAGTAAATTTTTACAGCTGGGAACTTAGCGCCAGAATCCAGTTTAGAACATTTCTATCATTCCCCAAAGGCACACTCTGTTCCCACCCAGCCCCAAGGCAAACACTCATCGGCTGTCTCTTTTCGAGGCGCGGCAGGTAATTGGGATCACGTGATACATAGTCTTTTGTGTCTGCTGTCTGACCTCTTTCACTTAGCAGAACCCTTTTGAGAGATTTAAAAGCTTTGCTTTGGAATGCTTTTGGGGGGTTGCTCCCCCCTCCACCAGACATTCATTTCTTTTTTGTTGTTACATAGTATTCCTTTGTGTAAATGCACCCCATTCATTTATCTCTCTACTAGTTGATGGACATTTGAGCTGCTTCCAGTTGCAACCTATTATAAATGTTGCTATGAACCACCTTGCTGAGACTCTGCATGAACATGTTTTCATTTCACCTGGGTAGATCACCAGGAGCAGAACTGTTGGTCTGTGGTGTAGGTATACCTTTCACTTGATGAGGAAACTGTCAGGCTATTTTCCAAAGTGGTTGTACCACTTGTATTCTGAAAGCAATGTGAGAAGATTCCAGTTCCTCCACAGTTTTGCAACATTTGGCATCGTGGGTCCTTTTGGCCATAGCCATTCCAGAGGGTGGGTCCTGATAGCTCATTTTGACTTTAGTTTGCATTTCCTTAATACCAATGATGGCGAGCCTGTTTTCATGTGCTAATTGGCCATTTACATATCTTCTCTGGGGAGAGGTCTGTTCCAATATTTTGTCTATTTTTTATCTGGGCTGTTTTCCTTCTTATTGAGTTGTAAAAGTGTTTGGTCTTTGTTCTGTATACACATCCTTTGTCAGATATACGACCTGCATATATATTTTTCCTGTCTGTGGGTTCGTCTTTCCGTTTTCTCAGTTGGTGTTTTTTGAAGAACAGAAGTGTTTTTGTTTTGATGAAATCCTGTTCAGCAATTTTTCTTTTCAGAAATTTTTATGTAAATATATTTTAATAGGACTGTAAAGGTGCAATCATGTTTTCTCTTATTATTTTTATCTTGATAAATTATGCTAATAGATTTTAAACCTTCCATTCCCAGATTATACCCTACCTAATCAAAGTGCATTATCCTTTTAATATCCTCCCGAGATTTGATACATATACATACTTCATTTTGAACCTTTACATGTAAATTCCCTGTGATATTATCCTGTAGATCTCTTTTTTGTATATTATCTTTGCCAAACGTGGTATTCTAGCTTATAAAATGAATTGGTAGTGTTTCATCTTTTTTTTTTTTTTTAACATCTGAAATAGTTTACATAGCTTGGTAATGATCTATTCCTTGAAATTCTGAGAAAAAACAAACAGTGACACTTGCATGTCTGAGAGCTGCCTTGTATGGCCATCTCTCCTGAGTGGGGCTTATCTTTGCTTTGGGAAGATGTCTCCTCCATCGCAGACCTCAAGTGGGATTTGTGTATTTGTTTCCAGAGGGAGAGACACTCCTGGGCGTTTATACAAAGCTATTTAATGTGCCTGATCTTGGGGACTCAGCAGACGGGAGCTTCCTTCCCAGCAGGCCATTGCTAGTGGTCTATAGTGGATGGGAGCAGCCCAAGGGTTATTTCTTCAGAGATGGCCACTCTGGCCAGCTCGGTTCCCTTAGCCTCAACTGCATACCTGGGGGTAACGTTACTCCCCTATAAAACTATCACCTTCTTACTAGATCTCCAGATGGGAAACCAAGAAATATAGGGAGTTTGCTTCTATTTGAGTCTGTTGCTTTTTTTTTTAACGAAAATGCAAATTGGGGCACCCCGGTGGCTCAGTTGGTTAAGTGTCTGACTTCGGCTCAGGTCATGATCTCGCAGTTTGTGAGTTCGAGCCCCTCCTCGGGCTCTGTGCTGACAGCTCGGAGTCTGGAACCTGCTTTGGATTCTGTGTCTCCCTTGCTTTCTGCCCCTCCTTCTCACTCTCTCTCTCAAAAATAAACATTAAAATAATTTTTAATTAAAAAAAACAAAGATACAAATTGTTTAAAAGTATAATTTATTAACTTTTCCCCCAGTTTTTTTCCAGGATGTTGCTCTGATAAAATTTTCACCTTTAAAGTTAATTTTGGCCATTTCTGTCTTCATAGAAAATCGTGCATTTGCCTTTGCCTTTGCCTTTGAAATCGTTCAGACAGTTGATACATAAATTCTTATATTGGTCTAATAAGGTCTTTCATACAATGCCAACGGTCACTTTCCCTCCCCCACTCTGAATTTTGAGTATTGTTTCACCTCTTTTATTTTTGCAATTAGACAAACTGGCTGTTTTCCTATTTTGATGCTTTTCCCATTCTCCACTCTCCCCACCCCCACCCCCGGTTTCGATCATCTCATTTAGTTTCTAAGACAGGAAAGTTCATAAATTTTTTGATGCCAATTTCTGGAAGTCAGGGCAACCCATTCAAGGAATTGTCATTTTATAGATGAAGCAGCCAGATTCAGAAATTTCACAGGACCAGGAAAATGGCAGAGCTGGGGTTGGACACGAGGCCAGCCCTCTGCCCCCAGATCTCAGCTATCAGCCCCGACGAGTGACACGGGTGCTGGGAGGTGCCACCAGGAAACAGCCAGCAGTGGGGTCCAGAGGGCAATGACCACCCGCCTCAGAGGGGTATAGGCAAGCCTGAAGCCTTGCCTCTACCCTGTGTGATCTCTGTGACGTCCCAGCCCTTCTCTGTGAGGTCGAGGGGCCACACCTGCTAAGTCGCTAAGCCTCACATTCACACACTGAGGCCCAGAAGCCTCAGGCCACACTCTTCCACTGCTGTCTAGGATATGAAGGGGGGTGTGACGGGGTGTGTGTAGAGGTGTATATGTAAGAAGAAGGCCAGGTGGTGAAGTTGGTTAAGTGTCCAACTTCAGCTCAGGTCACGATCTCATGATTCATGGGTTTGAGCTCCGCGTCAGGCCCTGGGCCGACAGCGTGGAGCCTGCTTGGGATTCTCTCTCCCCACCCCCACCCAACCCTCTCTCTGCTCCTCCCTGACTCGCGCTTTCTCTCTCTCAAGATAAACAAATAATTTTTTTTTTAGAAAAAGAGGAAGGCAGAAGGCCAAGCGTATGTTGCTCCCCAACAGCACTGTCCCGAGAAGAGAGGTTGACCAAATATTTGGCAAGACTAAATATTACGGTCTCTGGAAAGAAGTGCTGTGAAAGGGAGGGAGAGAGGTATGCTCCAAGCTCTGCCATAGTCTGCGCCCGTTTACCCCCCTTCCCAAGCTCCCTCCCAACAAACATGCACTCATTCAGGCTCAAATGCAAAGCTACTAAATGCTGCCGTGTGTCCCAAGTTTTTTGACACACAGGTAAGTACATAAATAGAATTCTGCCCCCTATTGTGAATTAATGAGTAGTAGTCTTTGGACATCTAAGTGAGGTGCAACGACCTCCTGGAATTCACAGCCAGAGAATCCCCAAGGCTTTAATGCCACCTCCTCCATGAAGCTGTCTCAGATTTCCCAGGTGGAGTAGGGCTGTCTCCTTAGGCCTTCTGGGGCCACTTGGTTTCGCCGCTCTATCAGCTGTCCTCGGGAGTCTGCCTTGCATTCATTATTAAGAAACAACTGTGCTATGGGACAGGCTACAGGTGCATGGATCAGTCTTGATCCTTGCCGTCCTGGAGCCTGGAGCCTGGTGGCAGAGAGAAAACGTGACTCTCTGTTTCAGTCACTCTGTGATTGGTGCTCTGAAGGAAAGAAGTCAAACAGGAGCTTGTTGAGGTGACCGGGATGGCTCAGAGGATGAGAAGAAGCCAGCCGTGTGCACAGTGGTGGGGAGACTGAGCTGGGCAGCGTTCCTGGGGCAGGAGCCCAATGGCCAGAGCGGCTGATGCACAGTGAGGGGGGAGGGATGGCGTGATGATCATGGAGCGAGAGGCCCACCTGCAGCGCCACCCCCCTGGCCCCCTGGCTCGCGCAGTGCCTTCTCTGTTGGCACGGCCCTGCCACCCCCGAGATTTATCGGGTATCCTTCTCTAGCTTGAGAGCACGAGATCTGGGTCCGAGTCATTTCCAGGTCCCCAACCAGGAACACGGGGTCCGGCCTTGAATCAAACCACAATTGACCAATGAACAGAGTTGGGGTAAGCATCTGCCTTGGCGAGATGATAAATACGGGCATTATTTGCCAACCAGACCAGGTGCGATTTCAGGCCCAGCCAGAACCCAGCAGATAAACCTGCCTGCCGCCTGTGTCTCCGTGGGTGGCATATTCCCCATTCCTCCCAAGAGCAGCTCTGCCTTCCCGCTTGCGTCCCAGGGCCCCCTGCAGCCTCTGATCCAGTGAGAACGTGCCCTGAGTGTGGGCACCTTATTCGTGTTTGAAGGAGAAGCTTCCAGACCAGCTCATCCTTTCCTTGGCCCTGTTATGCCCAGAATTCGTGATCCCCAAAGACCACCAGGGAGCCGAGTCTGATGCAAAAGCAAAAGAGCCTTTATTCGAGCTAGTTCGAGCTCAGTCCCTTATCTGCACCGACGCAGCGGTGAGATGCTGGGGAGAGAGAGTGAGTTTCAAAAGCACAAAGGTTTTATTGGGGTCTAGGGGCAGTTGGTGAGGTAATGGCTGTGGCCTCAGCCGATTGGCTGGGGAAGGGTCGGAGTCCTGTGACCCAGGTCGCCGGGCATGTTTTGATCGGGAAGTTTGAATGGGTGAGCGGGAGGTTACTCAAGGGGAGGAGGCGTGGTCTGAGGTTTCTGCGATTTTCCCGGAAAGGGGGCATGTCGGGGACATGGTCACTCAAGGTGGAGGACACAGAACGAGATGGAGTCGGCCGGCGTAGGTCCGCCCTTTCAGCCCCATTTAGACCTTTCCACCCTGGCTCCTTGAAGACTGCCAACTGGCAGTGCCTCACCTCTTGCCTCTTCCCCGGCAGCTGCATGGAGACACCTGCTCGCAGGAGACTGGTGGAGAAACGTCCCTGCCACGAGCATCCAGCCTTCGAGGTGTGCGGGGAAGTGTGTAATTGACGGGCAGCCCGACCGAGGCCCTCCTGCGGGACCAAATTGTAATCGGCTGCGGCGCTTGGTCACAACAGGGATTCCTTTTACATCCTAGTGCGGCCACGAACCTGGCAAGCAGGTCCCCGCGGTTATTAAGAAGCCTCCTGACTTCAGCAGGTCGCCTTGGGTCAGTGCAGCGGCATACATTCTGGCTGCTGGGCTCGGAGTGAGTATCAGGCTGAGATCAGGGCTCTCACGTCCTTGAGGAGTAGGTGACTGAGTGCTTGGTCCCTCGTGTACTTGGGCAGGTGGGTGGGAGAAGCTGTCTCTCCTAAGGCAAGAGCAGGAGAGGGCGTGCGCTCCAAATTGTGAAAATGTGATACGGCTTCTTCCACGATGAATTATTCACACGCCAGGATGAATTAATCTGAGCTGTGAATTAATTTTATTGGGTTTCCAGAAAGGTGACCATTTCAGAGGCAGGAAGGAGGTGCTCCTGTGCTCCACCCCCCGGCCCCCAACCCAAATCATTAAGGGTGTGAGCACACAGGCTCACCCAAAGCAAATCAGTCAGAAAGTGCCTTTTTTTTTTCTGTGTTGGAAGGTGACTCATGGACTTTACCCACAATTCCTTTTTGACCTTAGTAAGAAATTACAATACCCCTAATTGCCCCCGAGTCTTCCCCTGTGGCCAGAGTAAAAATTTTCAAATTAAATGCCTTCTCTTCTTCCCTGAGGTTGGCGAAGACAGCCTTGTAGACACAAATCCCTTTACACTTGGACATGGAGAAAAGAATCAAGATGGATGGCCCCAGCCCCCCCAGCCTGCTGCACACCTGCCTGCCCCCGCTCCCACTGCCTCGCCTCATCCCTCTTGGCTGGTTCCTTGACAAGTTCATTGCTGTGTTCACCAGAAAGCGATCAGCGGAGTCTTGCTTCTGGAGAAGTTAAATGCAGGCCGACAATTCCTCAGGGGTTCACGGGATGAAAGGCTGCAAAAGAGGGTTTGGAAGCGCTTCACAGAGGGACCCACGTCTACACATACGTCAAGAGAACTGTTGTTTGGGGAAAACAAGTTGTATTGGAGGCTTTGGGAATTGCAGAGAGGTTTCACAAGAACTCAGAGGAGCAAATAAGAAATAAAAGACACAGCCAACGTTTATTGAGTGCGTGCTATGCGGTGGGCTTCGTGTTGAGCCTTTTCAAGTCACTTTTTCATTGTATTCTCCGCACCTTAGCGCACTGTCTCCTGTCGTTAACCCGCAGAGGTCAGGTGATCCTCCTGAGGTCGCCGAATGAGTAGCAGAGCCAAGACTCAAACTCAGGCCTGCCAGGACCCGGAAGGCCGTGACTTTCATCTGTGTGCATGTCCTAGGGGACGGGAGAGAGGAAAGGAGCACAGGCACACACGTCCACGGGGCAGCAGCAATAGCGACACAGGACGACAGAGCCGGGAGCTCCGGACTCCCATCCAAACCCCGTCACCAGCAACCTGGGACCCTGCAAATGCCTCTTTGCTGCTCTGGGCCTCAGTCTTCTCTCCAGTGAGATGGCAGTTTCGAAGGAGAAGCCCCCTCGGGCCCAAGTTTGTAATGCTCTCCTCTTCCTAGTCCACAGGTGAGAAGACTTCGGCTCGGGAACAGGGCCACTGGAAGTCGTGGCCAATCTGGCCCAACCCGTCACAGGGACCTTGAAGCCCCTCTGCAACGTGTCCAGGGACTCCAGGCCCTGCTAGCAAGATGGAAATGGACGAGGCCCAAGGCGGCTTGCGCATACTTACCGAGTGAAAGTAGTATCTTGAGCGTGACTTCCCTGAGTCTTTGCCACGGGCCCCCGCTAGCAGCGGCCCAAGCTCCTCTTCGGTGCTGAATTTCCCTCACCGGGGCCGCCAGTGAGCCTTCCGACGGCCAGACACGTGACTCTCTCTGTCCGGGGGGACGTGAGGGGTGGAATCCGGGAAGACTTGACTCAATTTGATGGAAAGCAACTTCCTTCTAGCAGTAGGAAGTTAGAGGAAGAGCAGAGCAGGGTAAAACAGACAGCAAGCAGTACAGGGGCCGGTAGGCCTGCTCTGAGCATTGCTGATACTTACCGGCTGTGTGTGGCTCCAGACAAAACCCCTTATGTCCACACATCTTGGTTTTCCTCTCTGGGTAAAGAGATGCAGACATTCGGCCCGCTGAGATCAAAGCGCCAGACGGGAAGGGGGTGTGTGTGCTCAGGGCTGCCTACTACTCCATTATTTCTGGAAGAATAACCGAGATAATGAGGTGACAGGACGGCAGGAGGGGAGGGGTGGGGTAAGCCCAGCGCTGCCTCTGACCACAGCATGGAATGTGGTGCGGCCTCCCAAAAAGCCGCGTGTCAGTTCACCTGGAGGGGCTCCTGAGTCAACAGAGAAGCATATACAACATGATCCAATGTTCCAAAAGCAAGAGTAACGAGAAGGTATGCTACTATATGATTATGCGGGCACCGAGGGAGGTGTGCGGGGGATGCACTTCAGATTATGAGCAGGAGTTGCTCAGAGTCTGGGGATGCATTGCAAGGTGAGGTCAAGAGGAGGGTAAAAAGCAGAGAGGTGGGGAGGGGAGATGATAAGCAAAAGGGGAAAAAAGCGAGTTAGGGTATCCGCAGCAAATGAGGACATTGGCTGTGGCATTGGCATGCAAATGTATTGTGCAAAAAGTGGATAAAAGAACGTTCAGTGAAATGTGACTCCCCTAGAAAGAACAGTGATTGATTCCTGTCTCAGAGGGTGCTTCTGAGGCTCAGGTGACGTCATCGCGTGCCAGGATGAGAGAACCGTCAGAAGTCGCATCTCAAGAGGAGCTCCAAGACTCGAATTCTGTTCTGCCAGCACCCGGGCCAGCGTTCTGCCTTTTGCAGCCACCTCACTACGTAATCACGAACCAGCTGTAGTCCAGCGACTGACTTGTTGAACACGGAACGTTGATTATTGCTCATTCTCTCAGGCTAAGAGCAGGAATCAAAACAGATGACAGTCCCCTCACTTTGGGTGGGAGAGGTTCACCCAGTCAAGCACGAGTGCTGTAATCATGATGTCAAAGCAGCAATCACGTTTCAGTTTAAAAATAACGGGAAATGCCCACTTGAACTAAGTATGTGAGGCGCGCGAGGCTAGCGGGTGGTACCAGTGGATGATATTTGACATTAACCCATGGGCAGACACGTGAACCCGTGTTCATGAGAGCCAGGAGACAGCTGGCTCCGTGCAGGGGGATCACTCCACGCGAAGCGTTTTGCATGCATTATCTCAACTAATACTGCCAGGAGCTCCACTTAAGTTCCTTACTTTACAGATCCGGAAACCGGGGGTCAGTGAGGTGAGGCGACTTGCTCAAGGTTCCATGGCTGGGGTACGGCAGGACCAGGATTAAAATCCGGGCAGCTCGACTCCAGGACCCACACTTTTAATCCTACACTACCATAGTACGGCTCCGGGTCGGGAGATTTTTCAGGCTTTATTCATCTCGTGTGCTGTGTGTGCCCGTAGTGATCGAACACAGCTTTCCAAGCCACGAGTGGTGGCTTAATTACGGTGCGCTCTTCATATTGTTGAAATGTGACATCCCTCAGCGTATTCATCTGCAATGGGAGATGACTCACAGGTGTAATTTATGTGTCCTTTGGTGTGTTATTAACGTGTGCTCTCAATGGAGGTTTAATTTTGGAAGTGGCTTTCGAGATCATGGTGGAGGCTTGACAGATAATTAGAACAACACCCCTCGAAATGAGAAGCGCCCTGCTGTTCTCGCAAAGGTCACCGGTGACCCCCAAGACCCCAACCCGGCGGCCTGGTCTCAACCTGCTCCCTCCTCCGCTTTGCTGCACGTGGGACACTGTTTCTGTCCCCTCCCCGTTGCTGTCGCTTCTCCTCCCACCATGGGTCCGTGGTGGACAGCTGCTTGAGGAGTTGAAAATAGGGACTAATACACCTTCTGAAGTTTTTTTCTTCAGGCTGAGCTTCTGTAATTCCTTGTGTCATTGGGATGCTGTCTGAGGATATTCAAGTTTGTCAGCTGCCCTTGTAAATCTTGGGGCTGAGAACTGAACACGAGACTCAGGGGAGATGTGACTAGGAAAGCCCTGGAGATCAGACTTTAACCTTCTCTGTCCCACACACTCTACTTCTGTTAATGCAACCCCAAATAGCTTCTTGCCAGTAAGAGTGCTGCACAGTGCTGATGCTGGCTGAGCAGCTGCCGAACAAAACTTCTCTTTTTTCTCCGGCTGCTCCCAGGACAGGGCTCTGTCACTCTACACTTACAAAATAGAGGTACCTTAGTGCCACTGCAGAAGCTTCCTCTCCGCATTATGGTTTTTGTGCCTTGTGAGCTTTGTTGCATCCCCATGGCCCACTGAGAGCTTTTGGATTAGAATTCTCCCATCCACCTCATTTGTCATCCTCCCCCCCGCCCCCACCACCCGGTTCAGTGGCATCCACAGACTTGATAAGAAGCTTTCTATGCCTTCATTCAAGTATTCACAAAATTTGTTTTAACAGGAGAGAGCCAAGGACAAAGCCTTATCTCGGGCCCCTGGAGAGCTCCTTAAGTGACAAGCTGAACAGGAATGAATTAATCAGCAAGCTCTGGGCATGGTTCTTGAAGTGGTTACAAGTCCACCTTCCTCACTGTATTATTACCCTAGCTAGAGTTTTTCACATTGCCCAAGAGGATATCATAAAAACTTTATTATATAGTGTGCCCAATTGCACTGTCCTGATCTACCTAATGATTGCAAACACTCCCCCAAAAAAGGAAAGAAGGAAGGCGGGAAGGCAGGGAAGGAGGGAGGGTGGTAGGGAGGAAAAAGAAATCAGATTGCTTTGCTAGGATTCATTTTAAAAGGGACATGCTCTTTGTTAGGAATCAACGTGAACTCCTAGTCCGCCTTTCCTGACAGCCATCCCATTCGTTGCTACATTATTGTTTAGGAACAGCCTCGGCCTTGGGCCTTTAAGCGTTTCCTTCATGTTAGTTTTGAAAATGGAAACAGCGTCGCTCATTTTCATTCATGCCTCCAATGTTTTCAGAACCCTGCTCTCTGTCTGGCACCGGGCTAGCATCTAGGGCCCAAAGTGTGGGAAACCCACCGACCTGCATCAAGGCCCTCGGTGCCTTCACTTCGCCCATATTTGACAACTCCTTCAATATCTCCGGCCAAGGATGGGTGACCCCATGTTCAAGTACTCTTTTTGCCCAATGCCCAGAAGTCCGGAAGTAATTGAGAACTGTCAGGTGGGCTCTTCCTCTCTCCCCCGAACCCTGAGCTTTCCCCTTCAGGCCAAAACACATGGTCTCTTAGCTGGAAAGACAAAGGTCTGTTCCCATCACCACGGCTGCGTTATCTTACTGGGTCCGGGGAACTTAATTTCTTCCTCATCCTTCGTGCTCGGGGTATGACTTTGAAAGTTCGTTTCCCCCCGATCTCACTCTGCTCTGGGCTGTGGCCCTTCAGACCCTAGAGTATCACGACTACTTTACTTCCAGCAACTGAGAACCAAAGGCAAACCAGCTTCACACAACACGGAATGTATCAGCTCAAGCAGTTGAACGGTCTGAGGACAGGCGAGGCTTCGGGAATTGTCGCGTTCAGGGGTTCAAGCAACATCATTAGCACCTCGTCACTGTCTCTGTCTCTCTCACGTGCCCGTGGCTTTGTTCTCAGAGGGCATCTTTGGCCTCTGAGAAGCTCGACTTTCTCATCACTGCTGCAGAGTACAAAAAGAGAAGTATCCTTCTGGAGCATGTAATTAAAGGCCTGGGGTGAGCAGCGATTGGAGCCTGGGCTGTGTTCACACGCCCACCCTGACCAATCACCATCGCAAGATAGTGCTGTGCTCAGACTGGCCAGGAAAAGTCCTACGTTAGAGCTCGAGTTAGAGGCAGCTCCACCTGACCCAGAAACTGAGCGCGGGCAGGTGTCCAGAGGAACGTGTGGGAATGTTGGTAAGGGGCTCCGTACCATTGGAAGAAAGGGAGATAAATGCTGAAATGTTAAAAAAAAAAATGCCTGGAAGAGTTCCTCAATTGCTCGCAAGGTACACGGCACAAAGAACCTGCTCGATAAACCTTGGTTGAATGACTTGAAAAACCCCGGCCTCACTTGTGCTCTTGCGTGTCCGTCTTTCTCTGAGGTCCTCACCAGTGGGAGGTTGATGCTTGTGGTTGTCTACGTAGGAACTCTTCTCCCTTGGGGGGCCTGGGTGGCTCAGTCGGTTAAGCGTCCGACTTTGGCTCACGTCACCATCTCACGGTTTGTGAGTTCGAGCCCTGCATCGGGCTCTGTGCTGACAGCTTGGAGCCTGGAGCCTGCTTCGGATTCTGTGGCTCCCGCTCTCTCTGCCCCTCCCCTGCTTGTGTTCTGTCTCTATCTCTCTCTCAAAAATAAATAAAAACATTACAAAAAAACCTATTCTTCCTTTTTCCCTCGTAAATAAAACCTGATCTGGCTGAGGTCCCCGTGCCTCAGGGAGGACAATGTTTGAGGCAAAGGCTGATTGATCCAGGTAGTGGTTTTTTAGACTTCTCCATGTTCAGAAACACCCTGAGAGCTCCTTACAGCTCAGATTGCTGGCGAGTGTAGGCACTATGTCTTAAGAATCATGTTCTAGAAAGGTCACTCCAGAATGCAGGCTAGAGTTTGAGAAACCCTGCTCCAGAAAAGAGAGAGAGAGAGAGAGAGAGAGAGAGAGAAAATAGATGACAGAAAAGCCCAGATTGCACAGTGTTGGTATGTCTTATCAAAGAAAAACAGCGAAAGCCTTCCCACATTTATATATTTTTTTTAAATTTTAATGTTTATTTTTGAGGGAGAGAGACAGGCATGAGTGGGAGAGGGGCAGAGAGAGAGGGAGACACAGGCTCCAGGCTCCAAGCTGTCAGCACAGAGCCCAATGTGGGACCTGAACCCACGAACCGTGAAATCATGACCCGAGCCGAAGTCGGATGCTTAACCAACTGAGCCACCCAGGCACCCCTAGCCTCTATCCCACATTTATAAAATAAAATCCAGCCCTCCCTATCTGGGCTTTCCTGGCCACAGCGTGTGTTCCAGCCCCAGCCCCACTCCCTGGCATGAATTTTCTCCCTAGCCATGTGGAACCATGATCTTTCATGGACTTACGCCTCTTCCAGAGCTCTCGCCCGCCTCATACATCCACCCATTCTCCAAGGTAAGTCTGTCCTATGAGGCCTGCCCCAACTCCCCTCCTCTCTCCTAGGAAGCCTTTAAATATGCAAACACCCATCATAGCACCACATGTGTCTCCCTGCCCCGCACCGTTTCTGGACGGCAGATGCCAGTTTCCTCTCTCGATGGTCCCATACCCAGGACTAGGCTGGCCCATACCGAAGATTAGTTGAATGAATGAAGTTCCATGGGCAGAAAGAACATCTGTCATCTGTGTGCCCTTTACCTGACTGAGCACAGAAGGGCCTATACAAACAATGGCTAGAGAGAAGCATCTGGATGGCGACTGCACACCTAATGTGCCAGGAAGCACAGAGCCAGGAACTCCAATGTAAGCATCAGACAAAATAATGTTTGGTCTTAGCTCTGTCTGGTGGCCGGTTGTGTGACCCAGGCTTGCTCAGCCTCCCTATCCTCATCTGTAAAATGGGAGTATTGATAACATCAAAATTATTTTTTTTAAGAGACTATGAGTTTAGGCACCTCGTGTACTAGGTATCTGCTTGCTCCACAGTAAGGTTCTGTAAATGCCAACCTTTAATATTATTTTCTGACCATCATTCAAATGTTGCAACCGAACAGGTGCACCTGCTTGGTCAATCGGGGTTTTTCAGCGGCCTTGGTTTTCGGAGGGAATCCCACACAGATCTTAAGGGGCTCGTATGACCTGGTCCATGGTTATCGAAGCTCAACAGCCAGGAGGACCCGAATTCACCAAGAAATCATTACGTGAGCCCAGACTTGTGCTAGGACAATCTCTGTGTGTGCTGGGGACAAGCAGGCAACAATTCACCGGAAACGAAGACAGTTTTTTGGAAGCATCCTCCCTACTTACCTGTCTGTGTGGCAAACTCTTCATCTCCCAAATGTGATCCAGGCGGTCTTTTTCCGGGAGCCATCCTTGTGCCTTAAAGGGCCACTCGGCTTCGATGTCACCTCTCTCTCTTGTTCTTCCACCTTTTAGCCCTGCTCCTGATGTGCAATGCTCAGTGGTTGGCGCATCTGTATGTAGCAAGAGCCCGGACGCTTTTTGAGCCTAGCCCAGTGCATGGTGCAAAGTGGAAGGGGGAGGCAAAGTTGGTGGTCTCCCTCCTTCTCCGGGGAGCTTTCAGTCTCTTTGAGGGAGCCTCGCTGACCCGCAAAATGACCACAGTGAGCTTTAAGTGGGTGATGCTTCCCCTTCAGTCTGGGCTCAAGGGCCCATCAATCCCATCATCATGCTTTGTGGACTATGGAGGAGGCCTGGGTGGTCAGAAGGGTTGGACAGTCACAGGATGAATGGATTTATGGCAGCACGGGGGATGGGAGGACAGCCAGGAAGAGAAGACCGCCTGGGAGAAAGGACCCACAGGGTAGTGAGGGCTCAGCCTTCTGCATTTAATGAGGCTGCCCCAGGCTCTGTCCCGCAGCCCCAGGGTAATCAAGGCAGCTGATCCTGTGACACTCCTTCCCCGACATGGACAGGGCCCCAGTCGCCATTAAAATCGCCATGGGAATTTGTTGATTCAAGCCCTGGTCTGCCATTCACTGGCTGGGTAGCCTTGGTCTGCGTCTGATTGCCAGTTTTCTTGCGATTTCTGTCCTACATCGTTTGTTGGCAGTTTGGTGAGGATCAAAGGTGGTGTCTGAGGGCAGTTCCTGTAAATGGTAGCACAATAGATAAATTTAAGGCATTCTGAGAGCTGTTGCTTGGGTGTATTACCTCTCCATCCTACAGGTATGGAGAGGAAGGGAGGGGCGCGCAGAGCGAGGAGATACCGGGACTGAGTTTCTTACCATGGCAGATCAGAGTTGCATACCCACCTGAGCTTTTCCGCAATCCTGCACACCCTACCTTGTTCTGTACTGCAGTTGCTAATGCTTTGGGGTTACCCGAAATGCCAGAAGCCAGTACCACCGTAGAAGCCAAGAAAAGGAAACAGAACAACCGGCCATTTCTTCTTTCTTGTTAACTCAACAATGTCATGATCGGCTGTGTGCTTTTGGAAAAGAGATCACGGAGGCCAATCCCCGCATCAGCGATCCTGATGTTTCTATCACATGAATCATTCGAAACGGGATTTTTCAGTTTATTTCAGCAGAACCATGCCAGCGCTCTTCACGATGAAAGGTGTCCATGCTATGCGTTGGGACGTGGACAAGTTTTCATCGCAGCAAATGCATAGGCTTGTATTACGACCTGGCGCTTCCTGCAGCTTCAAGGTTTCTGCTTGGTTGGCATCGGCTTCCCCTGAAAAGAGTGGGAACCTACGCAGACCCAAACTTAATAAGGATTGAATGGAGTCCAGGCCAGTTTCCATGGTGGTAAGGTGATACCACACCCACAAGCCACAAAACCCGAGTCTGAGGGAAAAACGAGGCTCTTTTTGCCCATTGTGCCTCTTACTCGTTTCTTTCCAGCCTCCTTTCTTTCCCACACACCAGGGTGGTTAAAGACACAGTGTCATTTGTACAGATCAGGCTCCCTTCTTGTAAGTTTCCAGTTAAACATTCTTTTGTAGCTGACACCTATTAATAATTTAAAATGCCTGCTCTTTTGAACAATGATCAAAATTAAGCTATTACCCACAGGGGGATATTTACATACAGTTAGTCAGCAGCTGTTTAACAGCCCCTTTTCACTCAAGATTTCTTGCGACCCTCACATATCATTTGTAAGCAGAAGAGTATTTGGTTATTGTATGATTTTTTTTTTCTTTCTGCATGTTTGATAAACGGCCACTGGGAATCACTTAGGAAGTAAATAAGGTAATTCTTTGTGATTTCTGCAGGCTGCTGAAGTTACGGGAGAAGGGCAATTACTTTTAGATCCCTCTACATGCAATTTACTAATAAGCTACAGAAGGCAGAAACATGTAATTAGTAATTACTATAGTATGTAGTGATGGGGTGCTTACCCCGTCAGTGTATGGGCTTCTAATCCAGTGGCAGAAAATGCTTTGAGCTTAGTGCACCCAAGCAAGCCCTATTATATTTGGAGGCAGTTATGATGATAAACTGAACTGCCATTTATTGATGGAGACTGCTGAGGGGACACCAAGCATTGGTACGTTCAGTCTTTCACCTGACCCCCACCACCACGACAAGGTTCTTAGGAAATTTGCCTCCTTGACTCCATTTTTGAGCCAGACTCAAAAATTGTTGAGGGACTTCCTGAGATCACACGTTAATGAGTGGTGGACTCAGACCCAAATCCCGAGTCTCAGGCCCAAGCCCATCCCTGTCAATCATACCAGGGCATCGCCCAGCCGTGCTGCCGGAGAAATGATGCCACCTCCCAGGGCTCGGATGCAGACAGGACTCAGGACCTGAGGGTGCATTTTTATGGCAGGGTTGGGGGCTGGGAAGAGAAGAGAGAAGAAAGCAGGTCGGAAACAAGTGCCTCCTTTTGAGAAGTAGACACTGGCCACTTGATGTGTATTATCTTATTTATAATTGCCAGGTATTATTTGTACCCATTTTTATAGCAGAGAGAATCAAGGGTTAATGGTTTTATGCCACTTGGTCAAGATCACTTAGTGGTAAGTGGCAGAGCTGGAACATGACCCTGGATGAGTCTGACTTCAATGACAACTGTCTCTCCCTCATACCAAGTAGTTATTCTGGTGCATGTGACTCCTTATTGTTGCAAACCGAGTGTATCTGCATCAGATATCTCTAAAAGGGTATTTGGGGGCAAAGGAGGAGGGCCTACAGAGAGTAAGACCTTAAAGCTGAGTCCTTTCACACAGTAATCTCAGTTTTAGAAATTTATCCTGAATAGAGAAGAAAATCCAAAAACTGCAGACACGAGTTTATGCGCAGAGATGTTAGCTGTAATGCCAGAACCTGGGGAAAGAATTCAAACACCGAATAATGCAACAATAGACAGGTAAGTTATGGTTGTGGGCAGCTGACAGAATATTAGGCAATTCAAAAATAATATTAATGAAGAGTTTTTAATAACATAGGAAAAGCCTTAAAACCTAACGGAGAGTGAGGCAAAATAGAAAATTACGTGTACGGTAAGAACTTACTTTTGTACAGCAATATTTACAGAAAGAGACATATAGAAAACTTGTGTGTGGTAAGTTAAGGGGTGACTTTATTTTTTATTAAATAACAGCTTAATTAAGATATAATTCAGATACCAAAAAACGTACCCTTTTAATATGTGACATATGTTGGTCTTAGTGTGTTCACAGAATCTTACAACCATTACCATCATCTAATTTAATTTAATTGTTTGTTTATTTTCAGTAGGCTCCACGCCCAGCACGGAGCCCAACACAGGGCTTAAACTCACGACCCTGAGATCAAGACCTGAGCTGAGATCAAGAGTTGGATGTTTAACCCTCTGGGCCACCCAGCCATACCTCAACTAATTTTAGAAAATTTTCACCAACCCATCAATCACTCCCATGACTCCCAAACCCCCAGCCCCTGGCAAACACTAACATATTTTCTGTCTCTATAAATTTGCCTATGCTGGACATTTCCGAAAAGTGGAATCATACAGTAAGTGGCCCTTTGTTCCTGGCTTCTTTCTATCCCACCAGCAATGACTGAGGATTCCAACTTGTCCACGTCATCGCAAACAACTGTCACGATCTTTCTTTTTTATTTAAATTATGCTCATGGTTTTCCTTTCTATTTCCTAATGACTAGCCGTGTTGATCATTTGTGTGTGTGTGTGTGTGTGTGTGTGTGTGTGTATCTTCTTTGGAGAAAGGTCTGTTGACATTCTTTACCCATTTTTTTTTTTAATTTTTTTTCAACGTTTTTTATTTATTTTTGGGACAGAGAGAGACAGAGCATGAACGGGGGAGGGGCAGAGAGAGAGGGAGACACAGAATCGGAAACAGGCTCCAGGCTCCGAGCCATCAGTCCAGAGCCTGACGCGGGGCTCGAACTCACGGACCGCGAGATCGTGACCTGGCTGAAGTTGGACGCTTAACCGACTGCGCCACCCAGGCGCCCCTACCCATTTTTAAAATAAGTTGTCTCTTTTTTATTCACCTATGAGTTCTTTATATATTCTGGATGCTAGTCCTTTGTCAAATATACGACTTGCAAAAAATTTCTCCCATTTTATAGGTTGCCTTCTTCGTTTCTTGATGATATTGTTGACAACATGAAAATGTTGAGTTTTAAGACTGTCTAAACTATCTGTTGTTGCTGCCTCGAGGCCATGCAGATTTACTCATATGTTTTCTTCTAAGAGTTTTACAGTTTTCGATCTTACATGGAGTTCTCCAGTTCATTTGTATATGGTGTGACATAAGAGTCCCCCTTCATTCTTTTGCATGTGGGCACCCGTTGTTTTAGAATCATTTGTTAAAACAGCTATCCTTTCCTCACTGAATTGTCTTGGCTTACCTGTCAAAACTCAGTTGATCACAATGTAAGACTTTCATGTATGGACTCCCAGTTCTGTCCCATTGATCTTGTTATGTGTCCTGATGCAAAGCACCGCCGTGTCCAAATCACTGGAGCTTTGTAAGAAGTTTTGGAACTGGGAAGTGAGGATGCTCCACCTTCTTTCTTCTTCCTAAAGATCATGTTGTCTATTTTGGGTCCCTTGCGATTCTGTGTGAATTTTAGGTTTGGCTTGTCAATTTCTACAGAAAAGGCAGCTGGGATTTTGCTAGGGACTGTGTTGAATCCATAAATCTGTTTATCGGAGGTGGCCACCCTGTTGACCAAGTCCTATGGCTTTTTCTGAGGTGTGAACGGACGCCATTTTGCCTGACAAGAGCAGTGCGGCTCCACGGAACGCTAAGGCAGGCTTGGAAATTACATCCATATAGAGACGACCTATAAAGGCAAGACGGCTGCTCCCCTGAGGCCAGTTCTTGGCCACTCCATATACTATGCGGCTTCTATTACTTAGGCCAGCAAGGCTTTAAATACCTCCGGGCACCCCTCCTCCACTTCCTGTGGAATACTATTTCACAGTCCAATAGATCTTCCTACAGGGAATTACCCCTGTTACTTAGCCCACATTTCCTCTTGCGTTTTCGTCCATCGCTTCCCTAAAACCACACCATTCCAGACTGGTTTGCCTACTTGGGATTTCCATGTTTCGCAGCCTCAGAGGCCATATTCTTTCCCAGTTGTTGGGTAAATTCTGGGTTTTGCAGATGAAGGCTCTCAAAGGAAGGTCCCAGAGTGAGGGCTAATACCAGGGCCCCTTAGCTCATGAAGCCAAGGGCAAATGCGGCCAATCCAAAGACAAGGAATCCGAGGTCCTCCTCAACAAGAACTTGAGAGTCCTTTCTGCACTTGGGGGAAGAATGGCTCAATTCTCTGGGCTTCCTTTTTTGTTGTACAGATCTGGGGCTCTAGCTGTCCCAGGGTCCTCCCCGTGCCCCACTGAGAAGGACAGGGTGTTGGCTGACAGCCCATAGGGTGCCTCCTTGGCAACTTACAGGACAGCTGGGCCCCACAGCCAAAGGGGGCTCACTCATCCTTCCAGAGGGAGACTGGAGACACTATATGGAGACTCAGTGGAGACAGGGGAGTCAGAAAGGACAAGGACATGGAAGAAAGTGTGTTCTGAGTGCTTTGCTTGCATCGTGCCCTTGATCTTGAACCAGCCCACCCAGGCTGAGGGTGCTGATACGAAGAGTGCAATGCAAGGACGTGTCACCAGCCTGGGACATGCAGTAGACAAGGGAGCAGGGCAGGGGCTCACACGCATATTGGGTTTTCTCCAAAACCCACGCTCTTTCTGGAGCATACTGGGCCTCAGTTTCCTCATCTATGGAATGGAGCTAATGCAGTATCACCGAGCTGCTGAAAGAACTGATTAGGAGAATCTAGGTGAAAAAAATCAGGCTCAATAAATGTTATATTGCTTCTTGCCTCTCTTCCCCCTGGATGGCTGATCAGGGCCATTTCTCCAAGTAATTTAGCAAGGCGACTGTCTGCAGTCCCTCTCCTCCCAGCCTCCTGCCCTGCACTGATAAGTTTTATTAGCAAAGAGGGAAGGGATTTTCTGTGACCAAATTTCTTCTGGGCTTTCCAGGAGAAATTGATGGAGCTGGCTGGCTCCTTGGCCGGCACTGCATCCTGATGGGATTGCTTGGCCTATGCGGGGATTGAGTGCTACAGAAACCTTTCTAGCCCAGGGAGGGAGGGCCGGGCAATGTTATTCTTCTGAAGGGGAAAATCATCATTTGGCTTCTTGGGTTTATGTACCCTGGGCGCCAGGGAAGCAGCTGGAATTTGCCTGGAAACCACAGCGCTGTCTGTTTGGTTCTCAATAGGCGACTGGGGACAAGGCTGCATTTGACAGTCGGTCACCTGCCTTTCTGTTCTGCATAATAAAAACCAATTCTCAGGGCACCTCATTGGCTCAGCTGAGCTAGGGTCTGCTGTTCAGTTTCCTGAGAACATGAATGTGTGTGTGTGTGTGTGTGTGTGTGTAAGCATGTGTGCAGTGCGTGTATGTTATGTCTATGTGAATGTATACACGTATACATGTGGATAAGTAAGCATGTATGTGTGTGTGGAGTATATGTATGTGCCTGTGTGTATGTATGTGTACGTGTGTGGGACATACGTGCACATTTGTGTGTGTGTTTAAGGCACAAGTATGTGTTGTGTAGGTGCGAGTGTATTTATCTGAAGGTAGTTGTGTGTGTGTGTGTGTGTGTGTGTGTGTGTGTATGTATTTGGTTCTGCCTCTCTTGGGTGCTAGGTGGGGTCCCAGAGACTCCCTGAGGATTTAAAGCTTTGGGGGTGGAGAGACACATCTGTGGATGCCCCACCTAATCAGTGACCTCAATCTACCTTGGAAAGTGGCAGAGTGCGATGGGAGTCCCGCCTGAACTGTGCGTTGGCTCTGTGTGCCCCACTGGATGCCCCAGATGAGAATTCCTGTTTTCCCACCCCTGCTCTCTGCAAGGGTAACTCTTACTACCTTATGCTGCCCCCCACTTCCTCCCAGAAGCCCTCCGATTCTGCCTCCCATTCCACACCTGGGTTGAGCTCCTGTCTCTGAGGTTTGCTTACGCCAGCGCCAAAGATTCCACCCTGAACTGGCACAACATTCTGTCTACACATCTTCTCCCCACTGTGGACTGTTAGCACCCTGAGAGCAGAGTTGTTTCTGCTACATATCCCAGGGTCTAGTATTACAAACCACCTCTTAGACACTCAATGAATGATGCAGAATGAGCCAATGGATGAACAAATGTTCTGTGTCTCAGTGTTCTCATCTGTAAATTGCAGGTAAAAACAACTTTACATGGTTCCTGGGAGGATCGCCTGGGATGAACTCTCCCGAAGCATGCTTTAAAGTGTCAAGGGTTCACACAGCAATGAAGTCTTCTGGGGTCTGGGGCATCCCAGCAGTTGAATGGGACAACAGGCAGGAGGCATGATTGAAGGGGAGCAGGCTTTGGAGAAAGAAGGTTCTGGTCCAAATTTTGGGTCTGCCAGTCAGTGCCCGGCTGATGCTGGATGAGCCCCTTTGCTCTCAGCCCTCTTCTCCTCAACTGTAGGAGAGTCATTGGCACTTTCCTTATAGGCATAAGGGCAAGCTTTTACACAGTGCAGAGCATGTGGAAGCATTTAATAAAAGTTGGTTAAGCAGAGGAATATGCCCAGGGACATGGCCACTGACGCAGAGATGGCATGTTGACAGAGAAGTACCAGGAACCTTGGCAGGATAAGTGTGTGCTACAGAAGCAGAGCCTGGAAGGGGGTTTGGAGAATCAGGGATCTGGAAAAGCAGGAGGGAAGGTATCTTGGATGGGCAAGCTAGAGAGTGAGCGCATGAGCAGATGACAAAAGTGGCAGTGTGATTTCGGAGTCTATGTTAGTTTTCTGTTGCCGTGTTTTCAAACTAATAGAATCTCAACGACTTACAACGACATCCATTTTTATACATTCATACATTGTATACATTTTGTAGATCAAGTGTCTGTGCACAACTTAACTGGGTTCTCCACTCAGAATCTCAGGCTGAAATCAAGATGTCATCTGGGCTGTGTTCTCATCTGGAGGCTCTACTGGAGAAGGATCTGTTCCCTCAGGTTGTTGGAAGAATTTTCCTTGCAACTCTGGAAATGATGTTGCCATTTTCTTGTTGGCCACTGGCCGGGGCTCCCACTCAGCTCCCAGAAGGTGCTATTAGGTTCCAGTCACACATTCCTCTCATAAAACAGCTTACTGCTTTCTTCTGGCTCACTTCATCTTTAGGAAGGGCCACATCTTTCTCATAAGCACTTTTGCCTGATTAAGTCAGGCCCACCCAAGATAATCTCCCCTTTGATTAACCAAAGGCCAACTGGTTTGGGACTTCAGCTACCTCTGCAAAATGTTTTCACCTTTACAAACATAGCCTAACTGTGACAGTGACATCCCATCATACCCACAGGCCCCACCCACACTCAAAGTAAGGAGATTACACAGGGTCTGTACACTGGGGTGGGGGAGTGGTTATCTTATAATTCTGCCCACCAGAGAGTTATCAGCCATCTCATCTGGCTGTGCCTTGAGGCTTCAATTCTGTGAAGAAACAACTTTGCTGTCTCCTATCTCCAGAACTGACAAAAATGGTTGTGGAGGTGGTTATAGGACCCTGTTGGCTTAGCCAGTCCTGGTTTATGCCTGTGTTTCTGGTATGATTATTAACATATCCCTTTTCACTATCACAAGTGACCCAGCCTGGAGGAATGAAAATTGTCATTTGGGCTAAAGGAAGGAGCTTCTCTCCAGAGTTTTCCAGTCTGTCCTGAAAGACAGAGATGGAGGTATGCCTGTAAGCTGTTATCATGGATAACATGAGTGAAAGTGCTCAGCAACAGACAGACGACAAAAGGAAAAGTTAAAGGAAATGGGCATGTGCCAAGGTCTTGCTTAAACACCAAGGGATTTTGATAAGGTGTCTTGTGGAGTTCCCATCACAATCCTATGAGAAAAACAGCTTCCTCCCAAGTGTGTGGCTGAGAAAACAGAGACTCATAAAGTGACATCCATCAGTCTAGGGTCTCACCACCCTGAAAGGGGGATTTGACCTTCCTGGACCTTGCCTCAAGTTTATTGCACCTGCCCTGTCTTGCTGCCTCCCCGGTAACTCACCCTGGGCCCTACCCCTTATGGTCATCTATTTCTTTTCATGGTGACTTTTTTTTTTTTTTTTTAACCACGGAGAGACACCAAGGTACAAGGCTAAATTCTGAGATGTAATAAGCTCAAACCTTGGGTGCTGGGATCTGTTCTTCTATGGGGACCATCAAACAACTGCTCTCGGGCACTGGCTTTTATGCTGAAGGTGAAGTAACCAGACTCTCCCTCCCCTCGAATGGAGCTTGGATATCAGCTCCAAAGGAGCAAAAGCTACGTCTTCATCACTGCAGCCCCAATGTCTAGCGATGCACTAGTGGTACTCACTAAATATTTGTTCAAAGGATGAGTGAATAAAACCTGGACTCAAGGGAAACTCAACTTTAATATCAAAGCCAACTTCTCTCTCTGAAAATGCATTCCAACAAAGAATCAACAGTGCCCAACGGTTCTACCTGTCTGGCTAAACCTTCCCTTCATAAGGCCCAGTGTCAGAAGACTGAAACAATACGCATTTTTAATTAACGTCTGAGACTGTCAATTTACTCGAGCTCTCCAAGGCTGAAAACAAATTAACCGGTCAATGACCACTTCAATCAACTCACGGGCGACTGGCGTGAGAGATTCACATGGTGTTCCCAACAGCACACAGTGAGCTGGCTTTGCACTGACTCGGGAGCCTTCACAATTGGTGTGACAAAGTCTCAGTCGAGCCAGGAGGTCTGCCACCTGATGGGAGACATTTTGTATGGGATGAAATAATGGTGCTGATCACCTGCCTCCCTCCTGTGTCCTCATAGGTAGTCCTGATCACAGGTGACGCCAAGGAGAGCAAAGGTTCTCCCCTGCTGAAAGGGGATGGCGGGGCGTCTGATGGCATTTGTCGCAAAATGATTAATCAGGCTGCTCCAATCTGTGAGTCAGAACTTCTCAGGGAGAGAAATCTGCCTTGCATGGAATTATCTCGAACTCTGACGCCAGTGCAGATAAACTCTTCAGAAAGCAGAGGCAGCCCCTGGGAAGGCAGGCCTCTTCGTGCCGGGACACAGACTTTGTGCGATGAAAGTGGCTGCACAGGAAAGATGAAGAGAGAGAGAGAGAGAGACAAAGGCTACGGGGTTAATACTACTAGCTCCCAGGGGTCGGGGAAGCCCACGGAAAGGGCACTGTATTTTTCCCGTCAAGACTATTTTATGTAATGGTTATGGGTGACGCATAACCATTGGAGTCTCCTGGACCCAGGTTTGACATCATTCCTACCATTTAGTCTCTGTGTGACCTGGGTGAGTGGCAAATGCTTTGAGCTTTGGTGTAGTCATTCATTAAAGAGGGAAAACGATTACTACCCCATCTCCCAGGGGTCTTGTGGAAGGGCAGACTACGAGAAGATGGCCCCATCTCATCGTGGCCTTTCAATGAATGATAGGGTCTCTCCCCATCATGCAAACCCAAACAATGCTAACAGAAGGTGGATGTAGTCTGACAAAGACCACTTTTAAATTATGAATATGTTTGGAGGACAAGTCTTACAAATACAAATGCAAATGAACTCAAACACTGAGGGGGTTCTTTTTACCATAAATAATAGAACTACAAAAAAATTCAGAAACCCAGGACATGTGGGGCTGCCCTGCCCACGGGGACTGGTACCTTCTAACGTTGTGGCCACGGGCTCTCGGACCTGTGTCCGCAAATGTAAGCGAGCCAGCCTTCTCTCTTTAGCAGAGCCAAACTGGTGTGCAGTCAGACGCTGGGCTTTTGCTCTAGACAACCATACCCAGTTCCAAAGAGGTGACAGAATAGGTGCAGGTATCCTGGTTGGATTCCCAGCTTCCGGCTTGAAATCTTTTCCCACCTGTCTTCCAGCCCCTCACTTCTTGGCCAGTTGCTGTTTTATTCCATTTATGACCCTCTGAGCTTCTTGAACTTACCTTCCATCCCTCTATTTGACCTTACATCGGCCCTTTGGAATGCTACTATCCCAATTCTTTTGAGACCTCTACCTACTCCGTTCAACTAGAGGAATCAAATAATCAAGGAGTTGTGTCTCCCCGGGAAAAGGATGCTGACTTTTTCATTGATCACAGGTCAGCACCTTCTCTTTCTTCAGAATACGGATGAAGTAGTGGTCCAAAACCAAGGGAACCTGGAGAGACAGCAGGATCTGTGGAAGGCAAGATTTCTCCTTACCCTGGAATATGCATAGCTGAGCCACCCAGAAGCCTGCCAAGCAACTGAGTATTTTTTAATCATTAGTACTGTCTTCCAAGGGGGTGGGGGGAAGAGTCATTTGTAGCCTGGCAACAGAGATCTGAATGTTCTTCCTTCATGCCAAGCCATAAACATGGCTTCTGCTAAATCCAGTGATGCTAAAAGGCCAGTGACCAGGACAAATTAGGGGGTGCTGTAGGCACTGGTGGTGTGAACAGGCCTGTAGGGAGTGTCCCAGAAACTGGCACATGACCAATGGGCATTCAGTAGAAACCCGAAAGTTCATTGGAAAAGTCTCATATTAATGGGCAAGGAGCTGCTACCAGCCCTAAGGCCCCATTTCCTGTGCTAGTCAGTGATGAGTTTCAGGAGGCCAGGGTTGGGCCAGAGCACGCCGTGGAGAAGGGTTGTGGCTTGAGTCTTCACAAGGAGCTGCATGCTCGGTCCCTCGGCTTCTGCCCAGGAGCCCATCCTCTCCCTCATGGGGCACCACTCCTGGTCACTGACACCACCTCTAACCTGGCCTCCAAGCTTTCTTGCCCTGATCCAGGTACAAATCCTTTGCCTCAGCGTGCCACAGTGGGCTTGAATATCTCCAAGAAAAGTGTTCTTGGAGTGAAGGAAGAAACAGACCAGAAGCAATCACTCAGGTGAACATACGCCCCAGCATCTAGCATCATCTTAGAGAGGCTGTATGGCGGAACGGTTAAGAATGCGGCACTGGGGACAGACGCCCTGCAAGCAAATCCTAATCACCAACAGAGTGGCCACGGGCAAGTGACTTACCTCAGAACCTCAGCTTCCTCCGTCATGAAATGGAGACAGAAGTAATTCCCATAAAAGAGGAATTTATGTGAAGCGCTTAGAACAGGGCCTGGCAATAGGAAGTAAATGCTAAAGGATGTTACCTATTATTGGCAGCATTACTGTTACTATGGCTAGTTTTGAAATATTTAAGCGCGGGCAAGTGAGCCTATTTCCATGATTTTCTCCTTTCAAGAATCTTGTCAGTTTAAGTGAGATTATGCGTTGAACTCGTTTAGTTCCCGGCACAAAGTTGGTCTTTAATCAATGCTTATCTGTTAGTTCCCTCTCTGGGCTAAGCCTGCAAGGCATGGCGTTATGCCTGCCTTGCAAACCACGGTAACCGACCCCCCCACCCCGCGCCAACAAGTCGGGCACATAGCAGGTGCTCAGGAGGACACATGGAGTCTAATCATATCCCCATAAGTTACTGACTCATCACAAATGGAAAAAAGGAATCTTATAATAAAGACAGCTAGCAAACACCAACATCAAAGCATATGTGACCAACGGCAGGACAGATCTGTGTTATGTTCCCCTTGGTACGATGTGCTGAGAGGGACATGAGAGAACTGTCATGGGATTTCCCGCCAGAAACGGGAAGCCTGGGCCTCACCCTGAGAAAATATCAGAGGAGCCCAACGGAGGGAAATTCCACAAAACAACTGCCCTGTCTGCAGAAATATCAAGGTCAAGAAGTAAAAAGGAAGCCGGAAGAACTGTTCTAGATCAAAGGAGTCGAAAACAAACAAACAAACAAAAAACAACAACAACAAAAACACATGACAACTGAATGTAGTGCATGAGCCTGGATTGGATCCAAGACTTGGAAAAACATGAATATAAATGACATTATTGGCACAACTGATGAAATTAGGATATAGGCTGTAGATTAGATAATACTATTATATTAATGTTACGTTTCCTGATTTGTATCACTGTCCTGTGGTTTGATAGGAGACTGTCCTTAGTCTTCAGAAACATACACTGAAATATTTAAGAACAAATGGGCAGGAGGTCTCAGATTCTCAAATGGTTCCGAGAAATCTTATGTTTTATTATACATAGAGAAAGGCATGGCTATAAAGCTCTCTATCTGTAGATCACTATCTATCTATCTATCCACCGAAACTGTCCTCATTATTACTCAGCCTCAAGGAGATCCATTCTCTTGACTTCTTCTCAGTTTTGCCTGTTTGGGGACTTTCTGTAGATGGGATCACTTAGTGTATACTCTTTGGAGTCTTACTTCTTGGCTCTATAGTGTAATTCTGAGATTCACCTGTACCATGTATAGGAATGGTCTGTTCCTTTTCACGGCTGAATAGAATTCCATTGCATGCCATATATATTTTTTATATATCCATTCTCCTATAGGTGTCCATTTGGGTTTTTCTCTTTTTTTAGCTATTACAAATACTGTTGTGGTGAACAGTCTAGCACACGACTTTTGGTGACCATATGTAAGTATTTATGTTGTGTTTATTTATAGAGTGGAGTTGACTTATAAGCCCGGTGTATGTTCCATTGTAATAGAACCTGACAGTTTTCCATGTTGCCTGAAGCACTTTACACTTTTACCAGCCGCGTATGAAAGTTCCAGTTGCTTTGCACCCTTGTCAACACTTAGTATTGTCAGCCCTTTGGAGTTTAGCCATTCAAAAAGGTGGCATCTCGGGGGTTTGCCCTACATGTCTCAAATAGCCTTTGAAGTTAGTTCCCTTATGTGTATTGTACATGTCAATATACTCTTTTGTTAAGTGGTTATTTAAATCTTTTGCCCATTTTCTGGTAGACTATCATTTTTTGTTCATTTGAAAGATTATTTCATATATTCTGGCTAAAAGTCTTTTGTTAGATACACTTATCAATATTTTCTGCTCTGTGGCTTGCCTTTTTATTGCCTTCATAGTATCTTTTGTGAGTATAAGTTTTAATTAAGCCCAAGTTATCAAAAGTTTCAGAAATGTATATTCTTTTTTTAATGCTTATTTATTTATTTTGAGAGAGAGCATGTGAGCGGGGCAGGGGCAGAGAGAGAAGGAGACAGAGGATCCCAAGCAGGCTCCGTGCTGTCAGTGCAGAGCCCAACTCAGGTCTCGAACTCAGGAACCATGAGATCATGACTCGAGTTGAAATCAAGAATCAGACACTTAACCAACTGAGACACCCAGATGCCCCTCTGGAATTGTATATTCTCACTTTTACTCTTTTAAAGCCTTAAACTGAGGACATTGTGAAAAACAAAATCAGAAAGGTCCCAACTAGGTCCCAATGGGAAGAATCCTACCTAAGAGGTCTCAGATCAAACCAGAGGGCCCCAAAACCTCAGGACCCCTGGAATGTGTGTGGTCTGGGGGAGTGAGGTGTTTGGGGGCACTGGTGGAGAAAGTCACACTTCCTCCTCCAGGCAGCTTATAAAATCCGGAACTCAGAATTGCAGCCTTCTCTTCCCCTTAGCTCCTGCCCCAGGGTTGGAGGGCCATTCTTCCCAGGGTCAGGCACAGTCCCACCCAGAAGGAGGTTTCAGCATGGAGACAGATCAGACCTGGGGACAGTATCACAGTTTGTGTCATAGGATCAACTGCAGAGGTGAGCGTTGAGCAGCTCAGGGGGTCCAGGGGGTGAGGAATCACTCTGCTCCCAGGGGGTGGGCGAGAGGAGTAAATCAATTAAGACTTCACAGAGGAAGGGATTGTTGTAATGGGTCGTGATGGATGTATAGGAGCCTGACAGACAAACAAGGAGCAGGAAAACATTCTAGTATAGATAAGCACCCAGGGGCCAGGAAAAGCTGTAACACTTGGGAAAACGTTAGGATGCAGAATAGGGGGTGAGATAGGGAACAGCCAAGGGCCTCAAGTTCCCCATCTGCAAAAGGGATGTTTGAATCAGCCCATCTGCCTGCTCACACGATTGTTCATCTTTCACTGCTTGGTATGATAGACGTGGAGATGATTTAGATGTAAATAAGCCCCGCCTTTGAAGAGGAGAAAGGGAAGAACACAGCTAAGAGCTTGGAGAGTTGGGGAGCTCAAATCCTGGCAAGCTACATGGAGGAGGTGGCCTTGGAACTAGGCCTTGAGGATCCTACCATCTTCTCAGCTGTGAAGGATGCATCATCCCTCCTGCAGGTCACTGGGAAATTCTGAGCGGGTCCCTCAGTGTGGCAGTGAGGGCTGGGGACTCTCCTCCCAGTGCAGAGTCCCTATTTGAGGACCCAATGGGAGAAGAGTGGAAGCGGGTAAGTTAAGGGAGCCAACGTGCCCCTCAGAGAGGCCACTCAGGCTGCTTCCCTCCTCCCACGGACTACGTGGCCCTCTTTATGTGGCCGTCTGGAAGGAGCTGCATTAGTCAATCAAAAAGTGTGCGTAAAATTCCAGCTGGTCCATGAAGACCCTGCTTAGCAGAGATGTTCTGATGCGTCTCTGGGCCCTGAGCAGGAAGCCTGCACACAGATCGGCGAGCATGAGCCCTGTCCAGGGCTGTCAAATACCAGTTTTCCTGCAAGATCCAGCCCCTGCCCCAGGGGCCCGCACGTACCACAGACACGAGCATGTACCACATCTCCACTGCCTTCCTCCTCCAGCTTTACACGACTCAAGCTTGAAACTGGAGACAGAATGAAAAACTAGAATCTTTGATCTCCTCTAACTCCTGAAGACCTGGACTCTTTTTCTTTTTTCTTTTTTTTTTTTTTTTATGTTTTCGTTACCCTTTAAACAAATAATTTTCAGATGCACAGCCTACGTCACTGCATTTTTCGGTCTCTGTCTCTGTCTCTGTCTCCGGTTTCCCGCCGGGGAGCGGAGACAGGATTTGGGCCTGTGGGTGTTGCAGTCGTGTCCTGGAGCTGGCTCCTTCAGGTCTGCCAGAACGCTTCGGTTTCTCAATTCCGTATTCAACAATGTCAGATGGGGAGCTTGAAATCAGCCACGGCAGAAGGGTTTATACCACAGAGATCGGCAAGCGCTCCAAATCCAGCTTCTCTCACTTTGGCAGGTGGGGGGGGGAGGTGGGGGGATAGCTGGTTGTTTAATGTATATATACAAACACACCACTGGGACAGGTAGCTGGGTTGTCACCTGCCTCACCAGCCGCGGAAGGCCCACTTCTCACGCTCTCGTCTGTTGCCATTACAGATGTTATGTGTTGAGCACAGCCTGGCATGATGTGGCCTGCACCCACGGTCTGTCCTCCGCAGGGGTGAAATATGCAGAGAGAGAGAGTCGGGGGTGACTGATCCTGTTAAAGCACGCTCCCCCAAATACTCCTGAGTTGACTGGGAGCTCCAGACAGACCGTAAGACAGCATCACACCAAGGTTTTTCAAATATCTGTTTAGCGGCGGTTAGAGACAAGGCGGAACTCTGGCCGGAAGGAGGGTGCCGGGTAGGGAAGGTGGAGCCTGCCTTAGTTTCTCCTTTCTTGCTCTGAGCCCAAACTTACACAACCCACTTAGCAGCCAGAAGTCCTGCAGCCAGCGCTGTGCTCACCCCCCCTGCAGAAGGCAGGGTGGTGAGGAGAGGTGAGTACCGTGGCAGGGGCGGGGAGGAAATAAGTGTCCCTCTACCTTTTTGGGTTCTTGGCTGAGACATCGCGCCCCCCCCCCCCCCCCGCCTGACAATGAAAGAGAGATTAATGGGAAAAGAGAAATTTTAATTTAATTTTATACAAATTACCCCGAAAGACATGACACCCAGGGAAGTGACCAAAGCAGGCAGCTTTTCTACCGTTTAGACAAAGAAACAATGAGTTTGTGAAGACTTGACAAGACAAAGAAGTTTGGGCCTGGGTAGCAAATTAATGACGAAGTCACAGCGTTTGTTTACGCAGCCTGGCTGGCCCTGAAGTCCCCAGCTCTGGGGACAAGGATGCTTCTCCCCCTCCACGTGCAGGGAGGGCACCCTTCACACGGAGAATTTATTTTCTGCTTTCAGAGGGACAGAGGGCAGTGGAGAATATCCTTCTTGCATTGCTGTTTCTTATGTAATTTCAATCCCCAATAATCAATATGCCAGAGTGGCACATTTGGGGGCCTTGAACCCCATTAACACTCAGTCCTGCTTTGGCAGGGCAGGGGGGGGGGGTCTCTCCACCCCCACCTCTCACTGTTCACAGTTGCTCACAGGGTGTTCCCGATCGCAGGTGCCGGCCCCAGGGTGGAGTCCTGGTCAAAGAGAAAGACTTCCTGTCTTGCTATATTTCCAGGGATGTGTTAGGGCTCTGCACAAATTGGCACCCTGTTCTGTTGTCCAGCTGCCCTTTAAACCACCCCTGCAAACCTGGGACAGCTAGACTGACCAACCCCTCGGAGTACGGGGCCTGAGGATCGGGCAGCTCGGTGTGCCAGGCCCTGGGCCAGCAGCTAGGTGCTTAATTGGTAATTAGCTCCCCTACACCCTTCCCCTTCGTCCAGATGGATTATAGACTGTAAGAAGGAACTGACGAGATGACGCTATATTCTTCTCTGGGCTGTGCTGGAGAAAAATTGTGTGAGGCATAGCTTTGGTGCCACTGCCCCAAAAAACAAGTGCAGACAAGTCTCTGTTCCTGGGGATCACAGGACCTGTGCGTCTGGGCAAAGGAAGCATCCCTTGGGACACCCCTGGGCTCTGTTCTCAGCCCGGGTGAGCAGGTCTGTGGGAAGCCACCAGAGAGCCATAAAGGCAGGGAAAACAGCTGCAGATTCCTTGAAAGCCTCCACCTCCGGCCAGTGCTCTACCGGCAAGGTAAGTAAGGTCTGGCCCAAGTTCAGAATGGAAAGTCCAGGCAGCTTCCAGGGCTCGAGCGCTTGAGGGCGGCACCCGGCAGGGTAGAAGGTAGGTGAGCAAGAATGCGGAGCAGAGAACCGCGAGCACCGGGGCACATGCTTTGAGGAACGGGAACGTTCACCGGGGGATCAGCACTTTCTCTACGTTCTTTTTTCTAATCCTCAATGAGCCCACTTTACAGATAAGGAGACTGCTGAGCTGGGGTCCATGTCTTCTCTGATACCACCTCTGCTCTCTGTGATGGAAACTCAACCTTTTCCAAGTCTACCAACCTTTTCCGCCGCTCTCAAGACTGACAGACCACCGGCGGGGCACTCCCTCGGCCCCGGAATAAAAACCGGACCCTGAGCCCAAACCTAGAATAATCCATGTGTAGTAAAAGTGAATGTGAACAGAGCCAGCTCCTTTGCCCCTCACCTCACACATCTAAATTGACGCAGACAGGGACCACACCCACATCTTTCATTATTTAACCAGAGCTTAAGTAGCAGTAACGGTGCCCCGCCGGGCTCAGAGGAGAAATCCACAGTCCCTGTTCCCCAAAGAGTCCATGTGTGCATGAGCGTGATCACAGGGTCCGGGCCGGTGGCTGGAAAGCACAGAGAGGGTGGGAGGGATGCGGGGGCAGCACAAGGGGGCTGCTGAGCTCGGAACCAACCGGCTCCGGGCTCCAAACTGGAGCGCTGTCACTAGCGTGTTGAACCGCCCCGCAGCCCCAGCCCGTGTGCCAAGCTGGGTACCGGCATTTTGGTGGAAAGGAAAGCACAGCGTGGGCTGCTCATCAAACCTGCCCTCCAGCGTACACTTGACCTCAGGGAGGGCCAGCCTCGGCCCTCGTGCCCGGCTGCCTCGGGGCCGCGCAGCTCTCTTGCTCCCACCTCCCCGCCGAAGCTGGCACCCCCGGCTGGCAGCGGATCTAGAACTGGAAATCCCAGGTGGATCCGGGATCTGCAGCCGGAAGACAAACGGGTCTCGGGGCGTTCCCTAGCAACCGGAGCGGCTCGCCCCGCAGTCCCCCAGCTGACGCCCTTCCGGCAGGCAGCCGTTTGCACCGAGCCGAGGCGTTGGGGTTTAGGTGCTCCGTGCTCCGGGACGCTTCCTAATGTCCCTTCAATGATCCACGCAGCCATTTGCTTATAAAATCTCCCTCCCTCCTCCCCACCCCACCCCCTGCCCTTCCACCAGCGTTTAGGGCGGCGAACCCCCTGCGGCAGACTCACGAACAGAACCCAGGGTGGCTTGTCGAACAAAACCCTCGTTCCACGGTGGCAGCAGCGTGGGGGCGACCCCCCTTGCGGTGATGCTGCCCCCCCTTGCGTGGGCGGTGCTGGGTGTGGGGCGCGGGAGGCGATGGATGGGATCCAGAGACAGAAGCAAAACAAGCCCAGCGCCAGGCAGAGGTGGAGGGGAAGGGGTTGGAGGGGGAAGAAGGGGATGAGGGGGAAGAGGAGGGGAGACAGGGGTGCAGGGGGAGGAGGGGACGGGGAGGAGGGAAAGGAGCAGGAAGGAAGGGGGACACAGGGGAGAAGGGGAAGGAGAGGGGAGGCCACTTCATTTATTTATTATGATGCCAGTTGTAGTGCGGGTCTCATGTGCAGAGAGCAGACTGTATTTTATGTTTAATCCTCCAAGCTGTGTGTGTGGGCTGGGGATAATTACATTGAAAAATGTGTATAATATGCAGAAGGTTCTTTTTGTGGGGAATGGGAATGCTCCAGTGGAATATCTTCCTCATGGCAACCAATGCCTTTTCCATAAGCAGCCCGGGCGGTGCCAGTAATTGGGAGCACGGTGGAAGCCTGGGGCCGCCCCCCGCCCCAAGTCCTCTCTTTTAGCGGGGGGGCTTCGGCATTGAGAAACAGAGCCCGGCCTCCCCTCACCCCGCCTGCCCACCAACCTCGTGGATGACAGGCAGGGTACAAATGGGAGTCCTGATTGCTTTCTGGGCGCAGCCTTGGGGCAGCCGCGGAAGAATGCGGGAGGGAGGTGACGGGCAGGCTGCTAGGAGACAGAGCAGGACCGTGCGCGCGCACGCGTTCGCCCTCATACACCCCTCCGCACACTGTGCGCATGTGCTTCTGCACAGACTCACTCGTCCACGCACACAATATGGGCACACGTGCACACACACACCCACAGCCAGCCCTCCACGCTTCCGCCTATTCACACACACACACACACACACACACACACTCTTCCATACCCAAACATGTGTGCGCCCATACAGTCCCACATCCACACCTTTCAGACACGCATGCACACTCAATAGTGCTCACATGCAGTCACCCGCACGCACGCACAATAGTGTTCACATACGCGCGCATGCACAGTCACACACATGCACACACAATGGTGCAAACACCTGCACACTCGCATGCAGTCTCACAAACACACACGCGCGCGCTCCAATGGCCACAAGCCCACTCATGCCTGCATATGCATTTACACAAGCTCACCACTCTTACCCACCCCCCATACACGTGTACATGCACACCTTCCCTCTCACACACTCACACACAAACACGGACATGCACAGCTGCCCTGGTGAGGCAGACCAGTGGGAAGTAGGATCAGAAATATTGCCAGTGACATTTTTATTTGGAATTAAAAAGAAAAGAAACAAGAAAAGACATTGACATCTGCCTTGCCTAAAAGGCCACAAAAAAAATATCCTCAACCCTGACATTCTAAATGTTTGTTTTTTAGTACACATGCTTTAGTGACTGCACCACTCACTTAATTTGAGCCACATGGTGAGTTTGCAAACTTTCCTTTGGCTCACGTCGACTGCTGATTTGATGCCTGTTTACCCAGAAACTCCAGATCCAGTGGAAAAAATACCCCAACCTACAGAGGCACCATTAGCCGCTCTTCCCACGTGGGCCAGCGTCTCATGGAAGGAAATCCACGGGGGCAGGCAGTAGCGTGGTCCCCGGAAAGTCCAGCTGGGCTGAATAGGACTCCAGGCTCCCTTGAGACGCAGCTGGTTGTTTTGCAGGAAATCGAATTTCTTGGTACATTAGAGGGTGCACTAATGAGCGCTATGGTGGGCTGAAGGGCTGGGCGTGGGCTCAGACCTGGCCATCAGCTGGGTCAGCTTCCACTCTTGCCTCCGGGACCCCTGGAACTTCCTTTCCCCTCCCCCCTCTCCTGCTCCCATGGCCAGACCCACATGATGCCTCCCGCATCCTGGCACTGCTCCTGCTCCTGTCCAGGCCTTTGGGCTCTCAGAAGTCCCCGGGCCTCTGCAAAGCCTAGAAGATTTGGCTCCTGGCAGCTGCTCCGACTTGCCCTCCTGTCGTGTTTCCCTGTGTCCACTCTGCCCTAGCCCCGGGGGCCACCCTCAAATGCTGCGGGCACACCCCCATTGCAGGGCCTCGCTTTTGTTCCTTTCGCTCTCTGGAAAGTTCTCCACCCAGACAGGCGCACCGCTCACTGTCCACCTTGCTCACTCATTCCTGCAACGTCATCTCCATGAGGCCATGCCTGGCCACCTGTTGGAGGTAGCATTTCCCCTCCCCCTCAAGTTCCAGTCCCCCACATCCCTGCTCCCCTTTTCCCTGATTTCTCGGAAAGCCCTCACCACCTGCCACACTAGGTGTTAGTAGACAGTGAGCATTCTGAAGGCACTCAGGGTGTCCATTCGGTCACTGCTATACCTTCCTCACCCAACACAGGAGCAGGTACTTAGCTGATCCATAACCGTCTGTTGGACAAGTAAATTATTTTTCCAGCCACCGGTTCCCACCCAGCCTCCCCAGCCCATCAGGGCCTGCTCAGGGTCCATCTTAGGCTGGAAAAAGGGGCTGAACTTCTCTTTCTCAGTACAGGCATACCTTGTTTTATTGCACTTCACAGATACCCCCTTTTTTTTTCTTTAACGAATTGAGGGTTTGCGGTCACCCTGCCTCAAGAAGTCCACTGATGTCATTTTTCCAACACCATTATTTCGCTTCATGTCTCTGTGTCACGTTTCGGTCATTCTCGCTGTATTTCAAACTTTTTCATTATTATTACATTTGTTACAGTGATCTGCGATCAGTGCTCTTGGATATGACTCTCGTAAGTATTTGGGGGCATCAACGAGCTACACCCACGTAAGACAGTGAATTTAATAAATGTGTGTGTTCTGACTGCTCCACTGACTGGCCGTTCCCCTGTCTCTCTCCCTCTCCTCGGGTCCCCCTGTTCCCTGAGACACAACAATATTGAAATCAGGCCAATTAATAACCCTACGGTGACCCCTAAGTGTTCAAAGGGAAAGGAATGGCCCATCAATGTGGCAAAGTCCATTGCCGTCTTATTTTAAGAAACCGCCCCGGCCTTCGGCAACCACCACCCTGATCAGTCTCAGCCATCCACATGGGGGCAAGACCCTCCACCAGCGAAAAGATTACACCTAGCTGAAAGCTCAAAAGATGGTTAGCATTTTTATTTTTATATTAAGGCACATACATTGTTTTTTTTTTTTCTAGACATAATGCTATTGGACACTAAACAGACTATAATATAGTGTAAATGTAGTTTTTGTATGCAGAGGGAAACCAAAACGTTCATTTGACCCACTTTATGGTGATATTTGCTTTATTGTGATGGTCTGGAACGGAACCCACAATATCTCTGAGGTGTGCCTGTGTCCCAAACCTGTATTCAGTGTTCTCGCTGCATGTGCAGATTGCACACACAGATTCCTTTTTATTGAACATATAGTGACACTTTTCCATGTGTTTATAAGTATTTTCTTTGTATGATCAGATTTCCTAGCCACAAAAGTGCAACAAAGTAGGTACTATTATTATACCCACTGCACAGATGAGCAAACTGAGGCTCGGAGAGGTGAAACAACGTGCCCAGGTCACACAGCCTGGGCTTTTTGTGCTAACCCCACCACCACCACTATTTATACTGGTGAGCAGTGATGTCTGTTCCTTGGCCGGCACCTGGGTCCCCACCATAGATCTAGGCCATGTCTGAAGTGTGAGTCACAAGCAAAAATGTTCCGCTCATCAGCCAAGCCAGCACTGTCACATCTGAGAACAAGGGAGAGGATGTGTTCCCGCTGCAGAGTGGGTTTCTCTTTGAGGGTCTTTAATCTGGCCTTTCCAGGCCATGTGACCCGGGCATATTTCTTTACCCTTGGAGCCTCTGTGTCCGTATCTCTGAAATGGGTATGACACCGGCCACCAGGGTAATCATGAAATAACACAGCTGATGTGTATAGAAGAACCCGAGTAAAGGTTAAACGTGTCCCAGCCTCCCAATAATCTTTCTGTCTATAATTTATGAATTCCTGACTCAGGGAAGTCTGTCTCACCACTTGATGCTTATGTCACGGCCGGAGATCACTTTCGCTTTATTGGGCGGCCGCTCTGCCCTGCGGACCCGCCCCTGTTAGCGGGCAGCTAAGAGTCCCCACGCCTTTCCCTAGAGCACAGCTCCCGCCCTTGAGGCGGCTATGGGGGTCTGTATGCCAAGACAGGATTCCATCAGCATCCCCAAAGAGGGGTATGCAGAAGGCTGTGACACAAAACCTAAAGAGGGGCTGGGTCCGGGACTCAATCCGGGTCAGGATGGGAGAGAAGAGAGGGAGCAGTGGGGCGGCTTGCCTGGGGGTCTAGGAAAGCGCCCCCCCCACCCCCCCGCATAGGGAAGAGGCGCAGGGCCCAACGTGCAAGCCGGTGGGAGGTGTGGCGCCTTCGCAGCCCCGATCCTAGGGAAGGTTCCATGCCGCAGCCTCTCAGCCACTGCAGAGCAAACAAAGCCAGAGGTGCTGCTGCAGACATTGCACGCGGCTGGGAAACAGGGGCCGTCTGTACCTTTCAATGCTCTCATCTCATTAATCTTGTACCTCTGCAGTCTTTCTGAAGAGCGCACTCACGGAGGCTCATTCATTACGGCTCTAATAACAGCGGCAGGCATTAAAGCACAGGGCTGCGGAGGAACTGGCCTCTGCAGCTGCAGAAAGCCAATACCTTTTTAAATACATTTACACAGCAATAAATAAAAGCAGTCTCAGTTTACCTCTTTATTAAACTCTATTTGCTCGTCGGAGTTAAGGGCCGCATTTGTGTCTCGCTATTCAAATTTATTCGTGCGCGTCCCCTAGGCTGGCCGCGTTTATTCCATAACGCGGTAATGGTGGCTGAAGCTTAACGGGGTCTTTCATCACCGAGCAGCCCTCATTAAGGGCCCTGCTCCAGGCTCCTGGGTTCAATTTGACCACCATGAAGACCACCCCCATTATCCAGAGGGGAAAACGAAGGCAGAGGCCTGGCATGCCTTGATTAGGCTCTCCCAGCAACCAGCCAGCTGATGATCGCAAGCTGATGAGGCCGGAGTCCCCACGCTCAGGTCCGGAAAGATGGTCCTCTAAAGGGGTTTCTGCATCTTACACCAACCCCCGCCCCCCAAGACTGTCTTGGAGATTCACAGAGTCAAGGCTCTGAGAAAGCACGCAACCTGCTCAAACTGATTTTGACTTTGGGTCTTTTCTCTCTCTCTCTCTCTCAACACCTGGTCGTATTCCAAGAAATCAACTTGATATGTCTGTGGAGCGTGCAGGATTTACCAGTCTGGAAGGTTTCCCCGTTTCGAGATATCTTGACTGTCCCCATCAAGAACAATTTCTTGCCTCCATAAGCATTTCCTGCTGCCCCTACCACAGGCCTTTGTCTTCTCTGAGAATCTTGCAGTCTCTGAAAAGGACCCCAGTGGATGGGTGAGCACATTCACTAGCAATAAACTTCTATCCTGAAGCTCATAGGATCCTCCAGCCCTCGGAGCGTAGTACCTCAAGTTCTCAGACTCAGGCCAAAGCAAATGGGCACAAGGGTGCTTGCTGATGAGGACCAGAAGACCCAGGTGGGGTGGGGCTCCCTGGGCAGGTGCAGAAAACAGGGTTTGGCAGCAACAGGATGAGGAGAGCCCTAGAAAGTCACTTGAAGGTGCCTGAATGTATGGACTTGGCCTCCTATGGGATGAGTGGCGTCTTACCCCTCACCCCCAGCACCCCCTGCCACACCACGACGTCCTGCAATGAATATGCTGCCCCTCAGCTCAGCTGGGGACTTCTTACCTTCCATGTTCCCTGAAGTGGCTCACCCATACCGACTGTGGGTGACTCACCGGGAACGTGTTGTTACCTCCAATGAGACAGTGGACCCACAGAGGCAGCAGGACTATGGTCCCCATTTCATGGATGGAGAAAGTGGGCACAGAGAGGTTGTACCCCTGGCCCCAGCTCACACAGCTGGTCAGGATTCCGGTTCAGGGAATCTGTTCCCATTCCTAACCTCTGCACCGCTGCCCCACCGGAAGAAGTGTCAGGAAACATCTCAGCACCCACAGCCTCCTAGAGGTGCTGAGGGATCCCTGTGTTAGAGCGCTGAAGGGCCCCCAAGGTCCTGCAGTCAGTTCAAAGCTCCAAGTTACCTTTAATACTGGAGTCCCCTTTCCCCAGGATTTTCTACTGCTTCCTTCCCCTTCCCAGCTACCCTACCCCTTTAACACCCCCAGGAGCACCTGGCCTGGGCACAGCAGAATGAACAATGATCAGGAGGCCAGCAGGAGAGGACTCAGATTTCAGATTTGCCCATCTCTAGCTGTAGACCTTGGGCAGGCCACCTCACCTCTCGGAGCCTGTGGGAGTCAGACCACGAATCCACACCTTGGATGTTCTTCCGAGCCTGCGGCCAGGATTTCTTTGCAAAGAAAGAGCACAGACGGTGGTCTCAGGCCGGCCTTTCCCCTGGCTTGCTGACTTACAGGCTGTGCCTTTGCAGGCAAGCCACCTCACCCTCCTGGGTCTCAATTCCTGTGTTCGGTAAAAGGTGAAAGAATGCACACCTCATATGCCATAGACATGGAGTCGTTGCAAGGAAGGGACACCCAGGAAACGTCCTAATAGAAAGTGCACAGTAAATGCTGATTTAGGTTCCTTCCTCATCTGAGCTTGGATAGATGGGTAGGCAGCCGGGGCAGGGGAGGGAATCTGTTCTTTTAAGTTCAAGGGAAGATGCGAAGCGTACCCATTTAATGAGAGCATTGGGACACTGACATAGTCAGGGCATGCCAAGCGAGAGGACAAGAGTGCTGACCACCAGCCAGCTGCATGGCAAGCGGTGGGGGTATTCTTCTCACTTGTCTCCCCTGCACCCATATGGAGCAGTAGCTCGGGCAGACACTACTCATTAGCTGGCCCAATACTCGCGTTCAATCCCCTTTTCCCTTCTCTGGTGGAAATCAAAGCATTGACTTTGCCAGTGGCCCTTGCAGTTAAGAGAGGCCACAGGATGAAGTTTGGCCAATGAAGCATAAATTTAAAATGTTTACATCTTCAGAGTGAGCAGTTAGCTTCTGCCAAAGATTTTGTGGGGGAGGAGGATACAGCCGCCATCTTGATTGTGGTGATAGTCTCATGTGGATACGTTCCTCAAAACTGATCATATTGTACATGTTACATACCCGCGTACTGTTTGTTGGGTCAATCATACCTCAAGAAAGCCGTTTTAAAAACTCTACCAGGGGTTCTGGAAAAGGGAGGATTTCCTAACCAAAGGGACCTTCATGGGAGACCCTTCTGCTCTCCCCCCCTCCCCTTTCCTACTTTGAATGCAGATTTGATGCCCGGAGGCCAGGCTGGCCATCTGATAACCAGGAATGCCAAGTATGTTGGAAGGCCAAGAGAGTTCCTGAGAGCTTGACTCTGAACCTGTCCAGAGACACCTTTTATCACATGAGGAAAATAAACCCTTGTAAGTGAGGTTTGGGGTTTCTTGCCGCCCAAAGCTTTCTTGACTATATGTAGGTGTTCAACCAATATTTGTTGAATAAAAGCATTAAGGATCGGATAAACCAATGATCGGAGAGGGTTGTATGATGTTTTGGGCCTGGGATTAGAGCTGGCCCTGGAGGACTGGGGAGGATTTGGCGAGGAAAGGAAGGCGCAGGGAGAGGTTCAAGGCCGGGAGAACCACAGGAGCACAAGGCAGGCACAGAGAAGGGGACGCACAAGAACCCCTCTTCCCAGATAAGCCCCGCTCTGAGGCACAGGCAGCTTCGCCCCTCCCTCCATTGTGGTTAGTAAGCCATCCCATATTTTGCTTTCCTCCCACATTACTTTTTTTTTTCAGTGGCAGAAAATTATAGCTGACAAGTGGCAATTGATCTCTTCACATTATTTTGAAGCAATTATATTGAAATGGGAAACAATGCTTCCAGGAAAGAGCCCGATAACAGAGTTGAACACAAAGCTCCCTCCAAGACAGATAGGGGAGGCCAATTTGCACTGCGTAGAAACTGACCAAATTTCCTTCCCCTGAAATTACTGTTAATTATTGCCTGAAAATCTTCAAAGATAACTTCTGCTTCAACCCAAGGGGCAGAAGACAGGCCAGAGTCAGGCAGGTGCCCTCAGGAGGGGCTGCCTAGCCTGGGGCTGTTGGGATTGCCCCAAGGGACCCTCAAACCCTCACATACCAAGGGGGACTGTGTGGACCCAAGTCTGGGCACACAAGACCAGCTTCTACGGAGAGCAGAATGCTACAATTCCCCAAACACAGAGCAGCCGAGGACCCCTTTACAAAGCAGATTTCCACAAGCCCCCAGTATTAACTTCTATTTGAACGTTGCTTGAATCTTTACAAACCAAAGGTGGGCATAAATTTTCTCTGCTTATAGCCTATATGTGATGGCAAACAAAAGCCCTATTGCAGATTTAAAGATAAGCCATGAAACCAGCAGAAGTGAATTAACAACATCAAGTTCACATGCTGCCTTTCTCGTCCTGAATTTGCACTGAGACCAGCACATGCGGATGCCTGCCGCAGCATAGCCGAATCCCGTGAGATTTCCGTGGCCCTACTGTGTGCTGTGTGATGGGGCTCCACCACCTCTCGCCACTGGGACCTCCGCGACGTGCCCGCTCGCACAGCATGGGCGGGTGCCATTTGGCCCCCACCTGCCTCTGATCTGTCCTCATTAGTCTGCAGCGATTACTATGGTGCAATCATGATTGTAACACACTTAGGTCATCTACAAGTGTAAGGGGGCACTTTGGGGGAATGCATTCATCTATATCAGTGGTTCTCAACCTTAGCTACACATGGGAGTCATTCAGGGAGGCTTTAGAAATCCTAATGGTCAGGGCGCATCTCAGACCAATTCAGGCAGAATCTTTCTAAATGCTCCCCAGGTAATGACAACCAACGATCTACATGAGGTTCTCAAACTTGAGCGTGCATCAGAACCACGTGTAGAACTTGCTAAAAACTCGGATTGCGGGTCTCCCCACCCCTAACCGGAGTTTCTGTTTCCGTAGGTCTGGGTTCGGGCTGAGCAACCAGTACATGTAACTAGTTTCCCAGATGACGCTGATGCTGCTGGTCTGGGCCCACGTGTCGAAAACCTACAAGTTCAATACTCTGAAGAAGCTTATGTTCATTTGTTCTGGGTTATCCCAGAAATGAAAGCTTTCGCACCAAAATATCATGAGTCCCAAAGAACTTATCGGAGAACCCCAATTGGAGAAATGCCCATGTAGCGGACCCAGAATTAGATTTGGGGCTCAAAGCCCACCTCTTCTTCTGTACTACCTTCTCGGCTGAATCATTTGCCTTTCTGAGTCTGTCTATGACTTGGTGAGAGGGGCACGGTGACCATCTCAGAGAGTGGCCTAGAGGTTCAGCACCGCTAATCATTAGGGAATGCGCATCGAAACCCCAGTGAGATGCCACCTCATGCCCATTAGGAGGGATACTAAAAACGAGACAAAACCAAAAAACAGAAAATAACAACTGTGGGCAAGGATGTGGAGAAATGGGAATCCATGTGCTCTGTGGGCGGGAATGTACAATGGTACAGCTACTATGGAAAACAGTATGGTAGTTCCTCGAGTGATTAAAACTAGAATTACCATACGATCTAGCAATTTTACTTCTGGATGTACACCCAAAAAGGGTTGAAAGCAGGATCTCACGGAGGTATTTGTACACCTGCATTCATAGCACTATTATTCACAGTTGCCTAAAGGTAGAGGCACCTGAGTGCCCATCAGTGGATGAATGGATAAGCCAAATGTGGTCTATCCATATCATGGAATATTATTCAGCCTTAAAAGGGAAGGAAATTCTGACACATGTTACAGTGTGAATGAAGCTCAAGGACATTAAGTTCAGGGAAATAAACCAGACACATGAGACAAATACTGTATGATTCCAGTTATATGAGGTGCCTAAGGAAGTCAAATTCATAGACTGAAAGTAGAATGATGGTTGCCAGGGGCTGGGAAAGGGGGTGCTTGGAGGGTTGGGTGAGAGGTGGTGCACAGGAATCAGGCTTTGTCAGGTGTGGGGGAGGGGAACACTTGGGTTTTGGTCCCAGCTCCGTGACTTGATGGCTGTGTGACCTTGGTCAAGGTGCTTATCTGCACTGTAAGGATGAGAAAAGGGCTAATAACAGCTGGCAGGCTTGTTTTGGGGCTCACGTGTATATCGAAGCACTTTTTAACCTGCAGAGCACTAAATGGCTTCTTTTGTAAATTAAACCATATTTCAAAGGCGGTAGGGACACTTGCGAAACAGTTTCTGAAAGCCACACACGTCCGTCTCTTCTGTCCACGTCTGGGGTGGGCTTTCCTAAAGGGGACCCTTCCTAGCAGTTTGTTGAGAAGTCTCTTGTGTTTGCAAAGCTGAAAAAAACAATCTGAATCCCAAAGATGGAGGCTGGTGGGTGGTCCGTACAAGGGCACATATTCAATCTCCCGGCATTTCCTGTCAGGGAAACCATTGGAACCAGTTCCCCTGCATTATCTGCCCATACGCAACCAATGCTCAGTGCCATGAATGAATGAAACAGATAAAGGGTTTTAAAGCCATCCCGGCATAGCGCAGTTAACGCAGAGCTCAAAAACTTGCTGACGCTTCAACATCTGTAACATAGCAAAGGGGAGCGTGTTTTATGAGGAAACCAAGAAGGATCTCGGCAAACCAAGTAATTGAGTAACATGACAGCAGATGAATTTCATTTAAGGGAACAATTTTAAGTGTTCGCACAAGCTGATGGATTTTGAATTAGTTGTAACCTTTGGAAAAAAAAAAAAAGGTCTCAGTGTCGCTTTAGACAACTCAATGAAGGGGTCCGAACCCAGTGGCAGACTTCACAATGAAGACGTTCAGTCTGACTGGGGAGGGGGAAAGGGAGATGGAAATTATTTTAATGTCTGCAGGAGAAGTCCACCGAGAGAGGGGCCAGGATCGTCTGCCTCCAACGAGACCTGGCCCCCAAGCCAGGAGGGAATAGAGTGAACAGTGGAGGTCCAATAGCTTTCTCTTTTTTTTTTTTTTTTTTTTTTTTTGGAAAACTGAAAGATAGCAGCTGGGAACAGAATGAGGGGAGTTCAAATTAGGAGCTCGCATTTATCTTACTCCATTTGGCAGAAGCCAACAGTCAGTCAGAATGAAAAGCCCAAAATTTAAGGCAGAAAGAAGGAAATTGCTTTTTCTGGGCCACGTCTAATTAACCCTTGGAGCCACACAGCAATTCTGTTTTTATGGTGACTTCTCGCTTAGGAAGACTCAAAAATAAAGATTAAATATGGGGTGTTCGTGAGTGGTTATTCTCACCAGGATGTAACTTGCAGGGGTCATCAATCCTCGTGCCCCAAGGAGCAACTGGGGCCAACCGAACATCTCGGTTCCTGTCGTGTCCTACATGTAGGATGAGACGCACTAAGAGAAGGAGTTTGTCTTTGGGAGTTTCTGCCTATGGTTAGAGTGGAAAAGCGGACGTGAAATATCAGCTGTATCCTTATTGCCGCCCGTTCTTCAAGGCAAGTGAGAGTTTCCTTTGTCTGATGTATCCTGGCGTTGACCCTGACCCGCTCCCCCCCACCCGCCACCACCCAAACAAGACTTTGTAAATAGACATACGCTTTCTGGAGGTCATCTCTCTCTCTCATTCTCCTGAGGTTCGGGGAAGGATTTCTTATATTGTCGGAAAAGCTATTTGAAGAAAAAAAAGAAAGAAAGAGAAAGAAGTGAAAAGAAAGAAATCCTTAGCCCACAGGTGATCAATTACTCTGGGCAAAACCCATTTGAACGTCGTTTCAAATAACCTGCAGGGCTGGTTTGAATGCTTAAGCAGGAATGACAGCCCAGCTTCCAGGTGAAGGATCTGCTTTGGCTCCTAGTATAAATAGCTGCATTAACACCACAGGCAGAGAACAATGCAATCTCCACCTTGAATATGCTAAGTGTCCTCATTATTCAAAAGGCACGAAACTGGCCAGGTGCTCTGTTTAAACGAATAGACACTGTTGAAGCCAGCTGCACGAGTCAACGACAGGCACTCCTCAGTTGAACCAGAGTGGTTTTACAGGATGTCTAATTTCTGGAGGTGAGAAAGCCAGGAACCGCGTATGAGGCCTATGTGACAAAGTAATGTCTGAGGCCTCCTCGACGTGTAGAATTGCCGGATTTTTGGAACCTTCGGGGTGTGCACAGACCACGCCTCAGAGAGCGGCCTCTGCTGGTGAGGTGCGGTATTGCAGCCCAGCTGAAGTAGACCGTGATCCCAGCCAGCATGTTCCGAAAGTGCTTCTTAGAATAGCAAATGTTTCTGCGAGAATCCGTGGTTGGGGGGTGAAGAGAGAAGTACAGGCTCAAATGGCAATTATGTAACAATTCTCAAATGAAAGCTATGCTAAGGTCTGTGGAGCTCTGAAAAGATAGCTAACCATAAATAGCACTTCATGGCTCAACTACCAACTCGCCTGCACACCAGAGGGAGAAGCTGGCGCAAACCCTTTCTTTACAAAACATCTTCGATTCAGTATTTTGAGATATGCACCTAACTTTGTCACGGAAGCCAATGGAAAAGTGATTTATTTAGTTATCTCTTCACCGCCAATTAAAAAAAAAAAAGTTTCCTATGCATGTGACAGTCACACTCGGGGCATCCTGAGTTTTGGGGTACATATAGTTGGTCCCCAGAGAGCAAAGGCTTATTTGCCGAGATAATTTAAAGCCCCGAGTCAGAAGGCTGAGGTGTGATGCATAGAAACAGTGCATCCGAGTCAGAAGGGCCCCAGGAGGCCCTCTTACCAGTTCCCCCAGTCTATAGATGGAGCAACGGAAGCCCAAACAGAGGTGCTTCCGTTCCGAGGGCTATTTGGCAAAAGGCTGATCCATTCATGAACAGAATCAAGGCTTACCGCTACCTGCTCAGGGCTCCTTAACATTCGATAGCCCGGATCCCAGATTTTGTAGCGAAGTTCCCATTTACATAGGCTGTTCCCCTCATCCCTCCAGAATACGATTTTATACTGGGAATTCCAACAATTCTTCACCAAACTCTATGTCTCAGCCTGTCTCTCCCCTCAGGAAACGGTCCTGACTTTTGATTCAGGGGTTACGGTCACGGTCACAGCACACCCCTCTACTTGTATTAACCGGATGACTGTCTCTATGGTAAGGTACGCCTGGAAGGTTAACCACACAAGGGCATGAGAACGAGGCGCCCAGCCGGGGCCACCCCGAACCCCCTTCCTACAGGGGCAGCAGCGCCTGCCGCCCAGCCCCCAGTGCCTCTTGCAGGCGAGGAGAACCTCTGTGCCCTTCAAGAGACAATTAGAGTCATCTTAAAGAAAGCTGAATTAGAGAGAATGAGCCTCCATGGATTCAAGAGCTTCTTCCCTCCCAACGTCCCTTATGTTCCTCATAATGGATCCTTTCTTTAAACATTACACCCCTCAATTAGCTCATAATTGCTGTCCGTGCCATATGAATTATGCATCGTGCAATGCAAATCCAGGTTCCCTGGCACTGGACAAATCACAAGCTGTTGAAGAAGCTGGAGTAATTACCAAAACAATCCCAGGAGACCTGGACAAAATGAACATTATCTGGTCGCCAGGCCGTTCTTCCGCCCCTGCCTTTCCCACCTGCAGTCCCGACCCACCCCCTCCCCACTCGGCTTTAGTACGTAGCTGCTGGGGGTCTGAGCGTGCAACATGTGCCAAGGATGTGCTAACACGCCTGAACATTTTTATTCCTTGCAATCCCGTGAGGCGGAGGCTCCAATTTTCTATATCATACAACTTAGCTTAAAATACCCTCTCCTTCTGGACTTTCTGGGTTTCACAGGCTGGGGCGTGGGTGAGGTTCCCCTTTGTGACATACGTCGAAAAGAGAGCTCATTTAAGTAAGTGACCGGTGTCATGACAAAGGATGGCTTAAAGCTATGAAAAAGGACAAAGAAGGCTCTTTGGAAGCACTCATCACTACCCGTCAAATTACATTTATTGAGACTACTTTTTAAGAACCTCTAAGGAAGGGTTAATATATATATATATATATATATATATATATATACATATTTCATGTATATATGAAAGCATTAAAATTGAACTTCCTCCCATACATTCATAACTTTGGAGGGTAACACATCACTGCCATTATACCTGTATCCAGGCCGTCTCCACAAGATCTGTCCAGCTTTTGATTTCCAAAGCATCTGCAATAAATCAAATTATTCTGTGGAAGTTCCTTCAGCTTAAGGAGGTGAGTGTTTGTCTTCAGTTTCGAGACATTTGCTAGATAAACGCTTGGCCCTCTCTTCTTAGCCCCGCCTGCCTTGCGCGGAAGCAATGCGGAACTGAAGGCTGCTTCGAGCTTTTGATGTTCACTCATCTTCACGATCACCGGTTCCTTCTTTCCACGTTTATTTCGGGCCTGTTACTCGCCAGCATAGGCACTGTGAGCTAGGCACTGGTGTTGCCGGAGATCGGTCAGACGCGATTTCTACTTTTCAGTAACTCGTGCCCTGCCAGAGGCCCGCCAGAGTCTGAAATGGTTGCATGGGCTCAGGGCTCAACCCTGTGAAGGGCAAAAGACTTGGAGGCAGACAGGCCGGCAGCACCACTCGCTAATTTCAGGATCATCATCCTGCTCAGTTTCCTCATCTGCAAAATGGGAGTAAGGAAGAGAATTAACCTGTAGTGTTATAATACTCTTTAAGTAGTGCTTTGGAACCCACTTACACTTTTCAACGGGCATGCTCTTAGAGTTTTTACTTAAAAAACAAACAAACAAAAAAAAAAAACAAGCAGACACCGTTTTGAAATTAATGCTGCCATAGAATGGGTTGCTGGAGGGACACCCAGAGAGAGTCCTTTTTCATCTAGCTCTCTGTCCAAGGACAATTCACCTATCTTGTCTGGTGGCTACTTTCTTCATCGGACAAAAGAGGAGGTTGAACAAATGGCCTTTAAGGTAGCTTTGATGTTTAAAAGTCAATGATTTTATTTATAGGTAACAAATCACAAACCCCTCTGGGGGTCCTCCCTTCCACGGGAAATATGATTGGGGTCAAGCCCGACGGGGTGGCTGGAGGGTGGGTCGTGGTGGCTGTGACGGGTGGGCGTTACCTAGTGGTTTGTGAGTGATGTAGCCCGAGAGTGGTGGCAGGGAGCCAAGGTCGGGAGGTGAGAGACACCAGACAGGCATCAAACCCGAATAGTGAGATAGTTTCAATAGAAAAGCGACATCAAAGTTGAAAGCAGAGGAGCTCAAGGGATTGATGCCGGGCCCAGGCAGAGGAGGCCTACTTCCTGGCACAGAAATGCGTTCAGTCCACTCACCTAACAAATGTTTCTTTAGCTCCTACTGTTTGCCAGTTGTGCTGGGTGTAAGTAAGAAAAGCCCGGGCCCCTACCCTCGTGAGGTTTGCAGTCTCGTGAGAGGAGCAGACATTGAGAAAAGAACCGCTTGAATATGTCATTAGCAGCCCTGATGGCTGCTCTCGTAGAGTGGCATAGGTGCTCATGGAAGCAGAAAAAGCAGACCGGATCAGCCTGCAGTCAGGGAAGCCCTCCTGGAGGAAGTGTCATTTAGCGCTATAGAGGGCACAGAGGAGCTAACTAGATGAAATTGAGGGAACACTTTCCATAAATGGCAGACACTGTGGACATGCCATGGTGCTCCCCACTTAAAGGGGGCATAGGAAGGATTCCTTAAAGGGCTGGTCAAAACATCTATCAATTGGTTTAAATATAAAAATAGAGAAAGCATCAAAATATTTCTAGTATCTAAGCTTCAAAAACCACTGCAGCAGTATCTGGTGCTTTTGGAAGAGCTCAGATTTGAGTTCAGGTTCCTGCTTTTCACGAGTGAACTCTCCTGGAGCTTTAAGAGCTGTGGGTGTTTTGTTCTTCCAGACAGACCCTGAGCCTGGGCCCTGGTTAGCCCGAAATGGACTCTCTTCTCCCACTCCCACTCCCTGCCCATGATCCTTCCTGAGATAGAGCTACCGACCCACAGAGAAAAGACTAGAAGACAGGAAATGAAGAAAATGAGGCTTCACAAATTTTACAATTATTGTAGCGCTTCTAAAGTGTGTTCAATAGCAATGTAGTTTCACCAAATGTTAGTAAATGTTATGTGGGGAGAAAAAAGGGTCCAGAATCCTGTACATCCAGGAAATAGATTAAATAGTTGTGCAAACCTTTATTTCAGGACTTATCAGAGTCCTCAAGATTATAATATACATTATAAATCTTTAATTGGGGCTAAAGTTGGGAATATTTTCCTAACATAGTTGACGATAAAACATGCTTTTCCCGGAATATTTTTGGGGCTGTATTGTGCTTCACAATGCATCTTGGTAAATGCTGTTTAAATAAGTATCTCAAATTTAGGGTTTAAGGGTGAAATAGATTGCAGAGACCACTTCATCCAAATCTCCCACTTAGCGCAGGAATTTGGGTAAAAGTCGCTGATCTAAATCCACTCCTTTAACATTATAATATGCATTTCTCTTATACTATGGACATGCATCCTGTTAAGTTGTAGGAGGAAAAAAAATGCCATAAAGGAGCAAGGAAATCCCTGCGTGGCACCAAGTAACTTTGGGACGGTCACTGCCTGGACTTCAACTTCATTATGTACTGAATGAAAATGATGCACCCTTGCACTGTTGAAGAGTCAGTGTGGTAGGCAAAGCACCTGGCACAGAGGAGGAGCTCAGATATTAGCCCTCCCTCGCCCCACCCCGAGAGAGAAGCATCCCGCTTTATTGCAAATAATCTATATACGATATGCAGACATTCAAGACATTTTTCAACACGTTGGGTTTTATCCCGGTCCCTAAGGGAACACGCTAACGTAGAGTAAAATGCTCTGTTCAGTTCTGCTGGCTTAGACGATTCTTTGTCCTCCAAGGAAGGGCCTCCCCTTCACAACTTCGTGTTAAACTTCACTAAAGACAAATACTCTGGAGTTTATCAACCTTTATAGGAACCAATGCTTCAGAATGAGAACAACTTCAAAGTTTGGCTCCCTTACATTCTGGAAAGTTAGAAATAGAGCCACAAGAGGAAGGTGACTGGTCCGAGGTCACTGCATGATCCAGAAGCAATCCCAGCTCCAGTTAAGCTAATGATGTCTCGCCCGGGGCCTTTTCTCCAAATCAGCAACTCTTCACTTATTTAGTTGGAAAGTGAAGACCTAGAATGCCGAACTGTTTGCTCTGGGGTTCTCTTTACCTCTGTAAAGCCGGAAAACTCCGAGGAATTTTTGTTTCCTGAGGTGGGAAGATGCGGTTGTTGAAAAGAGAGAGAGAGAAAAAAAAAAAAAAAAAAAGAAAAGCTTCAGCTCTTTCTTAGCATTTGATGCTTCGTGCCAAACAGAGGATTCAGCAGGTTTTAGCAGGGCTGGAGCTCGAGTCCAAGCTGGGCCCACAGCCCTCTCTCCTCAACCAGTTGGGAGGGAAGAGAAAACGCTCAACCCCAAGAGAGAGCCTCCTTCCTGAGGCGCGCACCGTGGAGCAGGTGTGGGACCGCAGCCCCGACAGTTAGGCAAATCAGTTGTGCCGGTTTTAAAAACAAAAACAAAGGTAAACTGAATATCGCTGAACATAGCCTTTTACGCAACATGAGTGTAAACAGCGAGAGTATTGACTCGCGCTCTCTGCTTTCTTTCTGGTACTCATCCAGGTGGTGGCTTGGGTGGCGCTACGGGTGGAACAGTGACAGGTGTGGAGCTTGGGGGTCGGGTTCTACTTCTGCTCCTTCCACTCACTGACTGGTGACCCTGGACAAGGCGCGCTCACTCCTTCCTGCCTGGTCCATTGTCTGTCCTCTGGAGATAACTGCTTACAATCCTTTCTGTAAGAATTAAATGAAAGACTGAAATCAGACACCCGAGACCCTATTGCTATAAGCAAGTAGCACGCTCAGTGCTGCAGGAGGAGTAAGATCCCCCTTTGCTCTCCCAGGTCCCCCCCTACAGGGGCCCCTTCAGCCCAGCTTTTATGACAGGCACCCTCAGAAAGAGTCCCCACAAAGTGCTCACCACGCAGCAAGGAAACACATGGCAGGCCTTTGCCATTCGCCAGGATGTTGTATTTCCTTATTCTCAGCTCACATCAGAGACCTGGGTTTGGGCTCCTGTGCCCCTGAGCTGATGAAGGGATTCTGTGGGTGATAGTCTGTTCCTGCCAGAGCAAAACAGGAGAATCTGCCAGGGGAGGAGGAAGCACAGCAGACAGATCCCTGAAACCGATTTTAAAAGGAAGGCCCGCTGGCAGTTCATGCTAACAGGTATGTCCCCTGGTTGGTCTGCGGTGGGTCCAATCTCCCAAGGTGGCTTGAGCTTTTGGGCAGCGCCCAAACAGGCCAGGGCAGGGGGTGCCCAGCAAAGGGGAAAAAGGCCTCCCGAGATCCGAAATCAGACTAATCTTGACATGTTTGTTCTAGCTGGATCCCAGCCCATTAAAGGATCATGGGGAGGCCCTGGCTCCCTCCCTGGAAAGAGGACCGGAAGGTGCCAGAGAAGGTAACTGGGCTGAGTCTTGTCTGAGAGATCAAGTGGTTCTGGAATCACCCAGAGCATGCTCCTAGAAGGTTTTCTTCCCACGTGGAAAGTAAAGTCCTAAATCCAAGGGAGACCCTGGCCCAGACAGCAGAGTGGACTTGAGGTGGGCCGGGGACGTCACCCGGCCATCTCTGATGTTACAGAGGAACAGGAAACTGAGGCAGGGGAAATGTGCAGGAGGAGGAAAATTTGTAGTGAGCCAGCGGCTGGTTCTGAAAGCTAAGTTCCCGGCCCTGAGGGCCACCTGGGAAAGCCAAGCTCCCGACCCTGGGGAAGCTCTCTCAGTCCGGATGGCAAGCGTCACCACACGGGTGGTGTTCAGAGCATGAGGCGTACAGGAGGCATACATCGCCCTCCTTGGCAAGCGGGTTCCAAAGCTCGTTTGTAAAGCCCAAGGCTCGAAGAGGAAGCCCTGCCCTCGAGTTTCTCTCCGGGAACAGCCCCTGCCCAGCCACTCCCGACCAGATCCTCCTGGCTCCCCGGAGCCGTGAGCATCATCCCACCCATGATGAAGACATGTGAGTTCCCCTAAAACTTGTACATAAGTTTGCTTCTCTTGACTGGAACAATGACAGGAGCTACTACCTGTCCAAATGTCTCCCAGGGAGTGTGTTGGCAAAGTGGCCCTGAGGCGGGAGGGGGGTGGGGTGGGACACAGGGTGTGGAATTGGCAGTGGAGGTGGGAGGATATATTTAACCAGAGAAATGCACCCGTTCATCTTTGCAGGCATTTACTGAGCGCCTACTATGTGCCAGCCCCGGATGCTCGCCATCCCAGCCATCTAATCAGTGCTATGCGCGGGTACGGCCGTCTTTCTGAATGTCAGCCACCCAATCCTCGGCTTTGTGCTAGGTCTCTTTCTTCTTCACTCTCTTTCTTTCTTTCTTAAGCCACCAACAAAACTCTGACCTCTCCCCGCACACACAATGCAGGCAGTCACTCATGCATTAACAACCACCGGGCCCCAAAGGTCGTTTCTATGACAACCCCGGGGTCCTTAATGACCCTGGCAGGCCAATGATTTTGTTTTGTTTGAGAGTGAAGGAATAATAAGTCAGGCCGGCTCGCTCGGGCGCTCGCCCCCTCCCCCGCGCCCCCTCCGCCAGCCGCGCTGATATACTGTTCATTATCTTGCTGCTACATCAGCCCCAGAGACAGGGCGGCAGCCAGCAATGAAAGACAGGAGCCCGGCTGCAGACAAAGAGCCGTAAAGGACCAGAGTGTGCCCTGCGTACGGGGCCGCCCGGGCTTCATTAATTCCATCGCCGGCCAGGGAGTGGGAACAAGGGCCCTGGGGTCCCCGGCTCCCGGAGTCTGAGCCACAGTGCAGAGCCCAGTAGGGAGGTGTCTCTGTCCAGGAGGTGCACCGGCTGGCGGCAGGCAGTGCCACTCCCAGTGGCGAGACCTATCATTTTAATGATGTGATGAACAAGGCAATTAACGCGCAGCCCCACCAGCTTCCATGTGATCCCCAGTAACTTCGGAGGCTGGGCCCCGGCGCCCAGACAAAGGAGGGCCGCGTGGCTTCCCAGCTGATTCCTCCTGTCCACCGACTCCGGCTGGGGCCTTGCCTCTCTAGGTTCTCCTGAGGGCTTCTCTGGCTCTGCCCTGAGAAACTTCCTGGGGAGGAAGCTTTCATTGTCTTCTCATCTTGGGGCACACCGGCCTCCAGCTTGTCACATTAATTTTCAAATGTGATGTTTGGCAGCATGGGATTTTGCTAGCAGACGCTTGGAATTATTTTTGTTGTGTGTGCACGGCTGAAATCCCCCAGAATAAGTCATTATCCTGTAAGAAAAAAAAAAAAAAATCGGCTCCTAGTGGCTGCCTGGTGGCCCAATCAGCTGACTCATTTTCCACGCTTTCCCTCAAGTAATTAGCGTTTTCATTTTTCCCAACCTGCCTATTAGATAAACTCCGGGATCTCATTCTGTTGAAGCACATTTTTGTGAGTTGACTTGCCCCAGCTTCTCCCCCAAGAAACAAAAGGAGGGGTCCTGGAGAAAGGCACAACAATGTGCGGTTTAGGTCCACGTTCTCCCCAGACTGCTTCTTAATCAAAGAGGTGGCCAAGAAGGGCAGCGTGTCGTTGTTGGGGGGGGCCGCCGCGCCCTGAGAGTGAACTCCAGCCTCTAATGTTGGTCTCCCACTTGATGCGCACCAAGTTCCCTGATCATCCTGGGTCAACCCCAGGGCGGTTACTGAACCCCTCGCAGAGCTCACCAATCCACAGGTGCGGAAACAAGACACAGCTGGCTACAGGAAGAGCGCCTCCCGTCTCCTGGCCCTCTCTGGCCTCAGTTTCCCCTCTGTCGAAGGAGGCGCTTGTTCTAGATCAGGAATGGAAAATTCTAGGGCCTCACAGGCCAGCAGCCGGCGTCGATGATGAGAGAGGTGAGGCGCGGCTGGGCAGACTAGAGGGTGCACGTCCTGCAAACTCGGGCAGTGGTGCACAGCTCCAGAATCCACTGCCCTGTGGGAGTATAGACCCAGGATGGCCAGAGATCCCAAGGTTTCTCCAGAGAAGACAGGGCCTGGATTTTTTTTTTCCAATGTGAAATCTTCAGATTTTACAACGTGTTCAACTAAGTCTAATATTTGAGGACCTTGTGCCGATCAGAGAAAACACACGTGCATATACTGTGTGGTCCCAGGGCTCTCGGTTTGCATCCGCTCTATACTTTTGCAGCTCCAAGTGTGGGCAGACAACCAGGCACATCAGCATTACCTAGAGGCTCACTGGAAATAAAGACTCTCAGTCCTCCCTCCAGAACCCTTGCCTCATAAGCCCGTGATCCACAGGCCCTCGAATGTTCGCGAAGCTACGGAGCGGGTCTGCCAGGTCTTTGCAATCTGCTCTCTGGCTTTTCTTACCTGGGACATTCTCCGGCACCTTCCCTGAGTTCAGGTTCGCTCTTTGTGCCTCCCATGCACACCTTTGTCACATCCCAGGAAGGAGAATGGCCCACTGAGGCCAACGTGTGTAGGCTCACCGGAGGGGCCCTGGACTCATCTGGTCCAAACCTTTCCCTAGGGCCATGGGGCGGGGGCTGGGGGTGGGGTGTGGAAGAGTTAAGCCATCCAGGGCAGATGGCTGTTTATTCTGTCCTCCGGGAGCTGGGGCCGTTCAGTCCCATACTAAAGGTGTACTTTCTCAGTCCTCCTTTGCTAGAATTTACATCTGTTGACACAACTGACTGCTATTCTTCCCTTAATTTCCCTTCTCAGAAGGTCTTGATCTGATGTCATCCTGGTTTGTATCCACTTCCTCAAAAGACTTCCCGGTCTACCCTTGTGTTTCTTTCCTTCTCTAGCACTCAAAATGCGGACCGTCCCCGGGTCTCTGCCATCTGCTATGGTCTCCATGACACTGTTATTCTGAGCCCTCAGACCTCTGACTCTGCTTCTCAACTTTGATCTCTCTGAGGGGTAGTGGCATTTTTCCAACTGCCTGGTGGCACCAGGCTCAAACGACCTAGAAGGGAAGCACGATGTTTGCTCCAAAGCTCATCCTGCTCTTGGTTGCACAACTAATTTCAGTGGCTTCTTCGCTCAGGCTCTAATCTGGGGATCAGCTTGGCATAACCTAAAGAGCCTGGAGGCCTGTGCCCTGATGTAAACCATGCAGCTTAAATTTTCTCATCCCCAACATGAAGTACTTCTAGGAGGTACGTGCTCTAGAAACTGACAGGTCAGCAAAATGATTTTATGAACGTACTTTGTTTGCAACTCACAGTTATCATTCATATGTTTCTCACCCTCCTTCCATCCATATCCAACAGCTGCATGATTCGGTGTATGCCACCTCCTGGATCTCGCTCACTCACCTCTCTCCACCGTCACCCCAGGCTGTGCCCTCATTCACTGTCACCTACAATGCTGCAGGAGTGTCTAGGTGTGAGCGTTTCGGAGACCTCCAGACTAGTCTGCCCAAGGCACAGTGCTGAGTGAAACTCCTCTCGTGTGGAATCGAGAATGCATCCTCCGTGCTTCCTACAGGAAGCCCACAGTCTTCATCCTGCCTTTCAGAGCCCTACACAGCTCGACCCCGTGTGTCCCACACTCTTCGGTATGACACACGCCAGAGTCTCCAGACAAACGGAAGATGTGTGTTTTCCCACCGCTGGCTGAGCCCGTGATGCTTCCTGTAGCTGGAATGGTCTTTGACGATCAATTTCACCTAAATCTAAGTGCCTCCTAAGTGTTTGAAGCTCAGCTCAAGGTCACCTCCCCTGCGACTCAGCAATTCTCTCCTCTCCTCCCTAGTTCAATGCCACTGTGCTCTTGCCCCTTATAGAGGAACATGATGGGCATTATCTTAGTCAGCTCTGGCTGTCGGGACATAAAACCATAGGCTGGTTGCCCTGTGACAACAGAAACTTATCTTCTCGTGGTTTGGCAGGAGCGAAGTCCAAGATCAAGGTTCTTTCTAGCTTGTAGATGGCTACCCTCTTGCTGTGTTCTTGTATGGTCTTTCCTCACTTCAGGCTTTTGGAAAGAGAGACAGAGAGATGGAGACAGGGTGGGGGTGCTCCCTGGTGTCTCTTTGTAGAAGGACACTAGTCCTGTAGGATCAGAGCCCCACCATTATGATTTAATTTAACCTTAATGACTTCCTTAGAGGCCCCATTTCCAAACACAGCCGCACGAGGGGTAGGGCTCCCCATACAAATTTTGCAAGGACACGGACCTTCAGTCCATGACAGGTACCTTGCCTCGGTTGTGTGTGCATCTCACTTCCTCTTCTAAGCCCCAAGGTTTCCAGAGACAGGCCTGTGTCTTGCGTGTTTAATGGTAGGTAATGATTCTATCAGTGTAATAGGTGCTCAGCAAACATGTGCTGGTTGAGCCTGCAAACAAGGTCTCCATCACCACCAAATCATTGGCCCAAAAGTCACCTGAATGGTTCTGGGGTTTTTTAATTCAGTGTCTTTGCCCACACGCTGCCCTCTACCTAGATCTTCCCCTTCCCTCCGCCTGCGATGCAGGAATTAGCTCATCCATCACTTTTTTAGAAACTCTGCCTGATTCCACCAAGTAGATCAAGGGTTTCTCCCCAGCCTGGTGACTATCTACCTTCCTATCTTTACGGCATAGTGATGCCCATTTTGTTCATATGCCTGTGTCCCCAGGTGAGGTTCTTGGGGCAACGACTGGAGCTCCTCGTTTTCACGTACCCAGGACCTGGCATATTGCTTGACAGCCAGTAATAGCACAGTTAAATGTTTGTTGAAAGAAGAAATGAATAAAAACAGGAACATTTGGAAAAGTTTTCCTGATCATTCCTATAAACTTCCTGAAATTGCCTTTTAAAAGCAAAACTACGATAACATCTCGGACAATCCCTTCACGTGACCGTTCACAGGATATTCTGATTTCAGATCCCATGTCAATGAAAAAAACGTGATTAGTGTACAGAGAAGGTGAAAGAAGGGAAATTGGAGATCTGCGTTAAGTCCGAAAAGAAAACTCCTCGATGATTGTAGCGTCTTGCCATTCACGAGAAATATGTTAGAAAACCGTCACAAATAGTCAGTTTCACTTATCCCCGGACCGCACGCAGTTTCCATCCAGGAGAACACAGGTAAATGGATGGCCTGTAACAGGTCTGATAACAGTCACATCAGGTCTGTAACAATTCTGATAACAGTCACAATAAATGGTAATATAGCACTGAGCCAAGCATTCTGCTAAGTATCAGAACATGTTCCCATTCAACGCGCCCTACAATCCTGAAAGGTCAGAATTATTATTATTCCCATTTTATAGTTAGAGAAACTGAGAATCAAAGAAATCAGGTAAGTTGCCCAAGGACATGAAGCTTGTGAATAGTTAGTGTAGTCAGTCATCCAGGATGCCCAGGATGTGGGACTTTCAGTGCTAAAATCAGAGAGGTCCCCACAAAGCAGGATGAGTTGGCCATCTTATGACTGATACGTATAGGGTTTGACACGGGCATCTGATGTCGGAACTTCAGCTGTTAAACGCTTCTCAGTACCTGCTTGGCAAAGTTTCCGGCTATCTTATTTATGAGCTAAGATAAAATTTTCGAAATGGTGAGTTCAAAAGTACTATTAGGCATCATACGGTGTAGGAGTTTATCTTCCAAGATGGGCAGCTCCCTGAGGACAGGAGCTCCCACTTATGTCTCTCCCGTCATCTCACGATCCCAGCATTAGACTTTGCGCACGGTATATGCTCAGGAAGGGCTTCTTCAGTGTGAAGTTCTTCTCCGGTCACCAGGAGTGGCAAAATGCAGCCCATCCTTAGCTGGTCACTGGGGTCCTTGAGTGCCATACCCATTTCAGTTCTCCCTCTTCTTCCCTCCCCCTGCACGCACCCAAATGGTTGCCTTTCCCCCCATGATGCGTCCAGGTTTCTCAGCTTGTCCGCTGCACTAGAGAATGTGTGCCCCAGAGCATGTTCGGTGGCTTGCTTTGCCTTTCCTTCCTTAACACTGCCCTGTCATGCTCTTGGAAGTCGTAGGTCCCCTGTTTGCCTTCCTGGGATTCCTGTCCTGGGGAATTACTTACTTGGTACACCCATGCTGGGAGTCAGACATCCAACTGAAATTGCCAATAAGCCTGCAGTCTGTTGCACTGTCTTTGCATTTCCCCTAATTTAGGACTTTGTGAAGGATCAATCGATGTGGCAGAGATCCCGGTTGTCACCCAGTATCCATTTTCCTTTCTCCCCTGGGAATAAAACATTCACCACGGTGCGTGGCTGCCCTCATCAAGGCCAGTCTCTCTTGCATGGCCATGTGACTAAGTCCGGGCCACTGGGGTGTGAGTGGCAGTGTCCCATAATATCTCCCAAGACCTTTGCTGATGAGAGCTGGTATTCTCCATCATTTTCTCTCTCCTGGAACATCAATTCCACCTTAGATTATGAGGGTGGAGACCACACTATGAGGATGGCAAGGTGGTGATCTAGAAGTTTCCTGGGCGCCTGATCCCATGGGGCCCTGTGTTGGCCCTTGATCTGCCTACCCAGATTTCTATATTAAAAATAAACAAGTTTCTATCTTATTGAAGCCACTGCTATTATTTTGCTTTTTGTTTAGTTACAGTTTTAACCCCAAGTAAAATAGTTGCAATGATTCAAGTCGCTGCCTGACATGAAGGATGTGTCACCTTATGCTCAATTACACCTGCAAAACAGAGCCACCACTCAGCTTTGGTGTTCACGCCGTGGAGATGGAAAAACAAAAGCCCTCAGGGGGCCATGGGATCGTCTGCGTACCCCTCGCTGTCCTGTGGTTCCTGTTGCTCTGTGTTGGAATGGCCATGCCCAGGGTTTTATTCTGGCTTCAGCCAACTCTGCCAAATTTCTGAGGAGCGACTTCTCTCTCTGTGCACCTGTGTGCCCTCCGTTGCACTTCTGGTCTACATCACAGCCAAAGAAAAGATTTTTGTAGGTCCTGATTCTCGATGTTTTTAAATGAAGAAACTTCCAAAATAAATATAACGTGAAAAGAGCTCCCCAAGGTGCTACGGTTAAAAAACAAAACAAAACAAAACAAAAAACTGCACAGCTGCCCCCCTCCCCCAACCGATAATGGACTAGAGGCTTCCGTGCCAAGTCCGCCCGAGTGACCAAAGCTCTCGACGATGGCCTGGCCTAAGGTAGCATAGGGTACTCAGCAAAGTTAGCTGACTCTGAGTCATGGCTTGGAGCCCAAGTATGAGGTCCTCTCTCATTTCAGCTCTCTTGGGCACATGCTGTCTCTTACCCTTTATAATATAAAGCTTATATTAGCTTTAACCAGCAGTTTGTTATGTAAAATGTTCCACATGACAGCTCAGCTTTGCCCTAATTCCCCCATTTCCTGCAACCTCTCAAAGATCTTTCTTAATGTCCTTGCTCTGTAATCCATTAATTTCTATTTTATGAGTAGAGACTTCCCTTGATATTTCTTGGCTACTACCCGTTTTTTTCTTCTTCTCAGTCTTTTTTCCCCCTCCTCTTGACATCCTTTCTCATCAGGCGCTTCTCCACATTGGATACAAATCTCCCCTCTTTTAGGTCAGGCCTATTGCCCAATATTTCATCCTGCATACAAAGAGAAAATAAACGGTCAAGACAGTCTTCTCAGAAACAAAAGCATAAAAGGTTTTCTTTGTGCAGTTCAGGGGTAAGACCTATCTCAAAATGCCCATTTCACCCTCTTGGATCTTTCCTTTCCTTTTCTTCTCTGAGCTCCGTTACCTCTGTGCTCCTCTCTTCCAGCACTGACGACACATATCTAATATAATAAGGCACTCGCTTCCCCTCCACTGCCACACTATGAGATCCCTGAAACCAGGGATCATATCTTTTACTTTTTTTGCATGGGGCCAAACAGCCGCATGCACATAGAAAGTTCTGCACACATGTTAAAAGATTGGATGCTGTAAATCCCTCAGCTGTCTTTGTTTTAAATCATTTTCTGATCATACATTAAGGAGTTGCTGGACATCCTCAAAATTACCTGATGCATGGGGCTTCATCAAAAGTTAAAAGTTCTGCTTTTTGAAAGGTACTGTTAAGAACGTGAAGGAATAAGCCGCAGACCAACAGAATGTAAAGGTCTTGTATCTGAATATTTAAATAATTTCAAAAATCAGTAATAGCCAAGTAACCCAATAAATAAGCAGCAGAATATTTGAATACATTAAGAAGATATATGGAGAGAAAATAAGCACATGAAAAGGTGCTCTTCCTCATTAACATTGGGCAAGTGCTCATTAAAACCATAATGAGATACCATTCTCTCTTAAAGTGGCTGAAACTGGGGCGCCTGGGTGGTTCAGTCGGTTGAGCGTCCGACTTCAGCTCAGGTCACGATCTCGTGGTCCGCGAGTTCAAGCCCCGCGTCGGGCTCTGGGCTGATGGCTCAGAGCCTGGAGCTTGCTTCCGATTCTGTGTTTCCCTCTCTCTCTGCCCCTCCCCCGTTCATGCTGTGTCTCTCTCTCTCCGTCTCAAAAATAAATAAACGTTAAAAAAAAATTAAAAAAAAATAATAAAGTGGCTGAAACTAAAAAGATTGATCATTCCAAGTGTTGATGATAAGAAGGAACCAGAATATACACATTGCTGGTGGCCGTGTAAAATGGCACAACCACTTTGGAAAATAGTTTGAAGGTGTCTTAAAAAGTTAAACATGCACCCACCATAGCCCCAGCCATTCAATCCTCAGTATTTACCCAAAGACACACAAAGACCTATGAATGAATCTTCAGGGCAGCTTGCTTTGCAGTAGACCAACACCGGAAACAACTCAGATGTTGGTTAACAGATCAATGGACAAAAAAACTGTGGTATGCCCACGCAGGGAATACAACTCAACGATAAAAAGGAACGGATGTTTGATACAGAGTACAACATGGACAAATCGTAACACAATTTTGCAGGGTGAAAGAAGCCAGACAAAAAGTGTGTACTCTATGATTCAATTTATGTAAAATCCTAGGAGATACAAACTAATCTATAGCCACAGAAAACACATGAGTGATTGTTTAGGACTGGGGCAAGAGGGTCAGGGAGGGGCTGCAATGAAGCAAGAGGAAACTTTGAAGGGATGACTGGACATGCTCACCCTCTTGATGGTTTTATAGGTGTACGTATTTTTCCAAATGTATCCAACGGATACTTTAAATATGTGCAGTTTCTCACCGCAAAAAAGAATGGTAACTATGTGACAGGACGGAGGTGGTAGCTGAGAGGACCGTGGTCGTCATTTTGCGGTGTATAAATGTATCAAATCAATACGCTGTACACTTTAAACTTACCCAATGTTACGTGTCAATTATTTCCACGATAAAGCCGGAAATAAAGAAGTGCGGTTTATTATATTGTTTATACACAGTTGTGTATGATAATTATTGTCTGTGTATTTGTGTATTGCTTGTTGTTTATTGCATATTTATACCTCAAAAAGCCAGATAGGCAGAGATAGATGAAAGATAGATAGATAGGCAAATAGACAGATGCCTTTGATTACTACCCACCGTTCTTTCAATCGCTTTTGTTTTCCTCAAAAACTAGTCTATCCACTTGTTTCCACATAAAATAAAGGTACCACTCACAGAGCTTGAGTCAAGGGACAGATGTGGCCTTTTGTGAAACTGGATGAAAGTTTTCTTGACTTTGCTATTAAAAAGAGTATGTCTGGGAAGATGTGAGACTGTCGTATTATTGACACCTATTTCTCACTTTTTTCCTCGAGTACCTTGTCGTCAGCCTCAGTTAGGAGCGGTGAAGTGGGAGGAACTTACAACCCTGGCTCATTTTGAGACTCTAGGCATTAGTACTAAATGCATGAATGATTCTGCTAAACAGGGCTGGCTCTGAAGTCCCAGCCTGGGCCAACGGAAACTACCCAGAGGAAGGAGAGTTCCCTCTATGACTTGTTGGCCTCCCCTTTTCAGTGCCAGGACACAGAGATGAATTTGCCCCAGCTCACCCCTTTCGTGCCGGGGGTGGCTGCGGGGGTCAGCCCTTCACTCTGGGCTGAGTCCTGCCAGAGAGGCATGAACAAGTGCACGGGAAGCCCAGGACAGCAGTGGTGGTTTCCCCCTCAGACGTCAGTGAAGACAGCTTCTGCAGCGAGCACTGAGGGTGAGTAGAGCTGACCCAAGAGAGGGGCATGTGCATTTCAGCTAGAGCAAACAGCATGGAGATAGCAAACAGTGCAGTGATGAACCCCGGTGAGCAGTTGGTGGGGGGGGTGGCTATAAAGAGAATGGATGGACTATGGAGATCGGCTCCGGGCTAATGAGGGGAGGTCCCTCAGCTGCTAAGCGGGAGGAGCCCTTCCCACCGGGCCACACTGCCACGACCCGCTCAAGGCGACCTAGGGGCTGCTTCTCTCCTTACTGGGATTGCCCAACCAGGGGACTGTGCCAACAAGCAGTGACGGCAGCCTCAGAAGGCAGAAGGAACTCTACTTGGAAGGAGGAGAGTTTGCAAAGGAAACATGGGAGCAAGTGTGAAAACCTGAAACCCCTCATCGGGCTCTCAGATCCCGTGCCTCCCTCTCTCTGCCCCTCCCCTGCTCACGTTCTGTGTCTCTCTGTCTCAAAAAGAAAGAAACATAAAAAATGAAGAGTTTTTCAGCCTCAAATGGGCTGAGGTAAGAAACCCTGACACACAGTAAGGCCCTACTAACCAGAAGGTGAGAAACAGCTGTTATAAAGCCCATGCTGCCACCCCAGAGAACACAGGAGATGGTTCTTCCTTCAGGGGGCCTTGGACACATAATTATTGTGGAAGGAAAAAAAAAGCCAGAAGATAAGAGCGCTGAGGATTTAGTAGAAGTGACAGCTGAGACTAGAAAAAGTAATGATTATTTGTAAACACGACTGAGAAGGAATTAATTGTGGCCAGTGTCTAAAGATGGAATGTATCCGCTAGAAATAACTGATACGTGCATGGTGATTCATAGTTTTTATGAAGTGCTTTCTTAAATCTTATCAAAAATATTGTAAGTACTTTTTAACCAAAATAGCAACGTCAACAACAAAACCCACGGGCTCTGGCATGTAAAAGTTTAGTTAAATTTAGCCGGGACGTAGACAAATGAGGTGCTGCTATATATATTTTGGAGATTTCTACATTGTCAGATGACAGAAATGACTATGTAAAAAATCCTTTTGTTTACTTGAAAAACTTTTATGCCTTTATTACTTTCTTCCGCAAGTAGCCCAAGATCTTGATGGGGATATTATATAATACATGGAAAGGAAAAGAAGAAAACTGACCCATAATCCTGACACCTAGAGATAAATATTGTTAACATCTTAGTGACTATAATCTATATCTTTATCATAAACCATTACCGGATTATGCACGCTATATCGTGATTATTTATTCATTCGTTTAAAAATATTTGTTTACTGTTTACTTATTTTTGAGAGACAGAGAGAGAAAGAGCAAGTGGGGGAGGGGGCAGAGGGAGAGGGAGACACAGAATCTGAGCTGTCAGCCCAGAGCCCCACGTGGGGCTCAAACTCACGAACTGTGAGATCATGACCTGAGCCAAAGTCAGAGGCTTCCCCATCTGAGCCATCCACGTGCCCCTATATCATGATTATATTGGGGCACCTGGGTGGCTCAGTTGGTTAAAGCATTGGACTTCGGCTCAGGTCATGATCTCGTGGTTTGTGGGTTCAAGCCCCCCGTCAGGCTTTGCGCTGACAGCTCGGAGTCTGGAGCCTGCCTCAGATTCTGCGTCTCCCTCTCTCTGCCCCTTCCTTGCTTGTGCTCTGTCTCTCTCCCTCTCTCACTCAAAAATAAATATTAAAAAAAATTATAAAAAATTAAAAAATATATATTGTATTATGGTCTTCCTCCCACCTAAGTATTCTTGTAACAATGCCAGTTTTGATGGCTGGGAAGCTGTGCTGTATTTTGCAAGCACTTTTATTATAGACAATGCTATAGTGAACATCATGCGTCACCTTTAGATAATGTAAATGTGAGAAACTCCCTGAGGTTTGAGGAAGGTTTTTTTCCTGTCCTTTAGAAAAACATTTCAAGCAAATATGACTGCATCCCAAGTAAGTTCCTGCATTCTGTGTGTACCCGGTCCTTAAGCTAGCCTGATGTGATGGTTAATTTAGTATGTCAACTTGGCTAGCCACGTGTGGTCAAACATTCTAGAAGCTTCTGTGACAGGGTTTTTGGATGCGTTGTGCATTTAAATTGCCAGACTTTGAGTAAAGCAGCTTGCTCTGCGTAAGGAGGGTGGGTGGGCCTCAATCAACCAGTTGAAGGCCTGGATGGAATCAAAGAATTAAGTCCTCCGTGCAAGAAGGAATTCTGCCAGCAGACCGCCTTTGGACCGCACCTGTGGCATTAGTTCTCCTGGTGCTTCAACACACTACCTTTGGATGCGAACTACAATTCTTTACTGGGTTCCCAGGCCTCCCCAGTCAGATTTTGGACTTCCCAAACCCTCACAATCACATGTGACAATTCCTTAGATAGATAGATAGATAGATAGATAATCTCTCATTGGTTCTGTTTCTCCGGAGATCCCTGCCTACCACACTAGGTAAAGGCCCCTCCTCTGAGTCTTGGCTCCCTCAGTTGCATCTACAAGGATGAATCATAGCTGACTTTAGAAGGAGTAGATACATTGTGACAACAGTTTCAAAAGGACAGCCCTTCTTTGTCAACATCAGGAATAGAATACTGGTATCAAGGGGCGCCCGGGGGGGCTCAGTCGGTTAAGCGTCCGACTTAGGCTCAGGTCATGATCTCACGGTCCGTGAGTTCGAGCCCCGCATCGGGCTCTGTGCTGACAGCGTGAGTCTGGAGCCTGCTTCGGATTCTGTGTCTCCCTCTCCCTCTGCCCCGCCCCCTGCTTGCACTCTGTCTCTCTCTCTCTCTCTCAAAAATAAATAAACATTAAAAAAAAATTAAAAAAAAAAAGAATATTGGTAACAATACACAGTCATGGTGGGGGCCTCTGGCCACCCACGTGCCAGTGATCACGTTACGCACTGATACCTCTGATAGCATCTTATAGCATCTTCTAGATCCTCCCGTTTTCCAGCTAAGTAGACAAGATCAAGAGGTTGTTGCAAGAGAGACCCCGGGTACCATTCCAGCTGGTCAAACTCCTTGCCTAATGGTCTACCTGCCACACTGGACTTGGCGGTGTATTGGAAGTTATTTCCTCCCAAAACAGAAAAGAGTCTGGGGTCTTGAGGGGCCAGGAACCCAACTGCACGAGAACAATGCAGACAAGTTGTAGGGATGGGAGACATCTGGGTTGAGAAAAGAGCAAAGGAGGACCATGGTTGGTGTCGTCACTAATGAGCTCATTATGGAGGAGGGATTTGGTTTATATGTTGCGGAGGCAGAACTGGGATCCATGTGGGTGGAAGCCACAGGGAGGCAGATTTCAGATCATCGTAAGCTGTCTGGGACAGGTAATGAGCTTCCTTGGAGCAGAGGAATGTAAGAGAGGCTACGGAAAAGAAATTCAGCCTGCGTTGGACAGGATGGTCTTTTATATCCTTTCCAGCCCTGGATTCTGTGACAGCTAACCAAGCACACATAGCCTGGGTGCCCATCCCCTCCCTGCCCAAGCGGGATCATAGATAACAAAGCAGCCATCGCAGAAGAGGCACGAAGTCACCTAAGACGTGTTTCTAAGGCTGGCACAGCCGGTCACCCGGGTTCCCGTTTCTACCAGCCTGCTAGGACACGGGCCTTTGACTCGCTCAGGGTACTGACGATGGCTTCTGTAAACAAGGCTCTGCTCGGCTTGCAACCCAAATGGTCTGTGCCTCACCGCACAGGGACCCCGTGTCTGTACGTCCAGGGTCTGCACATGTCTACAGTGCTGCCGTGCTCCGGCCAAGTGGCCAAATAATTGATGACAGGGCTGTGAATGGCAGGGATTGAGCTGAGAAAATCCGCTGAAACTGGTTCCGGTTCATCCCAGCCTAATTCCCTCGGCCCAGCAGGTCCTGAGAAGATTCTTCTCCGCCAGGTCGGGCATGGAGGGGCTCTGAGACAGATTGTATCTGGCTGACCTGAGAGAACCTGACCCTGGTTCCCACTTCTCAGAAACTGGGGGCTTCTGAGAAGTCACTCCCAATCACTGAGTCACTGCTGCCTGCCGCAGGACCCCCCTTCCCCACCTTCCGGGGAATGTTAGTAGCAAGAGTGGTTAGAAGGAGCATAGATTTCTTTCTTCCAAATGCCTCGGGACACCTGGCGATCTGAGGTTTCAGGAGGGCAGAGAGGCCTGGTGTCGAAACCGTGTGTGTGAGAACGGCTTGGACTTGTCTGGGGTCAGCTCGGGCTGTGTCAATGTTCCGCAGCTGCCAAAAGAGCTCCCGCTTCTCCGGGGCATTGGCGGTGCTGGGAGTGGGGACAGTGACAGCCGGCCGCTGCTCCGGCTCTGATCAGCTCATGTCAGCTCCGTGTTTCCCCCTGGGCATGTGGAGCAGGAGAAGGACAGAGCCGGCCCCGTTTGGCAAAGTTGCAGGAGGCAGAGGGCTGGGTAAGACAAGGGGGACCTTTAACCCAAAGAAGCAAAGACAAGGGAGAACAGGAGAGTACTTCTCACACCTCTGCACAGCTGTTGGGAGGAAAGGAGGTTGTATTCATCCCAGGCGGCCGAGGGCCAGGTGGAAGATAGAGGAGAGGGTATGACACGTGTTAGCCCCTCCATAATTCTAAATGTGACACGGGCTGCTTCAGGGAGCAGTGAGTTCCGCATCCCCTGAGGTGCGCAAAGTGCAGCCAGAAAGCAAGGTCACATGTTGGATTGGTGATAGTGGGGAGATATTGCCAGCATCACAGGGAATCCCGTCCAGACCCAAGGGTCTCTATCGTAAATATGTCTCTGAGTCTCTATCAGTTACCTACTGTCATAAAAATGTAAAGTGACAAACAGAAAGTCGCAGCAGCAGACAACTGAGCGCATATGTAGCTCCTGCGTCTGCAGGTTGGCTGGGAGCAGCTGAGCCGGGCTGGGTTGGTTGGGAGTAGCTCTGTATCACGTGATTCTCCTCCTCCTCGGACCAGGGAGCCAGCCTGGGCTTCTCCATCTCACGGTGATGGCAGGAGGGCAAAAACATGCAAGCAGAAGACTATAAGGCCTCCAGAATCCTCGGTCCGGGTTCCATCACCCCTGCCTCATCCCACTGCCCCAAGCAAGTCACACGGGGGAAGAGGTAAGGAAGTATGTAGTGTCCATGGGTACAGGGCGGGGCGAGGCCTCGGACCAATAGTGCAGCCCCACTACAGTGGTCACTATGTCAGTTTTGACAGACACACACAAAGTAGGTGTGCAAACATTGAGTGAACATGTGACAAGTTTCCTAGCAAACCGAGTCGTTCCTGAGGCAGGTTCATTAGGAGATCGGAGCTCTCTGTAGAATGCGTAAGTTCCTGGCCATACAAAGCCTTGGTGGGCATATACAAGCCTTCGGATTCTATGCTGTGCCTAAAAATCTATAACTTACAACGGGAAGGGGCCCCAGGCATCATCTAGCCCAAATATCTCACTTCACAGACTGGCAATCCAAGATCCAGAGAGGGGAAGAATCCTGCCCAAGCCCGTCCAGTTGAGATCTAGCTGTTGCTGTGGTGTTCCTTCTCCCCTGCACGGCCAGGGTCAGCGGGACTTGCTAGTTTCTGGGGTGACACTGCAGGGACCAAGTGTGGATGCAAATGAGACATAAAATGCAGTTCAGAACCCCCACCTATGATCGTTGTAAGATTTCGGTCAGATGACAGGTCTGTAATGCCTGGCACATGGCAGGTGTGTAATACCCGATGATCATTGCCAATATTACTCCATAAAGTATTTGGGTGCTCAGGGCAGGAAAAGAGGCTTGATGGGGGAAGCAGGAACAAGGGCTGGCTTTCAGAAGGCTTTCGTAGGAGCTGGGACTGCAGGGTATGGCTTGCGGGTAGCCTGCGGGGGCACACAGTTCTCTGTGCCCTTGTTCACACTGGCTTTAGTTGGGCACACTGGCAAGAGCCGATGGGGTCTTGGAGAAAAGGAGGCAGAGTCTGCCCAAGTGGAAAGATTGCTGAGTGCATGAGATGTCTCATGTCCTCAGTGTTATGCAAGTTGTGGTAGGGGCAGAGATGTGGACAATGCCCTTGAGACCCACACAGTCTGACAGGGCAGAGATAACTGCCAGCAATGACGGCAAACCAGTGGCCACATGGCTATGAGGACACTGGGAATGGACCCACTGATTCTATTTCAGTGTTTCATGAGTTCGGTCAAAACAGGGGCTGTCTTTCCCTGGTCCCTAGAAGAATGTCTGGCATACAGAGGGTGCTAAATAAGTGTTGGTGGAATGAACGAGTGTCAGATGAGTCTGAGAGGTTTTTAAAGTCTTCCTGGAGCAGATGTAACCTGGACCGGGTGCTAAAGACTAGGTGGGATTGGGAGCCACGGTGGGCAGTTATTCTGGATATGGATTTGCCTTCCGTGCACACAATATTCCTGCCAAGATTCCCATGCAGAATGCCTTATCCACGGCAGGGCCCTCCACACGTCTGCCTCTGATCGACTTACTTCACAGCCAAGTGAAGTGCCCTAGTGAGCCTGTGCTCATGAAATTCACCGGTCTTGCCATGTTCCTCATCTACATGAAACAGCTGGCTTGATAGAATGGCAGAACAGTTAAGAAACAAAACCTTGCAGGGCTGCGGTAATGTCCTCTGTGGTGCTGCATCTACTGTAAATCAGCATCCAATACGTGGTGCCACCTCTCTCCTTGCCAGGCTTCACAAGCCCAGGAATCAAGGAAGGGAAAAAGGAATGGCCCGCTCACTACTACCCCTAGCACGTTTTTAGCAGAATTTTTGCTTCCTTGTCTCATGACTTTATGTGCTGTTGGCTTAAAGGTCTTGGTTCCAAAGGAGGAATGCTTCCACTAGGAGACGCGACAATGATTCCATTGAACTAGAAATTAAAGATTGTCATCCCGTCCATTTGGGGCTTCTCGTGCCTCTGAATCAACAGGCAAAGAAGCTACCGTGCTGGGTGGGGTGATGCGTCCTGACTACCAAGGAGAAATTGAGTTGCTACAAAACAATTGAAGTAAAGGGAAGTAGCTCTAAAATACAGGGCATCCCTTAGTACTGTCAGGCTCTGTGATCAATATCAATGGAAAAACACAACATCCAATTCAAGCAGAGCTGCTAACGGCCTAGATCCTTGAGGAATGAAGATTTGAGCCACTCCACCAGGCAAGAGCCATGATCAGCTGAGGCATTTGCTAGGGATAAGGGAAGGTGGGGTGATAATGGAAAAAAAATAGTTATAAATATCAGCCATGACCACATGACCGGTGGCAAGAATGGAGACTGTGAGTGTTGTGTTTCTTCCTTGTTTTGTTATGAATGTGTGTGTGTGTGTGTGTGTGTGTGTGTGTGTATACATACAGGTATGCCAAATATTTTATTTTCTTTTATCTCCTATGCCCTCATCATCTAATATAAGATGTATTTGTAATAGTTAAGTATATATCACAGTATTTAAGTTGCCAGATATCAAAAGAGAAGAGTGAATATCACCAAAATACGTTGCATCTTCTTGTATGAAAAGGGTTAACATGTTTCTGGTGTGTGCAAGACAGGTGCATCATTGTCGGTGGAAGTATGGCTTTGTGATTATCTTTACTTGACAATTACGTATGGTTTCAGGGAATATATATTGGTGCCAAGTTGACAAGGGGTGGACTGTGATGGTCAGATTTATGTGTCAACTTGGCTAGCTTACAGCCCCTAATTATTCAATCAAGCATTAATCTAGGTGTTGTCATGAAGGTATTTTATAGATGTGATTAAGGTCTCTACTGAGCTGACTTTAATTGAGGGAGATTATCCTAGATAGTCTGGATGGGCCTGATTCAATCAGTTGAAAGGCTTTAAGGACAGAGCTGAGGCTTCCTAGAATAAGACGAAATTCTACTTGTGGACTACAGCTCCAGCTTGTGCCTTGCAAATTGTAGCCTGTTCCTCCTGACAGCCTTCCCTACAGATATTTGACTTGTCTAAGCCAACCCTCACAACCCGCACAACCCTGACAATTCCATAAGCCACCAGTTGTGTTTCTCTGGTTGAACTCTGATACAAAATATGTGGAGGTCAACCCAGTGGAAAGGGCTAGGGAGAAGGGCATGACCTGTTAGGGGGTGGGTCACAGGGACTGATTACTGCAGGGAATAAAAGGCACTTGGTCTAGTTAAGCCAAGACAGTAAGTAAGAGCTGGATCAAGTAGCATGATGTGTGGAGGCTGAAATGTCAGGCTGAGGAGTCAGAATTCAATGTTGTAAATGATGGAAGCCATCAAAGGCTTCCATGTTGGATACAGACTGATAAAAGTCTAGGCCTCTAAAAGATCCATCTGGCTGTCTTATAAGAATGGACTGGAGCTAGGAGAAAGTGAAAGCAGTGAGGGTCCCTTTGATCGGTTCTGTTTTTGGAGAGCTGAGGGCCTGTATGCAAGAGTTTAACTGGGAACCATTAATTTAACAGGAGGCCATTTTGTGCATTTCCGATGGAGGCGGGGGTGGAGGCAAAGATGTAGGAATGGTGGTGGCATATCGGCTGAGAGACAGGGAGAGTGGGGAAATTAAAACCTCACATGGTAGATGGGGTCATTTTCTCAATTCTTTATAGCCTCCCCGCATTAGATTACACATCTGTGGCCATGGCCGAGACATTTTAGCAGTTGATGCTCAAGATTCTACTATAGATGATATATGTCCCCGATGCACTGATGGTCGGGTGACTTTCTTTGGCCAGTGGAATGTATGCAGAAGTTGCAATACATGAGTTCTGAACCGAGGCTTTCAAAGGCATCACAGTTCCACTCTTGTGCTTCTGTGATTCTATGAGAAGAATTTTCCAAAGAAAGTAGCTGCTATCCCCTCAGCCTGAGCTCGAGTTTGAACATGTGTTGGGGCCATTCAGAGCCCAACCCTCAGTCTGGACCAGCGGAGGACCAAAGTAGGCCCGTGCAGCCAGGGCCGGCCTAGACCAGCCAATTCTCCGTTCATCTGGAGACCCTGGAGCCCGAGAACAAATCCTTACTACTGTAAGTCCTTGAGCTCCGGGGTAGTTTGCTACCTAGCATGAATGTAGCAATCACGATCCTTCATATGAAGAGAATGTGGCTGCTTCATTTCAGTGGCTAAACACGTACTGGCTCCAGAGGAAGAATCTGTTTAGCTGTGGGCCAGAGCTGGAGGTAAAATCTGAGACGCTGCAGAGGAGTGGAGAGTACATTGTACTGACCCAAGTTCTAGACGCGTATCTGCCACTAATTCTCTGAATGACCTTTGGCTGATCACGTCCCCTGACCCAGCCTCCATTTCATAGTCTATGCAACATAGTGGCTCACTAAATGCCCACCGGTTTAACTCTGCCAGGTTCCAATATCGGACTTGCTAGTATGTTGATCGATGACACTACTAGCCGGTAAAACTGGCCTTGCTTTAAACTCTTAAAACTTTGGTAGTGGCTGGCTAGAACTGCCTTGAGAAAGGGACTGAGGTTGCATCCAAGCTCAGCAAGAACGAGCTCCATGGGTGGCCCCCTGGGAAGTTAGGAAATGGTGGGGTGGTGATTTGCACTCCTAAGGTAACCACTCCCCCCTGGGAAAGGTGCACATGAGGGTCCGTGACAGCGATGCTTTGGGGCTACCTGTTCAGCAGGAAAGCCTGTGGAGCCAAAGCAGGGGCTGTTGGGTGTTCCTGGCTCTGAGAACCTTCTGCCAGGTTCCCTGTGCCCGGTGCTTGGGAGCAGATCTTCTGACATCTTTGAAGCAATCAAATGAGCAATAAAATTGTTGCTTCCCTGAGCTTCTTAGAAGCTACATAGGAAGCAGGCGGTGTGTGCTGCTAACTTCAAATTCCCCGTGGCTGCCCCCGGAAGCTCTCGCAATGCTAGTAACCACCGTGCTTTCCCGAGCTCTGCAGTCCTGATGGAGCATGGGTGTGCACACAGCATCCTCTCAGGGGGCTCGAGAGAGGAGCACAGCTCTGCCCTAGGATGCACGGGGCCCAGCTCTGTCCACAGTTCCCTGTGTCGTCTTTCAAGAACTGCGGGGCTTCCTGTCAGCTTCCTCATGTCTAAATTGTAATCCTGCAGCACAGGTAAGAACCAGGAAGGTGGACTTGGGCTTCAGGATCCCTTATAGCTTCTACATGCTCTGTTTCTACTAAAAGGGAACTTGGAGGGGCGCCTGGGTGGCTCAGTCGGTTAAGCGTCCAACCTAGGCTCGGGTCATGACCTCACAGTTCATGAGTTCGAGCCCCGCATCGGGCTCTGTGCTGACCGCTCAGAGCCTGGGGCTTGTTCCAGATTCTGCATCTCCCTGTCTCTCTGCCCGATTCCTGCTTGTGCTCTGTCTCTCTGTCTCTCGAAAAAATAAATACATGTTTAAAAAAACTTAACATAAAAGAAGCTTGGATAGGAGACGTTTTACAAGAGACCGAGGGTTTGAGTTCACAGTCTTTGAGTCATAAGTGACAGAAAACCTAGGCCAAACTGGTTTAAGGAGATGCATTTGACTGATATAACCACAAAGCACAGGGATAGTGTTTGGTTGCAGGCGTGGCTGGGCCCAGGGTTTGAAAATCACCATATGATACTAACACATTCAGCACTCCCTCCAGGCCTTGACTACTGGCTTTGCCCTCGGGCAGGATTTCTCCAAGCGGTGGCTCTCAGCAGCTCCAGATTCTCCCACCTCCTAAAAACAAAAGACCAGCAGAAGACGGGCTTCATTTCTCTCCTTTTTTTCTAGCGAAATTTCCGGGATTGCATTTCACCGGATGGCTTAGGCTCTGCCTCCATCCTGAACCAGTCATGGGACCAGGAGTGGGGGGCCCAGGGTTGACCCCACTTTCAAATACATGGACAGAGAACGGGAAAATGTTTCGAAAAGAAGGAGGGATGGATGCTGGGAAGACAAAACAACAGACACGCACACCCTGGGACAAGGTTTCTGTGTTTATTCGCTGACAGCTGACCCAGCCAGGAGACATTCCTGAGGCTGGGAAAACGAACAAACGAAAAAAAACCCACCTGGTCACTCATTAGCTGGTGCAAAAACACCTGCCAGTATGTATGTGGGTATCTCTCATGTGCTCGGCACCGCGCTAGTGATTTTTAGGAGGTAAAAAAGTGGCCTATTAAAAGACCCCCAATCATTGGGAGCATTCAGAGTCATTGGGGAGAGAAAGATGAACACAGACAGTGAATGAGGGAGACGGGCTGAAGTGGCTGATTCATAGCAGTGCTCTGGGAAGCAAGAGAGTGCAGGGATCACAGGGACCAGAACAGTGAGGACCCGGGCCTTGATGGGGAGACTACCTCTGGACGAGTGCCAGGCGTAAGGTGGACATTACAGGTATGGGGTGGATGCTGGAGGTGTCAGGATGATTCAAGGGCTCCACGGATACAGAGTAGAGCTGGCTGAACAGGCAGGAAAGAACGGGACCAGACTCTGAGGAGTCAGACGCCACGTGAGGGATTAGATTTACACAAGGGGCGGCAGGGAGCCATAGAAGGCTTTAGAGCAAGGGCAGGGCTGGACACAGAGTTTGCTCTTCCTGCCAGCCCCACAGGTCTGCCTGGCACAGCACCAGCCCCATCCCAGAGGACTCCAGAACGCCCACGTTAAAATCGCACACGTTAAACTGTCAAATAAAAGGGAAAGGGCAACACGGCATACAGTGTACGATCCCAGTTTGGTGGATAAAATATATAGGCATATGCTGCCGCCCACCACGTAGTGAGCTCTTGTATTCACTGAGTGTTCCCTGCAATGTGCCGCAGAGCACTCGCGGTGAATTAGTCCTCGCCCTGTGATGTGGGTATCATCTTCCCCTTCCACAGCTCGAGAACTAAGTTTTACGCGGAGTGGGTGAGCGGCAGAGGTGGGGTGTGACACTGGGGATGTCTAAATCCACCTTAGCCCCTGTGTTGAAATGTTAACGGTGATTATGGCTCTGTGGGTGGATTACAAGGGATTTTCATTTTCTTTTCTATACTTTTCTATAGTTTGCCAATTGTCTACAGTGAATATTTATATTACTTTGGCAGGAGAAAACAAATACATACTTTAAAAAAAAAAATTCCTCCAGGTGTGCCTGGGTGGCTCAGTCGGTTAAGCATCCGACTTCAGCTCGGGTCATGATCTCGCGGTTCGTGGGTTCGAGCCCCGTGTCGGGCTCTGTGCTGACAGCTCGGAGCCTGGAGCCTGCTTCCCATTCTGTGTCTCCCTCTCTCTGCCCCTCCCCTGAGCGTGCTCTGTCTCTGTCTCTGTCTTTCTCTCTCAAAAATAAACATTAGGGGCGCCTGGGTGGCGCAGTCGGTTAAGCGTCCGACTTCAGCCAGGTCACGATCTCGCGGTCCGTGGGTTCGTGCCCCGCGTCAGGCTCTGGGCTGATGGCTCAGAGCCTGGAGCCTGTTTCAGATTCTGTGTCTCCCTCTCTCTCTGCCCCTCCCCCGTTCATGCTCTGTCTCTCTCTGTCCCAAAAATAAATAAAAAACGTTGAAAAAAAAAATTTTAAAAAAAATAAATAAATAAACATTAAAAAAATAAATAAATAAAATCCTCTGGTCCTCATGCTAGGGACCTGAGCCCTTCTGAGAATTACTCCCCAAACTACCACTGAATTTCCCCAGCACTTCAGGGGAAACAACCTGCTCACAAACCAGCAGAGAGAAGCTTTGCTCTCAGACTCTAAGTCCCCCATATTGTTACAGTGCCCATTTCATTTTTCTTTACCATTTCCTCTCATTCATAAATTAATTTTAATTACACAAAGGATATAAGGATACTCATTTGTGCCCTGTAGAAAATTAAAATACTACAGGTAAGACTCAAATTCCGTGCGCTCATCACCTCTCCCGTCCAATGACCTCCCATGAGAGGTCATGGAGTGTAGTTATTTTTCTAGACATTTCCCTCTGTATTTACACATGTAAATATGTATCCAGGAAAATAAAATGCTTTTATTGCGTGTGTATTTAACACTACTGCATTCTGTTTTGCATACTATTCTGCAACTTGCTTTTAAAAAAAATTTTAATGCTTATTTATTTTGGAGAGAGAGAGAGGCAGACTGCAAGTGGGGGAAGGGCAGAGAGAGAGGGAGGGACAGAATCAGGAGGAGGCTCCAGGCTCTGAGCTGTCAGCACAGAACCTGACACGGGCTCGATCCCACGAACTGTGAGATCATGACCTGAGCCGAAGTCAGACGCTTAACCAACTGAGCCACCCAGGTACCCCTGCAACTTGCTTTTTAAAAAAGAAAATGTTTACTTATTTCTTTTGAGAGAGACAGGGAAAGAGCACACATGAGCCAGGGAGGTGCAGAGAGAGGGGGAGAGAGAGAATCCCAAGAAGGCTCCGCAAGGTCAACACGGAGCCCGATGTGGGGCTTGATCTCACAAACCGTGAGATCATGATCTGAGCCGAAATCAAGAATCAAACGCTTAACCGACTGAGCCACCCAGACGCCCCGCGACTTGCCTTTTTCATTCACCAGGATGCCGCAGCAGCTGTCCTCTGGAATTGGGAAGAACCAAAAATGTCATCCAAGCAATGCGTGCAGCTCATTCCCAGAAGGAAGAGGCTTTGTGCCTTGGACTGTCGTGCCAAGGCTGAGTGTCTCGCTGCCTGTAAGGTCAGAACGCTGTCCACGAAGGGCCACCAGGTGGCCGTTATCATTACCGGCCACCATCATCATTGGGACATCGTCAGCAACTCCAGAAGGGAGTCATGGCACCTGCATGAATACCACAGGGGCCCTTAGTTCTCCTCCCTGACGGGGGCCGGTTTCAAGGATCAGGCCTAGAAGCAGAGCCAGGAGCTGGAGGGGAAGGCCTTGCTTCACCCAGGAAGCCAGGAGACAGTGGGGCAGGGGAGGGGCAGCCAGCAGGTGCGGTCTTCCCCAAAGGCCAGCGCTGGCAAGGGACAGTCCACCGCAGAGGCAACAAGAAACCAATGAAGGCGATGAGCTGAACCCACATCCACTCGTCCTTTGCTTACATAGCAGGAGGGTCTGACGTGCAGAAGGGGGTCCGAAGGGAAAGACGGTGGACTTCTTGGGACCCCTGGGGACCCCTGCTGGTTTCATCCGGTGGAGAAAAGGTGCAGACACCTTGTCTTGTATTCTCCATGTCATGGTCGCATCCAATCCCTTTCCACATCCCTGGGAAAGTCTGGAGAGCTCGTGAAGCTCCCCCGACAGGCACCGCATTCCGGGAGGCCCCCACTATGCACGCACGACCGCGAGAGAGAATGCCCCCTAGAGCTGCGCCGCCAGCCTCCCCGCCACACCCTAGTTCTTCTGACCACCTCCAGGAAGTGACCGTTGGGAAGTGTGCACCAGTGGAGAGAAGCCCCACTGAGGGTTCAAACACACCCAAGTCCACGACCCCAGGAGCCCCCCACTGCTGTCTCGGGCCTGGCCGGCCCTCCTCTCCTCCACTCTGCAGCCCCAGATGGGAGGCGTGCTTTGGGACAACAAGCGGCAGATGACAGAAGCTTTTCAAAGGGAGGAAACCCCTCTCTTCAGAGCAGGCTTCTTTCCTGCTATGCCAGTCCCCTCCCCATCAGGGCCCGAGTGAGGTTATTTGCGGTTGTGCCACAGGCCTGGAGGGATCGCTTCCTGTGACTTTGTTTGTGCGGCTGGTGCCCGTACTGAGCAGTGGGGCCGCAGGAGCGCTTCCCGGAGCCCCTGGCTGGGCCGCGCTCTCGCTGGAGGTGAGACGTCACTCAAATGCACACACATGCCCCTGTGTGGCCGCGGAGAAGTTCCCAGAATAATTACTTATACCCAGTCACTTCGCCCAGATGTTTATACAGCTGGGGAAGATGACAGTGTTGGGGAATAAGGTCAGAAACCACAGTTATCGTGAGACTCCTGTTGGGAAATAGACGGGAAGGTCCTCTGATTGAACCGAGTGCTGGGAACACGGGGTGTGTTAAGCTACTTCACCGGTCTGCTGGGAGACACCACGGTCCTGGGGCACACCTTGCCTGAAACCCTTTTCTGACTCTGCCACCCCGGATGGGCCCCCGTTTGGGTTCCCACAAGGTCCCGCTGCCATTTCTGCCTCCCTCCATTGCGCTTTCGTTCTGGAAAGTTCTTCACCAGGGCCACAGCTCTTTCAGGACCCGTGTGTAGCCCCGTGTCTGATTCATCTCCCCACTGTGGGTGCCAAGCACATGGCCTAAAGCAAAGTCAACTGTCAGTAGTTTGTTGAATAAAAAATAATAGTAATTGGAAGAAAGGAGCCCCAAGTGAAAGCCCTGAGTAGAATGTCTGCCGTCTGGGCAGCCCTCCCACTGTTGTCTGTGTAGCATCGGCAGGGCAACAGGACACCAGAGGGAGGCTGTCAGAGCCCCCCGCTTGGTCTCTGGCTTCTTCTGAGGTAGTTCAGTGCCTCCACTATTGGCCCCATCCCACAGCCACTATCCTTGTCCCATCTGTGTCCAAGCAGATATGAAACACCAACACTTCCTCAACCTCAAAATAAACACGCCATCCCACAAGGCCTGTGCGCGTGGCCTAGCGTCTGTGTGCGGGGTGAGCCGACGACCCTGGACACAGCACCCCTGGCTGCCCTTCCGGACTGAGGCTCCTCTGTTCGGCTTCACAGGCTCCATATCCCCCTTCCCTCGGATCCCCAGGAGAAATATCCCCACAGCCCTCTCCCTTCAAACTCGAAAGTTCAGAGCTGGAAAATTCCACCATCATGCTTTGACACGGAAGAATTAAAAAAAAAAACAAAAACAGAAAAGGAATCCCCTGGTGACCAAGGTTCCCCAGCTTTGAGAACCACCAGGCTGCGTCCTCGTAGGAGAGCACAGAGAAAAGGGAAGAGGTCTGTCCCCAGGCAGACCTGTACCCAGGCAGGTCTGTACCCAGAACCAGCAAAAAGGAGACACCGAGAATGGTTCCCAGGCCCACCTGTTCAGCAGGACCTTTTCAATCACCCTCTTCACTCTCCGGGACATCCGAGCCAAGCCATCGTGTACAAGTTGAACTTTGGGTGGTGGTCCGTGGGGTAAGAGCCCAGCCTGGTCTCACCTTCTTGGGCTAGAGATTCCAAGCTCAAGGTGTCATATAACAGGGTCCCATCAGATGGGTACCCATGGTCAGTATAATTAGTGGAGCTTTCTAGGCCTATTGCTCTAAAAACTGTTTGTTACGATAACGGGCCTTGAGCTTGAATGAGCGTGATTCTCCCTGAAGAAGAGAGAAGTAACTGGGTCCATGTGGCGAATGACGGTTAGCTCAGGAAAAGGGGAACCGCCCATCTCCTATCCTGGGCTCCCGGGGGGTCCGTCAGCCACCCTGCTACTGGGCCTCAGATGGAGCAAGGCTCTCCCTGCACGGGAGGCTGCGAGCCTCCAATTCTAGCGGAGGGCAGGCATCCCCCTTGGCTGCCTACGCAGGCTCCAGCAAGGTGGGTGAGGCCGGGGCCGTGCCCCGACCCTCTTCTGTGCCCTCTGTGCCAACAGGTGGTGGCAGGAAGCAGGGAGTGAGCATGTGTGTTTAACTGGAACACTTGGGTGGGGCTGTTTCTTGTTTGGCTCAGCCCAAAGAGAAAGGACCAGATAGAAGCGTGTAACCACATTTATGACTCAGTGACAACACAACACTCGTCAAGAGCTGCGGGGTTACGGTGCTGAATATGAGCTACGCGGAGAGCCGGGCCAGGTCAGACAGCAGAACCTCGGAGGGCCCAGGGCACATGGAGCTGGCAGGGCAGGGAGGGCAGAGGCAGAGGAAGGAGGGAGAAAGGCCTGACTTCCGTGGGACTCTGTGGGCACCGTGAAGAGTACGGGCACTGACCCCAGGGCCCTTCCCCGTGCAGGGGGAGAAAGGTCCCATGGGTGAACACCGCGGCCAGGACACCAGGCTGCAGTAGGGAGCAAACAGGACAGGGCATCTAGAGACTCTAGTCTCTGCTCTTTGGCTAATTCATCCTGGGATCTTGGGCAAGCCTCCTGCCTTCTCTCAGCCCCAGCTTCCCCATCTGTTACATGCTTGTAGTGATCTATAGGAGAGCTTCTGGCGGCCTCGGGTGTTGTCCCAAAAAGGAAGGAAGCGGAGGGGGAGGTGAGTTACCGGGGGGGGGGGACAGAGAACCCTACACCACGGCCCCTCGTCTCCTCTTCTGACCACACCAGCAGCTCAGCAGCTGCCCCCGCATGGGTCCCATCACCCAGAGTCCCAGCAGAGCCCTGAGCTCACAGAGCTGTGAACGCTGGAGATGGACGGTCAGGCGGAAGAGCAAGGAGCAGGCCGGCACACAGATGGCCTCACACAGACGAGCGGCTCAGGCAAAGCAGCCGTTCCCCCGCTCTCGCCCCAAGCTCCCCCTGAAAAGCCCAGATCCCGGCAGATGACCTAGGGAATGGGGTTCTCTGCCCGTTCTTGGCTAACCCAAGCATGGCAGCCCTCTTCTAGAGAGCTTCCTTAATTCAGGGCCCCTGTATCCTGCGCAGCCTGCAGAGCCATGCGGACCAGAGCCGGGTCCTTCTGGGGGATCTCAGCTTCAGCCCCCTGCGCCCCAACATTCAGGGCCTCATGGGGCCAGAGGATGCAGGCCTACTGAAGGCAGAAATAAGGATCAAAACACAGCAAAGAGAAACCCACATCTGCCCCCTTTGAGCAAGAAGTTCAGCCTTCTGTATAGGGCCTGTACCTGGCCACGTTCCTGGTTAGGGATGAAGGCGTGGCATGGGAATGTATCCATGGGGAGGTCTTTGGCACGTGTCCCTGGTGATTCAGATCTCCTCTCACATGGATCAGAATTCACTCCTTTCCTCAAAGGTTTAAGTCCTACTCACCCTTTAGGTCAATGTTGTACCTCCTCCAGGAAGCCTTCCCAGCCTACACTTACGGCTCACGGGATGGTCTCTCACACTTACCATACCCTTGTTACAAAACCTTGTGTGTAATTTTTCCCCCATCATCCCACGCCTGTTATATTTTTCTCTGCACCCAACACAGGATATATCCTCACCCTAACACTATTCATAGTCCACCATTGATGTTGGTTGGATTTCACCAACATTCAAGAAGTATCCACTGCTTTCTTCATGGTAGCCAAGGGCTCATGACTGACCACCTGCAGTCCAAAGTCTTCATTTTACAGATGGAGAAACTGAGGCCCAAAGAGAGGATGGGCTCTACCGCGGGTCAAATAGTGAGCCGGTGGTGGGGCTGGGCCTAGAGCCCACAGCACTCCAACTTTTGTCTCACTGCCAATTCTGAGTCTTTTCTGGAACCTCCTTGACAGATGGTCTCCCTCTGCATGGATGCCTCTAGTTCCTGGGAGCTCAGCCTTGCGGAAGGCAGCTTAGGCAGTGCTGGGCAGCCAACAGAACCCTGTTTCTTCTGCCAAGCAAAAATTTGCTTCCTTGCAACCTCCCCTCCCTGATCCATCTCTGTCACTCAGTCCTTTGTTTGGTCCCTCATTCGCTCATTCAACCGCCATTGGGCACCTGCCTTGTGCCAGCTGAATGAAAGAAGCATGTCTTGCCTACTAGAGCAGGGACAGCTGCATAGAGTATTAAACGCTTGGTGTGAACCTGAGCTCCAGGAGGGCAGGGACCACTTCTGGGTTCTCTCACCGTGTCTTCAGGGACAACCACAGGGCATAGCACTGCAGAGGTGCTCGTAAGTCTCCCTGGATACAAAAGAAATAGTGAATGACATGGATGTGAAACAGGAAAAGGCTTGTTCAGGTAGGGTAAAAACCGAGAGACAGCAGCTGGTTCTGCGTGGGTTGGAGGAGGGAACAGTCAAGGTGGACTTTGAATTAGGTGGGGAAAGGTGGGTTTCAGCAGACAGGGCAGGTGGGGAGGGCCCAGCAGAAGCAGAGATGCTACCACAAAGAACAGGGTGTACCTGGCACTCTTAAAACCTTCCATCCGGAACCATCATAAGGCAGGAATGGGGACTAGGAAGAAATGAGACAGGTAGGGACAGCTGGGCCATGAAGGGCCTTGAATTCTAAGCTAAGATACCTGGACCTGGCCCAATGGCAAAAGGAAGGCAGCAGCGTTTTTCAAAGTGAGTGACAGGATCTGAGCAGTGCTTTGGAAAAATCACTATGGTGACTGGGTATGGAACGCATCCGCCAGCTCACGTGGGGACCTGTCGGGAAGCCGGTGCAATTGTCCAGGTGAGAGATGATTACAGGGCAGCCAAAAGACCAATCATTTCCCAGTTGAATGGTAATTGGGCATTCCAAACGCAATCCCCAGGTTGTCAGTGTCCCCAGCTGTAATCTCCTCCCTGCGCTCTGGCTGGCCCTGCGTGAGCAGCTCAAGCAGCTTATAGTTAATCCTCCGGGCTTGGGCACCTCCTCCCCACACTGCCATGGCCAGCCCCTTGGTGGGCAGGGCTGTGTCTCTGCATAAGGACTCTGATGGGCCACCATCAGGCCCCCGAGCTTTCCAGGCTCTGTCCAGTGAGCCCCGGGCTGGCAATACCAAGATGGCTTCCATGGGTCTTGGGCCCAAACTGATTAATCATCACTTTATTCCAGCTCTCGGCTCTTGCTGCAATTGGCATATTTATTTCTAATCAGCTCTTAAAAATGGCATCATTCAAAGGTGCTTAGCCACATTACTTAATTCTCAGTCTGTATTACTATTGATTTCAAATATTCTCCTCAAGATATGGCTCATCATTCAATGCAGAAGTCTGTTTATATAATAATCTTATCTGGTTACTAAAATCTGTGAAATCTCTTCAATTGCCTCTAATGCAAGATCGGAGGCTGGTTGCTAAATGAGTCAATTTTACTTTAATTTGGTTTATTTACAGTACATGTTTTAATGCTCTGCTTTCCCATCTTTTGCAGCAACACTGAAAATAAAGGCAAATGTAGGCAGAGAGAGGGTCCTGTGCTTTTCTCAGTCTGCAGGAGTCGAGGCAGCCTGCCTGAGCTCCCAGAGTAGAGCTTTCTACCTCGGCCAGCCCTCGGAAGGACCCGCAGGGGCCCGCAAATGCCGACAGCAACCGCACGGGGCCATTAAAAGAGCACCAGAAGGAGATCCCAGATTTGGTTCCAGTCCCTGCTCTGCCATTCCATAAAGATGATCAGGTTGCCTGACATCATGGAGACTCAGTCTCCCCATCTGCGAAACGGGGATGATATAACATCTTCCAAGCGCAGGTCTCGGGAGATGCGCAGCGACTAGGAGGTTAAAGTGCACGTGGTGGGGGCTCCACGCTCCTCCTGCACCAGTCTCCCGTCCCGTGAATCACTTTCCTCTGCATGCCGGCTTGCTCCTGGGCCAAAGGGGTAGCCCGACCCTCTCCATCACAGCACATCCCCCGGTACTTTTTGCTTCGGACCCGCTGCTGAGTGGCCACCTCTATCTGTGTCTCTTTGATGCAATGGCAAAGGAGAGAATGCATTCGAGCCAGCTCTGTGTGTGCGAGCCAGGCCCTGGAGCCACGTCTTGCTGGCGCCCCTGATCCCTGGTCCGGTCACCTGTGGCCAGGGAGCAGAGGCCAGGATCAGTGCTCAAGAACCCAGCCGTGCCTCCTCTACAGAGCTGGAACATGCCAGATGCTGGGCGAGGCTCTGGCTGTGCAACATGGGGCCCTGGCTTTGGGCTACCCCCCAGCTGGCTAGAGACGCGCGAAAGCAAGAGGAGACACTCTTGGGCTGCGGGAGGAGGGGCCGAATGTTCGACGAACCCCACCCTCTTTTATTAGTAAGTGTTGTGCCCGCTGAGGATGCCACAGGAATGGCAGCGCACTGCTGTCTCTGGGCCTCTCCTTGGCCCAGGCAGAGCTGAGGAACCCCCTGCCTGCAGCAGGCGGGTTCCATTTGCCCCTTGATGCTGTTGCTCTCTCTCGGTCAGGTGTGAAAGCGGCCATTTCATGCTCGTCTTCCCCAATTAACAACAGCTGGTCCCCTATAAAACCGACCGGTGAGATGGTTTGTTATTGGAAGACAAGGCGACATCATTAGGCATTAATGGCTCAGCCTCGTCGCCTGGCCTGAGTTCGCGGGGTTAATGCGGCGAGATGTCGGGCCTCGCCCTGCAGAGCTGCTGGCCTCCTCTGCTGTTTCCAGGCCATTTCTCCAACCTCCACCCTCTGGATCAAGAACCGGGGGGCGGAAGGAAGTCAGAAGAAGGTCCTGATTTCCTGCAAGGGAAACTGCAGGAGGCAGAGGATCCGCCGCTTAGAGGAGAGAGAGTTCGATTGAAAGAACAGAGTTTAATTGAAAGAACAACTTTGAATCCGGAAAGTTTTTTTAAAAATTCCTGCTTGTGCCTGGGTTAATCATTCTGTTTCCCTCAGCGCTTAGATACGCCCTCCTTTTGTCTCCCCCTCTCTGTTTATCCTTACATCACGGCTGCTAGCTCATGTGAGACCCTTCATGCTCCTGGTTTGAAGGTTAAGAAGAGGCTCATGGGCTATATTCAGACAAGAGCGCTTTCCCTGGCAATTTAACCGCGTGACTGCGAGAGACGGTCGGGGGCAGGCTGAGACCCACAAGTCACACTGACTGGATTTGGTGCCGAGAACAACTTTGCCTTCTAAGGTGACCGTTTCATCGTGGGCTTGTATATTTCCTTGGGTCCTCAAACCAAAGCCTGAGTCTGCATGGCCCCCTTGATCTTGGCAACAAAAGTGACCAACACTGTTCCACAAGGAAGTCTCCCTTTCATTAGGCAAATCACGAATCTCCATGCTACTCATTAATTCATTCATTCGCTTGGCAAACATGAAGTGACCACCTATTTTTATTTCTATCTATCTATCTGCCTGTCTATCTACATATCTATCTGTCAGGCTCTACAGACAAACACATCTGCCACTCCCAACAAATCGGTTAGAACAGATGCATTCAAGGATTTTGTTAAAAGGAAAATTTTCTATTTATCCTTCGCTCCTTCCTTCCTTCTCTCCTTCCTTACTCTGTCCTTCTACGAAAACTTTCTTAAGCATTTATACTCGATATAGACGTGATTAAGATCGAGGTTCTATGCTAAAGGAACAAGAAACTTACCATCTGCACAGAGTGACAAAATGGCACCCCCACCAAGCGGAGAATCAAAGCCCCGTTGAGGAGTCCTTGGGGCTGCCGGCAGCCAGCTCTTCTGGCATGAGCTTTGGACAGAGACTTGAGGGGGAGCCAGCAATGGCGGGACAGAGTCCCTGGGCTGAGTTCACACTCTCATTCCTTCTGTGCTTACCTCCCTGTCGTCTTCCCTTGATGTTCAGGTGAGTAGATCCTATCTCAACCCTGCTAAGGGAAACCAGCAAGGAGACGTGGAGTCCATCCCTGGCCAGAGCTTCGTTGGGAGAAAAGTACTCCTAGGGCCAGCCTAGAGTGGCAAAACCCTTTGCACCCACGCCACCCCGGGGGAACCACACCAGGACTGCTTAATCTGGCCCCTCCAAAGTGCCTGAGTGAACTCTCAGCCCATTACTTTCTGTGTTAATAAGGGAAGACACTCCCTGCTCATACACCCTGGGTGGGAGTAGATTAAAAGAACTCACTGTCTGTCCCACTCATGAGGCACTTAATCAAAGAGTGCCATGAGCATTCCCTTTTCCTCCTTCTCCTGTTCTCTAACTTTTCCTGGGGATAAGGCTTAACCTCCACCACAGGTTCCCAGAGGGAAGAAATAGAAACCTATCTACATTACCTTATTGTTTTGAAACCAGAATTATGGTGTCAATTCTGCCACAGGATCGTCACACCCATTCTGAGAATAGGAAGTGATCTAGAAAATGCAGTAACATAAACACCAAAAATATTGCTATTTAAGGAAGTCAAGTGGGGCGCCCGGTAGCCCATTCGGTTACGTGTCCGACTTCGGCTCAGGTCATGATTTCACGGGCCATGAGTTCTAGGCTTGCATGGGGCTCTGTGCTGACAGCTCAGAGCCTGGAGCCTGCTTCAGATTCCGTGTCTTCCTTTCTCTCTGCTCCTCCCCCATTTGCACACTTTTTCTCTCAAAGATAAATAAACATTAAAAAAAAGAAAGACAATTAAGTGACTTAATAGAGACTTTGGGTAGCTTCCCAGCTTTACCACTTGCATACCTACTGTGTGACCATGGGCAAGTGTCTCACCTCTGTGGGCCTCAGTCTCCTGTTTGAAGGCAGACTGTTCTGGAGAACCGATGGTGGTCGCCACAATCACGATTCACTGCTTCTCTCTACCTCTAGTATCTCACGCATGAGCCCACGCCCAGCATACAGCTGGGTGCTCAGAAGCCCCTCGGCAAGGAAGCTTTGAATGAATGAAAAGAACATTTTCTAAGCAGGAGACATGCTCCAAGAGATCCGCCCCCCCAGGCTCTTTGCAGTAGGACTTTTGGAAAAACCTCTCTAGATGCCGCTTCATCTGGACGCCGAATTCCTGCAAACCAGCTGACCTGTATTCACAGTATCCACGTTTGTTTTGGAGAAAATCCAAATGTCCACTTAACCGGGCGGGAGGCCAGCATAATCTTCCTATGTTGTTTGTAACCATGAGATTAATGGTGGGCCTTGCTCTGAACCTTCTGGTGACATCACTCACCTGGGGGTGTCTCTTTGGTATGGATAACAGTAATGGGTTGGTCTTCTCTGTGGCTGTGCTCTGGTTTAGGAGGCTTGCCTTCTGTGGGAAGGCTGCGTGGGGGACACAGCTACTTGGCTTTGGAGACAGACACTGGTGAGCGCTGAGATAAGTCCCAAGCCCTGCTCTGTGTATCCTGTGCCAACTGAGTGATCTTGGGCAAGTTGCCTAAGCCCTCTGACCCTCGGTTTCCTCACACATGAGGGTCATATCACTTACTTCCTGCAGTTATGGCAAAGATTAAACGAAAGAAATGCTTCATAAATGCCTGCACTCTACCCATTGATACACACACTCACATAATTTATTTTCCAATGGACGGTGGTTGAGCAGCTCATCTGATGTTAACATAGAGCACGAGTTACAACCCAACAACAACAACAAAACAAAACCCATTAGAAAGCACGCAAAGGACTTGAACTGATGTTTCTCCCGAGAAGATAGACATATGGACGGCAAACACATACAAAGATGCTCAACGTCACTCACCATTATCACCAACCACCTTTTGGGATGGCTATAGCAACAACAACAACCAAAAAAAAAAACAAAAACAAAAACAAAAACAACACACACCAAAAATAGAAAATAACAAGTGTCGGTGAGGGTGTGGAGAAATTGGAAGCCTTGTGGACTGCTCTTGGGAATGGAAAATTGCACAGCCGCCATGAAAGACGGCATGATGGTTCCTCAAAAATATCTAACAGGATCACTGTATGTCCAGCAAGTCTGCTTCTAAGTACACACCCCAAATAAGTGGAAACAGGGACTCAAACAGCTATTTGCATACCCGTGCTCATAGAACATTATTTAAAAAAGAGCTAAGAGGTAGAGACAACTCAAGCATTCATTGATGGATGAACAGATCAACAAAATGTGGTACCTACATATGCCGGAAGATCATTTAGTCTTAAAAAGCAAGGAAATTCTGGGGCATCTGGGTGGCTCGGTCATTTAAGCATCTGACTCTTGATTTCAGCTCAGGTCACGATCCCAGGGTCGTGGGATTGAGCCCTGTATCGGGATCTGCACTGGGCACAGAGCCTGCTTGAGATTCTCTCTCTCCCTCCCTCTGCCCCTCTCCCCCACTCTCTCTTTCAAAAAAAAAAAAATTAAAAAGCAAGGGTATTCTGACATGTGCTACCACATGGATAAACCTTGAAGACATTACGCTAAGTGAAATCAACAGGGACAAAAGGACAAGTACCATTTGATTCCACTTATGGGAGGTACCTAACATCGTTCAACTTGTAAGACAGAAAGCAGGTCGGTGGTTGCCCAGGGCCGGGGGAGGAGGGAGTGGAGACAGTGTTAAATGGGGACAGAGTTTCGGTTTGGGAAGATGAAGAAGTTCTGGAGATGGGTGGTGGTGACGCTCGCAAAACAATGTGGATGTACTGAACGCCATGGAACCCTGCACCTGAAAATGGTCACCGTGGTAGGTTTCACGTTATACATATTTTGACACAATAAAGCATTCTAAAAAATAATAATAAAATAAGACACAGGTGATATTATTTGCAGCAGAGAAATCAAGTTCCTGGGGGTTTCGATTTCCAGAGGGACAACACCACTTCCTGAATGCATTTGTTATGATGATGGTGATGATGGTTAATGGTGATAATTGTGGTCATAACAGTCTTACGGTTTTTCTAATCATCAGAGGAAACACCCTGTTTTGTTTTGTTTTTTGTTTTTTGTTTGTTTGTTTTTTTTTTTTTACAGATGAGTAAATCGAGGCTCAGAAGGGACTCACTCTTAGGCCAGGAACCCGGATCACCCAGCGGTTTGTGGGGCAGAGCCGTAAGGGCAGTTGAAGGTACGTGGGCACATCACAGTGTATTTGGGCACAACATAGGCATGTCCACCCGAGGCACGTCTCCATAAGCCTCTCCAACTAAGACCTGAAGCTCAGGCAACCAACCCCTAGTCGGGTCGAGAAAGTCTAACCAGAAGCAGCTGACCTCTGCCAGCTGGACACAGGCCATAGAGGAGTTTGGAGGGGGTGAGTTTCCCCAAGGAGGTCACCGGTTCCTTACCGAAGATCATTCCTGACTGAACACGGGATTCTGGGAAGTAGCAGCCTGGACACCTGCAGACCCAGGGACTGATCTCCATCCATTACTTCCTGTGTGACCTGGGGTAAAGCACTTACCTCTCTGGGCTTCCAGTTTCTCTGTGCATCTTATACTTCTCAGGAGGTGGGTCCCAAAGACTGGGAGTGGATGGGAAGGTCTGTGTGAGGGCTGGGTGCCCCCTCACCAACCAAAGAGCCCTTAGGCTGGGGCAGTTTCCAAAGCATAGTCAAAGATTCACGTTCGACCAGCATGTATGGAACGTTTATGTGCCTAGCTTTCTGCCACGTGTGTTTACAAATGGTTGTTCTACTTCTCACACAGGCTTGCAAGCTGGGCGTTGTTATCTCTGCTTTCCAGGGGAGCGTCTGAGGGGTTAAGACATGCGTTCGGGTCACGCAGGTACCAAGCGACAGAGCCATGATGCCAGCACAGACGTGCCTCCCTCAGAGCCGCTGACTCAGGCTTCTTCCCTTGAGACTGTGCTTCAGGCCGGTAGAGGATGCGGGGGGCTGCAGGCAACGGTGGAGAAGACACGGCCTCTGCATCTGAGGAAGTGAGTCGCATCAGGAGACGATTCCAATGTAAAGTGATGAGGGCTGAGCTAAGGAGCATTACAGGGGCGCAGAGCGGGGGGGGGGGGGGGTGGCCCACATTTACAGGCCCTGGGAGGGATTTCTGGAAAACTTGTACCTGAGCTGGGCTGTGACAAGTGCTGGCCAGATGAGGAAGGGGAGAGAGGCATTCCAGACAGAAGGACCAGCATGCTGTGTTTGGGGAAGCGATTTCTAGTCCCGCCAGGGACTGAAGGTATGTTGGAAGATAGAGCCAAAGCAATGGGCAGGGCCTCGGTCACGGCCCCGGGGGCTTCGGGTGTACCCTGTGGGTAGTCACGGAAAGGTTAAAAGCCGGGAAACCGGGTCGGGTTTGCACGCACACACACGTACACACTCAGACTGAGAGACAGAAGCCTTCAGCTGCAGCACCAGGAACGGGTGGAGTGGGGGTGGGGGGCAGCCACGTAGACGTCAAGTCTGAGAGACTTATTCGGAAGCTGCTGAAGACTTGGCCAAAGCTCAGAGAGCCCCTGACTCTGCCTGCCGCAGACTGTAGCCCCAGTAAGTGCAGGGCTGGCCAGCAAGGAAGGTGGTCTAGAAGGTGGGTCTCCAGGCAGGTTGCCTCCTCGCAGCCCTGGTAGCAAGAGGGCAGCCAGCACCTTCCAGGGCTGCACCTTCCTGTCTTTCCTTGGCCGTCAATCAACTAAGGATGACAGTCACGGGACCTTGGTGGCGGCGGGGATCCGGGGAGAAGTAAGCCACGCAAAGGTGGGATGCGGTGCCTGGTGTCCCCATTGTGACTCAGTAACTGTTACGACCTGCAGGTGAGCGGCTGGGACTGCTTCCCACCCCCGGGGAAGGTTCCACGCTCACTCCCTGTGCACCCCCTCCCCACCCAAGCCTCCAAGGGGGTGGGGGGTGGGCAGTGAGTAGCAAATGGCCTGGATGAAATGCGTTCTCCTGGCAATTGCCTTCATTGCCGGCCATAAAAATACATCTATATTTAAATATGCCGGGATAATTCTTAAGTTTTATTAGTACTTAAATATTTTGGCATGTTTATTTCTCCTGGAACAATTATGGAGGTTTCATTGTTTTACTCACAAAAAAAGAAACTAAATCTCCTTGTACAATACCCACCCCCCTGACAGGTTGAATATGGCACTCTCTCGAGTGTGTGTGTCCTATTATTGCCTAGACGGCTCACAGGACGCAGAGGCAGAACCAGTCGTGTCAGACCCCCTGTACTATGTGGCCCTGGATGGCTCCTGTTTGCTCCTCGGACCTGCTCTCTGCCTTCCCCGCTGCGGCCTGCCCCGGTGGACCATGTGCTCCCCGGCTGCCCACTGAGCTCGGCCGGCAGGCGGCTCAAGCAGGAGACCCTGGGGAGGGACAAAAGAGTGGTTGGAGTGCTGGGCCTCTGGCTTCTTCCCACTAGGATCTAGGGGTTCCTGTGCAGTCAGCAGCCTTTACCCCCAGCCCTGGTTGTCTCTGTTCTCATAACCGCCCCTCCTCCTGCACCTGCGGACCTGTTGCGGTAAGGGCTCCCGGTTCCCGCTAGCCTTTACATGCTGCACTGTGTCCAAGGTTTCCTCTGCTTTGGTGCCACTTTTGTAAACAGTCTCTTAATCCCTCCTCAGTGACCCACCTGAGTGAGCCAGCTGTATGGGGACCCTGAGAGACACAAAGCCCTAAGTAGGCCTTTGCCACTGGATCTATATAGCATGTGACACTTTGGTGAATGCTCATAACAACCCTGTAACTGGAGAGGGCAGGGCCGTTGTCCCTCTTTTCACTGATGAAGACACCAAGGGCCAGAGAGGTTGCCCGCCCTTCCTAAAGTCACACAGCCAGTAAGAGAAGGAAGCAGGACTGAAAGTCAAGGCCCCTGAGCACAGGTTCCAGATTCCTCTACCTCTTCACAGCTGGCAGTGATAGACATTTTGATAAAGTAAAGGAAAAGCATATAAGCCAACCCTCCTTCCAACCTGGAGAAGATCCCACTCACACCTGCTGTCCAAACTGTGGGTCTCCTTCCTGGGGCAGGTGGGTACGGCAAGCGGACGGTACAGCTCAGTGACAGGAAAGACTGAGGACGGGCCCAGCCCCATTTTAGCTGTGTGACCTTGCACTAGTTACTTAAACTCTCTGGGCTTCTGTTTTTCATGTGTTTCATGGAGACGATACTTGCCGAGCAAGTCTTAGAGCCCGAGAAACCACTTCGACCTTAATGTGACAATAAAGCAGGGTTACTGAGCACACGCCATGCAGCCGGGACTATTATCGTAAGCACTTTATGTGCAACGTCCAGTGGAGGCAACTACCGTCATTATCCCATGTAGTGGGTGGGACATTTCCCCCCGTCCCGTTGCTGATGTGTGAACACAGGCCATCGGGCCCCGAGCCGACCCTCAAATCCTCATCGAGGAGGAGCTGGAGGGGGCCTTAGAGTACATCCAGCCCAGGTGACTTTACAGGCGAGCAAGTGAGTCCAAACAGAGTAAGCACCCTGGCCAGTGTCGCGCAGTAATGGGCAGCCAGGACTTCAGCCTCCAAATCCGTGGTTTGTTTCCCATGGAGTTACCAAAACGCAACCAACTACAAATCAGCATCTGCGATCCACTTCTCCTAACGGTGGCTCTCTCCTTCACTCCCCTTCCGTGTAAACCTAAGGACCACTGACCCCTGTGCAGCTCCAGGGGCCCCAGGCGCCCCCGCGTGTCAGCAGAGATGAGGCGTCTGCCCTTCAAGGGCAGGGCTGGGCCCAGGTGGAGCGCCTTTCTCATGAACAGCTGGGCTGCACCACCCGGAGGTCCAGTTTGCAGGAGAACCAGCCCCTCACCCACCGCCGTGTGAACACTGACCCCAGGCCTATCAAGGGTGGGAGAAGCCTGCCCTAGCGGAGGAAAGGGAGGGATCAAAGCCAGGCTTTGAGGCTGAATGGTGTGCTGGTTAAGTTACACGTGCCACAGACATTCCAGGCTTCAGTGCCCAACTCTGCCAAGACCTAACTGTGTGGCTTTGGGTGACCTGCTTCTCTCCTGCAAGCCTCAGTTTCCGCATCCATAAAATGGGGCAACCGTAACAGCACATGACTTACCGGCAGGTGCAGTACTAACAAGTCTTACGAGGAGTACACAGGGCGCTGACCAATCAGAAGCAACACCAGCCATAAACACCAGTGCGGCTATTCTGAAGCCGGCTGACTTACCGTCAAGAGTCAGAGAGAAAGGCTTGCAATGGCTCATTCGGCAGATGTTCCATGAACAGAAGCCATTGTTTTATTTGTAAATTTCAAGAGCTCTGGCTTCCTCCGGGTTGTGACATTTTCGACATTTCAATCCTTTACAGCACGTGGCGGAAATTTCATTACCGCAACTTTAGGTGCAAGAAAATGCCAACCACTATGTGGAGGGGTTTAATTCAATCCTTCAAACACGGACTGAGCAGTCCCTCTGCACAGCTCTGTGGGGGAGGCAGAGGAGAATGGAGCAGCCTCTGTTCTCCGGAGACCCCGCTTCAGAGGAGAAGCCACACAAACAAGCCAGGGTAAGTGACCCAGGAAGAAAGAAACGCTTGGTGCAGGAACAGACGGCTGTGCAGAACAGTGGACCAAAACCCCGGCTCTGAGCGCGGGCACTTTTCCCACTTTCTGGCTGTGTGACCTTGGGCAAGTCAGTTAACGCACCTCCTATCCAGCCCCCTCCCCCACCGCCCCAGTTCCTCACCTGTTAATGGAGATATGAATCTTTATCCCCAGGGGTTGCTATGGGGACTAACTGGGGTCCTGCTCTGTTGAAGCAGCCAGCACAGGGCTCGACACCATAGTCTCCTCTCCTCTCAACACCCAGCTGACCAGGGGTTACGGGGGAAGAAAACCTCACTCTGGTTCGGGTATCTGGAAAAGCTTTGTAGCCGAGGTGGTGTGGAGCTGTCTTGAAGGGTGGGAGGGGCCTTGAGAGGTGGAGAAGGCCAAAGGAACGGCCCACGGGGAGGCACAGACGTGGGAGGAAGGGCACCTTGGCCCCAGAAAGAAACCACAGGCAGCCGGGAAGAGCAAAGGTCTCTTAACAAGGGAGTGGAATCTTGAAGAAGCGGACAGGAAGAGTCAGTGCTCCATGGGTCGTCACTGATTGTTCTTATGAAGCCATCATAGTGTCGAGTGGGAATCATAGTTTCCCTCTAAAGAATGTCGTATGATCTGAGTCAGGAAGCAAACCCCAACAGGAGCTACCTTGTGGGTCGAAGGGGGGTGGAGGGGCTGGAGGGCTGGGGGTCTGGGATGGGAAAGGTAGGCCCCAGGGCAGGCTTACTGCAGGGGGGGAGGTGGAGTGGCCAGTCATCCACTCCAGGCAGAGCACTTGGGCGGGGGAACCTGGATCCTGCTCAGTCTGGACTCCTGGGCCCCCTTCCCTTAGCCTAGGATTTGCCAGAAAGAAGGCGAGGCTGTGGGTGGTGATGGAGGAAGGATACCAGGAACCAAGAGGCTTGGGGAGGGAGAGGGAAACCACTTTGTTCTTGCTCAGATGGTGCAGCAGAGGCCCAGAGCGCTCCAGACCTCGTGTGTGAGTCTGGCCCCAGGCCTGGCCTGGTGGGCTGGAGACAAGTCACAGCTATCTAGGCCTTGGTTCCTACTCCTAGAAATTCGGCTGTGCCCTCACTCCCAGCTCTCTGTCAGCCCCACTGCGGGAAGCCTGGAAAGGAAGCCCGTGGTGATGCTTCCTTGGCCAAAGGAGACCCCCAACTCCCATCATCCGGCCATTTTAGACAGAGCTGGGGGAAGAGAAGGAGAGAGTGAGTACCTCAAGTCTTCAGAGGGGAGAGCCATTCTAGTCTTGGTGTGTCTCAGGTTCCTCCATAAGAACGGGGCTGAGTTGAATGCTAGAGAGTCTATTCTGAATGCCCAGGACCACTGTTCCTGGAGAAAAGCACATTCTCCCCTACCCCAGCGCACCGGCTTCTCAGCTTAGCAGTGAGGACAGCAGCCCCACGCACTGCGGGAACTCTCAGTGAGTGTGGTTGTGAAATGGAAGCCCAGCATGGACACCAGGAAAGAAGTTGGCTATAGTCCTCTCCCAGGCCACCCATTTTACAGACGGTGAGACTGAGGCCACCCAGAACAGTACAGGCACAGCCCAATGGAGCTGAACCCGGATTACAGCTAAGACCCGTGGCCGCTCCCTCCCAGAGCTCTCTACTCTCTACAGGTTTGCCATCTGGGTCCCAGAGCTCAGATATAGATTTCAAGGAACTCCCCGCTCGCATCTGATGCAAAATGTCAGGGGTCTGCGTCTTTTTTTCCAGAGAGAGGACCCACAGGGTTGATTAGGTTTCTTGATGGTTTGTATCCTCGTCTCCCAAAATGCCTTAAGAAAAGCAAGTCACAGCAGGCACGACTTGCCGTGTCCTGCCATCCTGCACCCCGGCCTACAGGCACGGAGCCCACAGCCCTCCCTTGCAGTCGAGAAGCAGGTCCTATTTTCAGTCTGGAAGTCTGCTGTCTTTATAGTGACAGCAGGTTCCCCTCCGTGTCTCTGACACGTTTTCCCAGGCCCCGAGCAGGGGTGCTAACTCATGCTTGCTCACATCTCCTCCTCCAGTTCATCCCACACAAGGGCCCCGCTCCCTCAGAGCCCCAGGAACCCGCAGTGGAGCTGTTAGAGGAAGCAGCTAGGACGTCATCACCACATCTGCCTTCCTTCTGGTTTTTCCTGGAATGCTAGGAAAGCGTTGGGATCCTCTGGGGTGGCCTTCACGATTCACAGAGGGGAAGACGAGGCCCCGAAAAGGGAAGGACCATTCTCTCCCTGCTCTAAAGGTGGAGTATGAGGAAAATCACGTGGCCTGCTGGATCCAGGAGAGGTCTTCCTCCACCGGAGGCCCACGCCATTCAACCGTGAGGTTGAGCATTTTGAAGGGGGAGGCACCATGCTGTAAGGGGTCGCTGGCCTGAGCTGCTCCAGTGGGCTGCAGGCCCACTGTCCCAGGCGTAACCCACCCAGAGAACCATGTGAACCACGTACACATGGTCTTGGTAAACCAGGGCCTCATAAGGAACACAAAAGGACCCAGTTCACTCACTGATTCATTCCTTCAATCAGTATTTATTAAGTTCTTATATGAGGTTCTGCACCAGGGGCCGATGAAAACAACAGTGACCAAGGTAGACCCTGGCGTCTTGAGACTTGTACTCTCACAGAGTAACAGCACCAGGGAGCTTTCACTGGGGGGTGGGGGGAGAACGAGGCTCGGCTCCTTACAGAGCTTACGGCAGCATAATTACACTCAGCAAGCCAGAGATGATGTGCAGCGGGGCCAGCTATTAACTTCCGGTTTCTTCTCCTTGCTCACTTACTGGGGAAACCCTCGGACCAATGTAGCTGACAGAAGCCTCCCTCCCTCCCTCCCTCCTTCCCCTCCTTCCCTCTTTCCTTCGCTGCTTAATATGCACCATATGCTGGAGAAGATGCTGGGAATGCAAAAGGAGTTTCTAGGAAGGAAGCAGACCAGAAATCAGATCATTATAATGCAATGTGACACTGCTTTTGTGATGGGCAAGCCCGGGGTATTATGGGAGCTCCAAAGGGGGGCCCCAGCTCTCACTGGAACCTGTCGGTGAGCTTCTGCGGGAAAGAGGTGCGGGAGCACCTTCTTTCACGTTGCTGAGCACCTGCTGTGTTCTGAATGTTGTGCTGGGGGCCAGGCGTGGCGTGGCATTCACCTTTCCACCCGGCACTTGCCCTGATTGCCTGGTCCCGGTTGGATATCTCCACTTGCATCAAGCAGGTCCTGGACCCTCTTCTCTGCACCCCTTACCTCGCTTGCTTTTCTGGGCTGGGCTGTTTCATCCCCCTGCACGGGGAAGAACGCTCATTTTCTGCTTAGAACGGCTTAGAATTCCTCTCACGTTTCTGGGGTCCTGCTACCTCCTAGGGCACAGAACCCAGGAGACCATCCACCCGCCTCTGTGCATGCCCTGCAGAGGGCCTGTCCCCTGTGACCCATTGCACAAGGAACCCACTCGCTCCCTCTCAGAACCACATCAGTGTCCTGCCGTACTGCAAGGGCGGATGAGGACTGAGAAGGAGCAGGCAGAGTAACGTCTAGGTCAGATCCGAAGGAAGTACTTCCTCCACTGTCCAGAGGTGTGCCTCCCACAACCGTCCTCTGTCACCCTGTCATTAAAGTCCTGAGCTGGTGGTGCTGGGGTCTTAAATCATGTCGGTTCTATATGCATTAGTGCAATCCACAATGAAATTAGTCGACCCTGTTAATTAAATACAGTTCAGGCATGGGGTGGCTTAAATGATACAAGCAATATGGTCATTCACTTAATGATAGATATTTGATATTAAAAAAAAATAAGACTTCGTTATTCCAAACCAAATTTCAATGAAAAATGACCAATTTCCCTCTTATTAGTTTCCAAGCTGTTCAAATAGAGTAACACGATCAAAATGAAAACGGGTTCTATGCCCCCGAAGGCAGTGTCTGGTGGTCAAGATATAAATATTTTTCACTGTGGGTTTGCTGCGTGACCCCGGGCAAGTCGCCGCACCTCTCTGCTTTCGCCTCCTCATCTATAAAATGGGGTATTCCCTGCATTGTAAGGAAGGGCAAATGAAGTAACAAAGTAAGGGTGGCTTTTACGTGGTATTGTTTGATCACTTGCTTGGTTGTTTTTTTTCTTTATTTGTAGCCCTCTTTGAACCACCCAGTATTGGAAACTGGGATAAAAAGCGAATGCTACACGGATATGAGGGGTCATTTCTCACGGCCTTAATCTCACAGGGAGACCCAGTTTCCAAGAGCTGAGAAATGGTGTCCCCCTTGGGGGGCCCACGGGGAGGCAGAGGAAGTTCCTATACGTCAGGCTCAAGATTTCTACACTTCTACATCCAAGGCTGAACGCAATTTTCAAGGGGCTGGGAGTTTGTTCCCGAGTTTGGGATGAAAGAGACAATAGACAGGTTTACCTTCAAAAGCCAACCCTGGTTTCTGTGGCTTCCTCACTGCATCCGCAGCCGTCGCTTTGAATTATACATGAGGCGCTTGCAGGGGCTGTGATGACTTTTCAAATATTTCTCTAATTGATGAGCGAGGCTTTGATAAATGGCTGTAGAATCAGGAAATCTGATCACAAGGAGCTCTGTCTTGTTCCTCCTTGACGGATGTTTATTTGACTTCAAAGGGGGCAGGGTCCGAAGGCCCTAATTCTGCTTCCTGGAACTTTTACTGTATTGAGGGAAATAAGGTAAAACACAAAGTCTGTGGTTTTGTTTTTAAACACCAACGAGGAAAGCTCTCCAAGGTCCCAAGTCTTGTGCCTGCCATCATTCAGACAGGGAACTTGGGGTGGGCCACCAAAGACCCTATCCGATCAGCCTGGGTTCTTGCTTTCCCACAATGTCCTCCTCGCAGATGTCAAAGGGGGGACAGACCAAATATCTAAGAAATAGATGCGCAAGCACCAGCTATGGGCCGAAGCGGGGGCCTGCTAGATAGTGGACTTTTACTGCTGGATGGTGGTGGGCCCAAGGACCCCAGGGGAGGGCAGCAGAGTGCAGGGGTGGGGACAAGAAGGGCAACAACGCAGGGGACCTTGAACAGGGGGACTTTTTGCTAATGGAATGGAAACATTTCAATGCTTTTAAAACTGGTGCGCCTAACCCAGTCTGTTCTGGAACACCTCCCTAGCTCCCCCTCCCCAGAACGGTACAGACCAGTCTCAGCATGGAATTTAACGCCCTTCTCCAACTCATTCCACCCCAGATCTCCCACCTCATCCCCCTCCGTCCCTCCGCATTTCCCTCTTTCTGAGTTCCAGCCACCTTGGTCTCCCATCCCATGCACAACCATGCCCTATCATTCCATATTATCACAACATTGTCATAAATGTCCGATCCAGCATTTAATGTACCCCAGTGTGATCTTTCTAACCTGTGCACACATTTACCTGTTTATGACATTGGTCTAATAGATGAACCTTACTTGGCTCTCATTGCTGCTAGTCATTGAAGGACCAGCAGACTGCTGCCTTCCCACCCCTCTTCCTCCTCCAGTGATTTCTGCAGTCATTAGAAGGCAGCTATTGTGTGCTCACCCGAAACCCTTATCAGAGGCTCATCTGCTTTCCCCTGGCTTCCAGCTTCCTGTTTCCACACTGAAGGACCTCATATCTTCTCTCCACTGAGCTCCTCTGGTGAGTGTGGGAGAAGGAAACATGCACGTAGTGGGTCTTGTCCATTCAGGCTTCTATAACAAAAACACTATGGACTGGGGGGCTTAAACTGTGAGAAAATATTTCTCACAGCTTTGGAGACCAAGAAGTCCAAGATCAAGGCATTGGAAAATTAGTGTCTGGTGAGGGCCTGCTTCCTTGTTCGTGTACGACCATCTTCTCCATGTCTTCTCATGGTGGAAGGGGCAAGGGAGTTCTCTGGAGTCTCTCTTATATGGGCACAAATCCCATTCATCTGGACTCTGCCCTCATAATCACCTCTTAAAACCCCCCTCCTCCAAATACCATCACATTGGGGATTAGGTTCCAAGATACAAATGAGGTGGGGGGGGCACACATATTCATTCTGTAGCACAGAACTCACCTTGTACATCCCTTTGGGGTCAACTACCTGCAGAGAGCACATCTTCTCCAAGCCACATGTTTTACAGAGGCTGGCTTGTGAAAGGAAGCCTGTGGTTTTCAGGACTAGCATGATAAGATGGATGAGTACAATTTCAGGTGTGTTAGTAAGCCTCCTCTCTCGTTCTAAGCAATGTTCTTCAAGATGCTTTACCAGGATCAAAGGCGACTGTCTGATTCCCTGGGCAGGGATAAATAAGAGAGGTGTTACTTTTAAGTTCCCTCAAAACTCAAAAGCCACAGACCCCACAGGCACTAAGAAGGTAAAAAGTAAATATCACAAATGATTCTATGCACACAATTTCAACAACTTAAATGAAATGGGTCAATTTTTTTGAAGCAATAAATTAAAAAAAACTCACCTAGGAAGAAATAGATCACCTGAATAGTCCTATATTTATGTAACAAATAGATTTGTGGTTAAAAAATCTGCCATAAAAGAAAACTCCGGGGGTGCCTGGGTGCCTCAGTTGGTTGAGCCTCCAACTCTTGATTTTGGCTTAGATCATGATCTCACCCTTCATGCGTTCAAGCCCCATCTTGGGCTCTGTGCTGACAGCATGGAGCCTGATTGGGATTCTCTCTCTCCCTCTCTCTCTCTGCCCCTTCCCTGCTCTCTCTCAAAACTAAACAAATAAACATTAAAAAAAAGAAAACTCCAGGCCAAGATGGTTTCACTGCCATATTCTGTCAAATATTTAAAGAAGAAATAACACCAATTCTATATAATCATTTCCAGAAAATATAAAGGAAATACTTTGCAATTAATTGTATAAAGTTGCCATTACTCTGAAATCAAAACTATACTAAGACAAGACAAGAAGAGAAAACTATATAGATCAATATCCCTCATGAATATGCAAACATACTCCACAAGATATTAGTAAATCAAATCCAGCAATATAAAAAAGGAATAATGTGCCACAACCAAATGAGGTTTATTTCAGAAATGCAAGACTGTTGCGATACTTGAAAATTAGTCAACATAAGTTATATTAATAGATTAAGGAATAAAATCATGTAAACATATCAATTGATATAGAAAAAAGTAACAAAATTCAACATACATTTCTCATAAAAACTTGAAGCAAACTATGATGGGAAGAGAATTTCTTTCATTTGATTAAGGGTATCTACAAAAAATCCAGAGCTAATATCAAGTGCAGCAATGAAGGACTGAAGGCTTCCCCATAAGAAAGAGAAAAGGGAAAAGTTGTCCACTCTCAACATTGCTATTCTAAGTCCCAGTGCAATAAGACAAGAAAAAGGAATCAAAGTATAGAAATTGTAAAGGAAGAAATAGAACCGTCCCTATTCACAGAGAACATGACTATTGAAAAGCCCAAAGAACTGGCACACATAAAAAAACCCTCCGTATTGAGTGTGGTGAGGTTGTGGGATATAAGTTTAAGATGAAAAAAAAAAAAAAATGAACCATATGTTTATATGCTAGCAATAAATAACTGGAAACTAGAATTTCAAAAACCAATACCACTTACAAAAAGTTCCCCAAATGAAATACTTAGCTATAAATTTAAGAAAACATGTGCAGGACCCCCATGATAAAAACTACAGGACACTGATGAAAGCAATAACACCTAAATAAATGGAGAGACATATTGTGTTCCAGGATGCGAAGACTGATACAGTCAAGATGCCAATTCCTTCCAGTTTGTTCTATAGATTTAGTGCACTTGCAATCCAGATCTCTACAGAATTCTTTGTACATATAGACAAATTGATTCTAAAATTTATAAGAAAAGGAAGCAGAGCTAGTATAACCATAATAATTTTGAAAAAAAAATGACGAATAAGTTTGGAGAATTGACACTATCCAATTTTAAGGCTTATTCCAAAGCTCCAGAAGTTAAGACTGCAGGGCATTGGTGAAGGTGTGGACACACAGATCAATAGAACAGAATAAAAAGACCCAGAAATATACACAAATATGAACAATTGATTTTTGATAAATCCAATGGAGATACAACTACCTTTTAAACAAATGGCATTGGGACAGTTGGACATCCATTGCAAAAACAAAAACAACACAACCAAGACCCAAAACCTCATATATTCCTTACATAAAATGGATCGGAGATCTAAATGTAAAATGATAAAACTTTTAGAGGGAACATAAGAGAAAATCGTCATGACCTTGAGTTGGGCAAAGAGTTCTTAGATATGACACCAAAAGCCTAACTCATAAAAGAAACAAATTGATAAATTGGCCTCCATCAAAATTAAAAACTACAGCCTGGGAAAAGAAAACTGTAAATCACATATCCAACAAAGGACTTGTGTCCAGAATATACAAAAAACTCTCAAAACTCAACTGAGGGAACAAACAACCCCATGCAAAATTGAGCAAGCAATTTAGACAAACACTTCCCCAAACAACATACACAGATGGCCAGTCAATTCAAGAAATTCAACATAAAACAGAGGCGCCTGGGTGGCTCAGTTGGTTAAGCATCCGACTCTTGGTTTAGGGCTCAGGTCATGATCTCATGGTTTGTGAGATCAAGCCCTGCATCGGTCTCTGCAGTCTCTCTCTCTCTCTCTCTCTGCCCCTCCCCACTCGCTCTCTCTTTCTCAAAATAAATGAACATTAAAAAAGGAAATTCAACATAAAACAAAAACACAAGATACCGTTAGAATCTATTAGAATGGCAAAGACCAAAACCAAAACCAAAACAAACAAACAGACAAATGAAAACCCCACAAAAGCTGGTGAGTATGCAGAGCCAATGGGGACTCTTACCCGTTGCTCAGAGAATGCAAAAAGGAATAGCCACTCTGGAAACAGCCTGGCAGTCTGTTAGGATGCTAAACACACACCTACCACGCATCCCCGGCAGCCCCACTCCTGGGCATTTACCCAAGAGAAATAAAAACTTGTGTGCAGGCAAACAGTGCTCTATTTATAATTGCCAGAGCTGGAAACAAAACTGAATATCCTTCGGTGGGTGAATGGATAAACAAACTGTGGTCCACTCAAGCCCCGGAATACTACTCAGCAATTAAAAAGGGGCTATTGCCAAACGTCCCAACACGGGTGCATCTCAAAGGCACGGTGTTGAGTGAGAGAGCCACCTCAGTGGTTATGTACCGTGTGGCTGCACTTACGTGACGTTCTGGAAAGGCAACCCGTAGGGATGGAGATCAGATCTGTGGTTGCGTGGGCTACGGGTGGGAGGAGGGATTGAGGAAAAGGAGCAACAAGGGGGATTTGGGGGGAGGTGACGGAACTGCCCTGGGTCTTGACTGTGACGGTGGTTACACAGATCTGTACTCTTCTAACTGTACACACACACGTTTGGACATGCGTGTGTGCATGCACACACCTACCCTTGGCACGGACGCAAGCACTGCCAAGCACCCCGCCCCAGGCAAGTCCCCCGGTAGGAAGGTGCCACACTGGACTGTGCCACAAGGGAAAGACATTTTGTGCTGAAGGAGAAAAGACATCTGTCCCCTTCACTGCATCGCACTTCCACGGAAATGTTGCAAAGTGCACCTGACTCATGGAAATTTTTGTCGAAACAGCTCATGTGGTTTTATGAACCCCTGCCCCCATTTTCCTCACCGCTGCCTCAAGACCCAGCGGTGTCTTTTGAGCTGGAAAACAAACTTGAGTGGGAGATCCCATTCTGTACTCAGACTTAGCCCTCCCTCCAACCCCTGAGCACCCTCCCCCCCCTTAGGGTTGAGACCCATCCCTTAGGATGAGGGGGCTCCTAAGAGACATAGGACCCCCCAAAGATATGCATTCTGCGGCCTGGGTGTATGTTATGTCGCATGGCAAAAGAGGCTTCGCAGATGTAATTAAGGTTACGGGGCTTCAAATAGGGGGGCATATCTGAGTTACTTGGTGAGCCCGACCTAATCACCTCCAAAGCCGAGAACTTTTGCAAGTGCAGACAGAATCGAGGCAGAGGAAGAAGAAGTCAAGGAGATGTACGCATGCGAAGGACACTCTGCCTTTGCCAGCTTTGAAGGTGAAGGGCCAACGTGACAAGGAATTGCAGGTGGTCGTAACCAGCTGAGGAAGGAAATGGGCGCTCAGCCCTGCATTCTGCCAGCCACCTGGATGAGCCTAGAGCAGATAGATCCCCCCTCCGGTGCCTCTAGAGAAGAGCCAGGCCAGCAGCATCTTGACCCAGGACTGGCGGGATGTGGAGCAGAGAAGCCAGCCCAGACCACCTAGACTTCTGACCGACAGAACTGTGAGCCAATCAGCTTGGGTCCTGACCCCCTAAACTTGTGGTAATTCTCACGACAGCAGGAGGAAACTGATGCAGTCATCATGCCCATAAACCCCTGGCGGGCCCGGCTCAGGCCCGCCGAGCTCCGGCCCCAGCGTCGGCCCCAGCCTCTGAGATGTCCACCGTCTCTCCCACTATGCTCTGTCTTCTCCTCCCAGGCAGCCCCTGTCCCCAGCACACGAGGGCTGGCTGACAGGCGCCTCACTGAAGCCACCGCGAAGGGACCCTCCCAGAGCCCGAGAATTATTTCATTTGGACAAATGTGTTCTAGCTCCTCCCTCACAAGCCCCCACAGACACAGCGTGATTCACAGCTTAAATTTAGGCAGGGATGCGAGCTCCTTGTCAGTCTCCTTTAAGTCCTTTCTGGAATGCGAGCAGAATATAAATGGTGGCCAAGGAGAAATGGGGCAGGCCTAGCCTACTTCCTCTGGGACCAGGAGCCAGCCCCTTCCCTTCCCTGCTTCAGTTTCCTCTGCTGGGACATGAGGGGGTGGGCCAGATGGGCCCCAAGTTTCTTCCAGCCTAGCGACCTAGAAATAGAAGATGCCCCCGCCCCCACCGTCACTACCACCAGGCTGTGTTGGCTCCTGAAAAGGAAACCCTGGCTCTGCCAGGAAGTGGCAGCGGGCCCAGTCCAGCGGGGACCCTTCCGGAACAGAAGCCAGGAATGGAATATCCCAGGACATTTTTGGTATTTATTTAGTGTTAAGGATTGAATCATGTCCCCGCCCCGCCCCCCTCCTCCCCACCGCCGTCAAAAAATATGCTGGAGTCCTAACCCCCACTTATCTGTGAATGTGACCTTCTTTGGAAATAGAGACTTTGCAGATGTGATCATCTAAGATAAGGAAATTAGGGTGGGCCAAAAGTCTGGCATGCCTGGTGTCCTTGTAAGAAAGGAGAAGCCTTAGGGTGCCTGGGTGGCTCAGTCGGTTAAGCCTCCAAATCTTCATTTCAGCGCAAGTCATGATCCCATGGTTCATGAGTTCGAGCCACCATGATCTCATGGTTCGTGAGTTTGAGCCACCATGATCCCATGGTTCATGAGCTGGGATCCTCTCTCCCTCTCTGTCTGCCCCTCCCTGGCTTGCTCTCTATCTCTCTCTCAAAATAAATACGATCTCATGGTTCATGAGTTCGAGCCACCATGATCTCATGGTTGGTGAGTTTGAGCCACCATGATCTCATGGTTCATGAGCTGGGATTCTCGCTCCCTCTCTGTCTGCCCCTCCCTGGCTTGCTCTCGATCTCTCAAAATAAATACAAATAAACTTGAAAAAAAATATTTATCGAGCACCTGCCATGTGTCAGGCACTGGCCTAGGCTCTGGGGATGCAGCAGTAACCCAAACAGAGAGAAGTTTCTAGTACTGGGAAGTTTTCACTGGATTATTGCTCTGAGGGAATAAGGAGTTTGTCAAAAAGTGTAAATAGTGCCCATTGACTTCCTTATTTATTTGGAATGGGATATACTACTTTTTTCTTTTTTTTTATTTTATTTATTTATTTATTTTTTTTGTCGTTTTCCAGACAGAATCATAGAATTTTAGAGCTGGAAGGGACTTGAGAATTTCTCTCAGAAATGATTCATGAGTCCCTGGTGCAGGAACTTAAGTTTAGAGGGAGGAAGTGCCTGGTCCAAAGTGACCCCTCAAGTCAGTGTGGGGGGTGATCAGGGCTCCAGTGGGTTTAGACGTTGGGTTATGGGATGAGGTCCACGTGGATCATGGTTGGTGGGGTTCTGGGAATGAGGTTTTCTGTGACCCAACATTGGGGACTCCAATGATGCTGTCACTTGGGGGGCTTGCCGAGACAACAAGGAGGCTCTTGCCTGGTACACGGCACCCACCACTCCGTCCCGGGGGTCTCACCATTTGGCAGTGTTGCGGGAATGCGTTAGGGTGACACTTTGGTCAGGTTCCTAAGAGCCGGTCCGAGTGGATGAGCTGAAGTCGGGTCCTGGTGTGCACTCGATATTTCTCCTGCTGGACACCACAGCCCTACTGTGCCAAGGCCTCTCTGTCACAGGGAAGGAGTTTGAGGAAGGTGGGGATGTGGGGGTCAGCTTCACGTCCCTAGCTGAGGCCCGTCCCAGCTACTTGGCTGAGGAACCAGCAGGGGAAAGCGGGTAGGGACTGGCCGCCACGCCTGGCCTTTGGATCCGCACGGACCAAGCTCCAGTTCCTGTCTGGCCCCATCGTCTTGCCAAGGGCATAACCTTGGGCAAGTTAAGTCGTATCTCTGGGCTTCAGTTTTCTTCATCTGCAAAATGGATGGATACACATAAGGCCAGTGCTTTCCACAAAAAGCTGCTTGGAGGATGAAGTGGTTTGGGCAACGTAACAAGGCAGCTGCCAAGGCAGAGAGTGTGGAGCGGGGATGGGGGAGGGGCCCCATAGAGTGGCCCACAGGGAGAAGGGGGAAGGGAGGGGACAGTGCTCAGCCTAACGCCGAAGAGTGTGCCGTCAGCCCTTTCCCTCCCTGTGCACAGCACCACGCAGGGCCTGGACGGGACAGGAAGGAAGACAAGATGTGGACCCAGACGACCACAGCTTTCCATGCTACTTTGCCTCCGTACTTGAGCGTCACTCTGGTCTCATCTCTCCCTCGGCCGGACATGCACTTTTGTCCTCCTGGGAGATTACAGGCGGAATCCGCGTCTACAGTATCATCCACGTTTAGAAGAACAAGCCAAGGGGGACAGTGTCCACGGTTTCCCACGGCCGTAAATGGCACCATGTCCATTCGGCCTGCATGGTTCCCGGTACCCCACCCCTCCCAGTAAAATCTATCACCAGCTCCTGTTGATTTGACCTCACAAGCACCTCTTGAATGCCTCAGTTTCTCTCCGACTCCCTCATCACTGTTGACCAATGACCGCCACCTCCTGTCTGCCTGGGCGATGCAGAGGCCTCCCGTCTGCCTGTCCCGAATGCCCACCCCTCATCCCCCAAAGCTGTCAAAGAGGCCTTCCTAACACAAACGTAAGGATGTCCCTCCCTACTCCATACTATCTGATGGCTTCCATTCATCTCATGAGGAAAAGGAAGTGCCCAACCTGGCCTACAGTGCCCACAGTGCTGCACCTGCCTTCCCATGCCCGGCATGCCTCACTCTTTCCTTCTCATGGAGCTTCAGGGGCCTTACTCTACCTTCAATCCATCAATTGTGCCATGTTCCTCCCTGCCACAGGGCTTTTGCACAAGCTGTGTCCTCTGTCAAGAAAGATCTTACTCCCCTTCTCCCCTTTCCCCTATTTACCTTCTACCCATCCTTCAGATTTTAGGCCAGAGGTCACTTTCTCATAGACTTCTCTTCTCCAGATTAGTTCAGCTTTACCTGTATCTTCCTTTCTAGCGTTTTCTCATCGTGTAATTATATATTCATGCGTGCAGTTCCTGTGTGCTTCCCTATGTGGGAAGTGTCTTCTTTGGAAGGGATGCGTCTTCCCTGTTCACCATTTAGCCCAGCCCTTGGCACTCTCTGGAACATATAAGCTCAATGAAGATGCCATCGAATGAATTGATGACACCTCGGAGCTGGTGGCTTTTCCTGTGTTCTACTTGTGTCCCTGTGTATCTTCCGGCTACCTCTCGTCACCTCCAGCCATTTTCAAGAACTGTACATGGACTCCTACGTACTCACATCCCTCAGGAGCTGCCATGGCTCACAGTGCGTTTGATTGACCTTTTTCACTTTTTATCAGAGTCTCATATGATGGAGCTGCCCAGTGTAGGGGAGAGGAACCCACAGAAGAGGAAGCTGGAAATCTGTGTGGGGCCTTAAATGCTATATCCTAGAGCTTGAGGAATCTTGGGCGGTATTTAGTAGAATAATGTGACGTGAAGTCTCCCAAGATGCATCCCGAGCTTTACTCCCGGAGTTCAGAGCTCCTGTACCAGCAGAGTCCCTGCACACCTGCGGCGGCTGAGGCGGGGGCCTGGGCTGGGGACAGGTTAGCTGGGAAGGGCCCACCATCACGTAAGTGGCAGAGCTGGGACCCAATTCTCCGTGTTTAAAGTCAGATGCCTCTTTTGGGGCGCCTGGGTGGCTCCGTCGGTTGAGCGTCCTACCTCGGCTCAGGTCATGATCTCACGGTCCGTGAGTTCGAGCCCCGCGTCGGGCTCTGTGCTGACAGCTCAGAGCCTGGAGCCTGCCTTGAATTCTGTGTCTCCCTCTCTCTCTGACTCTCCCCTGCTCACATTCTGTGACTCCCTCTCTCAAAAATAAATAAACATTAAAAATTTTAAAAAAAAAGAAAGTCAGATGCGTCTTTCAATTATGGGTTAACCTCCTTCCCCCGGGGAATTCTTATACTGCTTCTCTCTTTATGGCACTGAACAGAAGAGGGAATGAGGACGACACCATCATCACTGGAAGGACAGGGAGGAAGGCTCAGGGAGCTTCCAAAGGAGCTGGAGGAAGAACACTCCTGGGCAAGGTGGAGGTGGAGGCAGGAGGAGGGGTGGGAGAGACAGAATGGCCCAGGCACAGCACCACACTCACTCTTCTATAAATATGCTCCTTTTAGAACCCTGCAGGGCAGGGCACAGCCTTCTTGCTGTCTACAGTCTCCCTTAGCTGGGCCCGGAAGAGGACTCAGCTTCCAGTGGGCTCTTGGAGAACCTTTTTCGCAGAGCCAGCATGGCTGTGACATTGAACAATGCCTCTGAGTCCCGGGGCTTCAGTTCTCCCATGTCTAAGACAAGAAAGTGGCTGGGGCGTCTGGGTGGCAGAGTCTGTTAAGCATCTGACTTCAGCTCAGGTCCCGATCTCCTGGTTTGTGAGTTCGAGCCCCGTGTCAGGCTCTGTGCTGACAGCTCAGAGCCTGGAGCCTGCTTCAGATTCTGTGTGTCCCTCTCTCTTCCTCTCCCTGTTCACTCGCCCATGTTCTCTCTCTCTCTCTCTCTCAAAAAGAAATAAACATTAAAAAAAAATTTTTAAAAAGAAGGTGGGACCCAACAGCTACTCTGAATTCCATCCAGAGCAGAAGTTGCAGGGGTGAAGAGGGGCTCTCAGGATCCTGCCCTTGCTCCATTGTTCACATGATAGAAAATCACATCTTTCTCTGCAGCGGTCCCTGGAGCAGGGGAACACTCAAGGATACTAGCGTCAAGACCTGAGTTTCAAGTGCCCCTTTCAAGTCGCATGACCCCGAGCAAGTAGCCTAACCCCTCTCTATCGCAGTTTCTGTCTCTGAAATGGGGGGAAGGGCGTCTTCATTGTCAGGTTATTTGAGAGTCAGCAAAGTCACGCATGTCCCATCATGCACCAGAGCCAGAGAGGGCATACAAAGGGTGCTTCCTTTTCCGGGTGGGAAGGGTTGCCCGTTCCACGGACTTCCTGCGTCTGTGGGGTTTGGGGCTGCCCTGGGGGCCACCTTCCATCTCACCCATCTAGCACACAGAACCCTAGCGAAGAAATACCAGGTGCGGGCACGGCCCACAGTGAGGAGGGAGAATCACTTAGCATCAGGCAGCTAGTGAGGACCACACCGGCTTCAAACTCAGGCTCTCTGACTCAACGTTCACGGCTCTGCGGGCCCAGAGGGATTACACCAGCTGAAGGATGAAAACTCTTTTGAACCCCACCTAGAGGGCATGTGGGCCCAGCTCCAAAGGGGAGGACTGAGAGAACATGTTCCGAGTGCTTGCCAACAGGCCTGGAAGTGAAAGCTTGACCCAGGAATTAATGTCTAGAAAATTAGTTGGAGCTTTTCCCTGGCCAGTGTGTGGCTCTTTGCCCGACACAGTCCGGGAAGGAAGTATTCTGAGATTTCCAACAGACCGGTCCCAAAGTGACAGAGTGACCCTGGGCTGGTGACCAGCTTCACTGACCCCTGTTTGTACCATCTGCTGAATGGACATAAGCCTGGTTGTGGTGACCTTCCAGGGCCATGGTGAGTGTCCCGCAGAGTCAGGCCATGGAGCAGGTAGAGTGAGACAATGTGGAGGAAGCACTCAGGTCCCGAGGGACCGGGCTGGATATGAGTCCCAGGGCTGCACCGCCTCCCCAACCAGCTGCACAACACCCGACAACGTCCAGAATCTCCTGACGCTTCAGTTTCTGTAGTTTCCAGAGAGTGAAAAGGGGCTGACCCTATCCACCGAAGAGAGGAGTCCTGAGATTAAATCCAGCCCCACAAGTGAGTGCTTCACTCTGTGGCCAGTCAGAGGTGCTGGAAAATGTTACCTGGACAAATGGGTGGGCGTCAGGAGGCAGGCACCTCAGCGCCACCCCCCCCCCCCCACACACACACACACATGCCTGAGGGCAGCAGGGTGAGGGCATAACAAAGAGTCTGTGTTTCTCTTCTCTCGGGACCTGTGTCTTTTACCAAAATGGCTGCCAGGAGCATTACACAGGGAACATGGCTGCTTTTGTGAAATCAGACCCTCTCTCTGTCCCTTGGGCCAGGCATGACTTAATGAAATCCTGTTTACCTCTGGCTGGAGCTGCAGTTTTCAAGATTTCCTTGAAAACACATCCCAGATGGCCCCGGGCGGCTCACTTCCTGTCCGCCAGGAACACAGCGTGCGTCCCTCTTGGGCCGCCCGTTCCACTGCAGGGAAATGGCTTAATTGACCACGATGAGCTCAGGGCCCCGGGGATCTTCTCCTCGTCTCTCTGCCTCCTTGGCGATGCCCTCCTCCGCTGGGCCTGCAGAGCCCAGGGTGGGTCGTGGGGGCCAGAGAGAGGCCGGCTGAGTGGCTGTGTTTCACGCAGGGGAGGCCCTTCCCCAGACCCGCGGCCCAGCAGGAGCAGATGCTCCATGTGCATGGCAGGCCCGGCACGTGTCCCGGTCAGATGCCAGCGGGCTGCCCTCCAGGCCTCTGCCCTGCCACATGGGATTCCTGTGAAGTCAGCCTTGTCCCCAGACAGACGCCCTGGGCCTGCGCCCATCCGTCTGCCCCGTGTCCTTCACACGCCTCACCTTGTGCCCCCAGGGCAGCCAGCCCCGGTGCAGAGGCAGGATTTCTTGGTAGCGACCCTCTGATTTTACAAGTGGGCAACGTGAAACACAGGGACGACGCACATGACTTGGGCTCGTGATGCTGTGGCCGGAGAGAGAAGAGCGAGAACACAAAAACAGTCTTTCGGGACTCGAACGTCAGAGGTCTGTGCTCCAGCATGAATCCTTTCTAGGGAATCAAAAGAAGAGAGCGATCCCCGATTTTAGAGATGGGGACGTTGAGGCCTAGCCGTGGGAAGAGAGCCGCTTGAGACTGTCAGGGGCAGAATGAGGTCAGAGCAAAGGCGTTTGGGGGGTTCACACTGCATGTTCCTGTTTGTCATGTGCCTAGGGCGGAGCCCAGGCAAACGGAGCCGTGGACGAAGCAGAGAACTCGGTGGCGGGCGTCAGGCGGGCCTTCCTGCACCGCTCAGCTGAGTCTCAGAGGTAGAGTGTCCATGCTCCCCTCCCCCTCCCTCGCCGGGGTCACACCGAGAGGGCCCGGGAGAGTGAGGTCAGGCAAGAAGGGCTGGGGCCTCGGCGTCCAGCGCCCAGCTTTCGCCTGCACGGTGCAACGAGGCCTCTGCCAAGAGACCTCCAACTGCATGCAAAGTCCTGGCCTGGGCCCAGAGCTGCCTTAAGGAGAAGTAATCTGGGCCCTGGCTGGGGGAATTCTCAAGGCCCTGAGACCACCTGCTGCAAGTCTGCTCTCTGCTCTTGTGTGTGCCAAGGAAAGCAGAGGATGCATGGGAGAGAAGAGGTGCCTCCCAGGGAGATGGTCCCTGGAAGGGGTTCCCCTCAATATTTTCAGGTTCACCCTTTATTTCATGACTGGGACTTAAGACTCCAAGGTGGGCACTCTCCCCTCCTCTCTGCTAGTAGGACCTTGATTTTGTTCGAGGGAAGTGACGTGTCCAACTCAACATCCACTCCCCACCTTCTTCTGTGTCAGGTAACAGTGGGTTGCCATGTGACCAAGTGCTGCCTAATGAGTGGGAAATCTCTGGAAAAGCTTTTCCTTTCATGATAAGAATAGGGAGAATTCTTATCCTTATTCTTATGTCCTGTCAGTGGCAGGTCACACTGACTCTCTTCTTCCGGTCCGGACTGCAGATGAGATGCCCGGAGTTGCAGCAGCCATCCTGTGATCAAGAGGCAACAAGTGTTGAGGACCAACCCAGAGACCCACAGAGACGTCAGCCCTGGTTTTGGAGCACCAAAACACTGGAGCTCATTTTTTCTCCAGATGTCTTATCATACGAGAAAAGAGAAATCCTCTTTGTGGAAGTGACTGCAAGTTAGGTTTTTTTATTTCTTAGAAACTAAAGCATCCCTAACTAATTCATACCCAGAGGAGCCAAGTGAATTGGAAGGAGAGGAAAGAGTTTAAGACCTACCGCAGGGGCGGAAGACGAGGGCCCGCATCCTGGCATTACCCTTAACTAGCTTTATGGCCCTACAGAAGGTGCTGCATGGCCCTTCAAGAGTCCCTGTTTGCAATGTCCTGCTCTGACTTCTCCCCTGGGTCTTCTCCTCCTCCTCCTCCTCCCTCAAAGCCACCTGAGATATCATCTCTGCTCTGTGGATTTCCTTGACCATGCCCTACGTGCCACCTTAGGGTATCATTGTTGCCTGGGTATCATGCTAGCTCGTTACAAGTACCTTGTTTATAGCACTATTGGGGTTTGAGGATGCTAATTCATCATAAACGTCTTTCCTCCCAGTTTTGCCCGGTTGAGAAGTGGATGCCGTAGCCTAATGGCCACCACATCCCAGTGTTAGCATGGCAGAGCCAGTGGAACCACAGTGCTGGGCAGCCTGACACCCTTGGTGAGCCAACAGTGAACCAACAGCTCATCATTTACCTTCCACTCCCTGGTTCCAGCCCGGGTTTATTCAAACCCCACCACACGTCACACCTTGCTGGCTCCTGGGAGTACGGGTGATACTTCCAGCCCCTCGCAAAACTTGGAATCCTGCAGGAACGACAGTTTAAACAGATAATTACGAGCAAGTTTTAAAGATGAAAAGTGTATCCAAAAGAGATCTTCCTCGTACTGTAAGAATATACAATATGGACCTAACCCAGCCAAGGGAATTCTTTTGTTTTCTTCACTGTGTTGACTAAGAGCCAATGATGTACAGGTTCTGTTCTGGCCCTAAGAATGCAGCAAGGGACACGGCCCTGCCTTCGAGGGCGGCAGAAAGCTGGGACCGAAACCACACGTGCTATTTGCTAGTGAACAGAAGGCAGCGTGCAGAGACAGAAGACGTGGGGAGAGCTACCTTAGACAGGGTAGGAGGAGGACGCACAGCTTCCCTGAGGAAGAAACTTCAAGCTAAGATCTGGAGGATGCACGGGGAACCGCAAAGCGAGAAGCAGGGGAACGTACGCGGGGCTGAGGTGTAGCCAGCGTGCAGGGGTGCAAGAACATTTGCCTCCAAGGGGTCCCCAACAAAACCAGGTCACTGCTGACAAAATCCAAAGGCAAAGAAATGAGTGGAGGTGAAGCCAGAAAGACATTCATTTCAGTGAGGCCAACACTGGGAAGACAGAGGACTAACGTCTCAAAGACTGTCTCCAAAGTGCCAAAAATACTTCCAGGTTTATATGGAAAATGTGGAGCAAAGGGGGGGCGGGTGTGCAGGTGGGCAGTGAAGGTCAAATCCATCAGGGTCGTGGAGACAATGACAGGCGAGATGTTGCTAGCTCAGGGAGTTCTTTATTGTTTGTGGGGTTAGTTTCCGTTCCCATCAAGGGATGTTTTGCCCTCCAGGCAAAGCCTGAGCTAAGAGATAAGCCAGGAAGAACCCGGTTAGAAAGTTTCAGGTCAAACTGGACGCAGCCAGAGTCCTCTTCCAGAGGCAGGGGTCAAGGGAAGGGGCTTGCCTTGGCTGGGTTGGTCCCTCCCTGGAGCTCAGATGAGGGGAGAGAGTCCCTTGCAGGGCTGGAGCAGTCCGTGGACACAGAACACTGTAGCAAGTGCAGAGTATCCGGAGTGGCATGTGAGGAGCACTGCGTGTGGGTGAACATGTTAAGCAGGGGTGGGTGCCATGACTTGCATTTTAAACAGTTAATTCCGTGGGCGCAAATCCCTATGGCTACTGAAATCACCCCCAGTGCTGTATGACTTGGCTCAGAGAGACAGAAAGGTCAAGGTCTTCAGATCGCGTCACAGCTACTCATTCACTGCCCATCTGCCTGGCCCGCAAGACCAGGCCTCATGCTCCTTCTGCTCCCCAGGCCTGTGGCTCACTCCCAGGGTCTCCCTGGACAAGATAAATCACACTCACAGGACTTCTGTTTCTTCTTTTCGTTCATTCATTCATTCATGCATTCAATATCGATTGATTGCTTACTATGTGCCTGGTGTATAAGATACAGCAGTGAACAAAAGAAACAAAAATTCCTGACCTCATGGAGTTTAAATTCTAGTTGGGAGCAGGAGAGAGAAGGGGGTGGAAGTAAGAGCAATAAATCCAGTCAGTTGGTGATAATGCAGACAAAAAGTGAAGCAGGAGAGAAAGCCAGAGAGAACCATCAGTGGGAACGGAAGGAAGGTGCTGCCATTTAAAACAGGCTGGTCTGGGACACCCTGGGAAGGCGGTAACGGGAGCGAGATGTGCATGAGGCAAGGGAGCAAGGCTCAGGGTTGGCTGAGGTGGAGGGGAAATCGACACGTCCCATCGGTACAAATGCCACTCGGAAGACAGGCACCATAGGAGGTTTGCAAGGATGAAGTGAGAGACTGAATCTGGAAAGGCGTGACTCATGATAGGTGTTCAATAACTGTCACTTTTCCTTTCACTTTTCTTTTCAAATTTCTTAGCAAAATGAAGCTTTATTTTAGGTAGAGTCCTTTTTGAGAAATACAGGCTGTTTTCCAAGGCGGTTAACGAAATGTAATCAATCACATGGTGTCTAATGACAAATAGAAAAGGAAACCGAGAAAGCACATAGATTGGAAAGGCTGACGGGACATGTCACCCCTGAAAGGAAGCTAAACAGTCATCTTCTCCAATGGTTTTTGTCCTCGGAAAGGAAACTGGGGTCCGGGGAAGGGAAGAGACTTGACAAAGGTCAGCCCAAGAATAAGCAGTAAGTCAACTTCCCGTCACTCAGAAATGAACAGGTGCTCTGATAGCAAAGGTGACAAAGGTCCTGGGGCCAAAGGGCGGGAAGGGTGCCAGGCAGTTGTGTCTCGAATGATACAGACCTTGGTTTGAATCTTGGGGATATCAAGTGTTTGTGAGGATATGGAGAAACCGGGACTATCAGATACTCCTGGTGGGAATAAAAATGGGACAGCCAGTACGGAAAAACATCTGGGAGTTTCTCATCAAGCCAACCATACACCTAACCAAACCTGAGGATTTCTACCCTTAGGGATTTCCCTAAGAGAAATAAAAAAGCGTCCACACAACTTCTTGAACGAGGGTGTTCTAATCCACTTTATTCACAGTAGCCTCAAACTGGAAAAGCCCAGATGTCTATCAGTCTAAACAAACAGACATTTGTAGTGTAGCCATACAATGGAATAATACTCAACCATGAAAAGGGACGATCCACGAGTACATTCAAAATACGGATGAAGCCTCACCACCCAAAAATACTTTGCACAGAAGAAACTAAAAGTAACAGATGAAAGCAACCAAACTGGAGAAGTAAAGATGATCCAAGAACTCTAATAGATACTCAACACGTTCACTAGATGCCTAGGACCTTTGAACAGCCTTGTGCTTCTTTTGTTTCTTTTTATTTAAAATTTTTTTTAATGTTTATTTATTTTTGAGAGAGAAAGAGAGAGAGACAAAGCATGAGCGGGGGAAGAGCAGAGAGAGAGGGAGACACAGAATCCGAAGCAGGTTCCAGGCTCTGAGCTGTCAGCACAGAGCCCGATGTGGGGCTCGAACCTACAAACTGTGAGATCACGACCTGAGCTGAAGTCAGATGCTTAACCAACTGAGCCACCCAGGCACCCCACGAACATCCTTGTGTTTCTTGAATATATTGTTTTATGAGCTTTGTCCTCCCCAGGGAGAAGTCAGAACACTTACCTACCCAGCGTCCTCTGCAGCTGACACACGCATGTGACACCCCCTCCCCCAATCAGATGTACCTGCTGGAGAGCTGGATTCAGAGCTGAGAAACTGGAGGACTGAACACAGAATCTGTGTTTGCTGGTGAGGGTGGGAGCTAAGAGCTCTTAGAAGGTTCTAGTAGCAACAGTGACTGCAACAGTTGCACTTGGGTACAGAAGGGGTATGGAGCTGAGAGTAACTGTGATTGCAACAGATATGAAATCCTGTTATATCTGGTATGCAGAAGATAGGGCCATTGGTGGCATGACAGATGACCCCTCTCACCCTTCAGACCCTTTCTGGAGCAAGCTTTCAGGCTGCATTTATGGAAGCTTACCCTCAAGAGAGGTCTCAAGTCCTTTCAATAAGTTCATTGGCTCCCCAATAGGTTTACCATGGCCCAAAGTAAACTCTTCTTTGCAGAAAACTTCCCCCACTGGTTTCCCCCACGATCCGCTGTACCTGCATTGTTCCTCATCACATTTGATGGCCACTCTGCTCTTCGACTTGTTCAAGTCAAAAGTCTCACTCCTTTTTTCCCTCTCATATATAGCACCCAATCTAGCAGTGGGGCGCCTGGGTGGCTCTGTCGGTTAAGTGTCCAATCTAGGCTCAGGTCATGATCTCACCATGTCGGGCTCTGTGCTGACCGCTCAGAGCCTGAGCCTGCTTCAGATTCTGTGTCTCCCTCTCCCTCTGCCGCTCTTCTTCTTGTGCTCTGTCTCTGTCTCTCTCGAAAATAAATAAATATTTTAGAAAATAAATAAATAAAATAAAGTAAAATAAAATAAAATTTACACACGGGCAGTGGATGTGTGTAAATGTGGGTGTCCGGGGGGACTTGTCCCAGAAATGCAAGAGACATCTATTCATGCGAGGCAGCATATTGATGACAAAAAAGGAAAAAAAAATCATTTCAGTCAGTGCTGCAATGTAAAGCTTAATACTAATTTATGATTAAAAAATCCTTAAAAATGAATAGATGAGAACACTGTTAAGTCGACAAAGGCTATATATTGACCGTATAGAGAAAACATCACACTCATGGGAAATTTCTTTTCGGGTCGGGAATATGACAAGTAGAGCCACTGTTACTGCTGTTCCAAATCATTCTAGATTTTCTTCTCTACACAGAAATAAAAACAGAATAGTGATAATCAGAATGAAAACGGAGAGATTTTTTTTTACTCATCATTTACAGATGAGATGATCATTTATATACAAAACCTAAATCAACCAGCAAACTAAGAACTAAAGGGAAAAAAATCAACATCTTCCCCACATGCAAGATGAGTATGTGAAATATAATAACGTTCTTCCTCCATTAGAAACAAGAAAATGTAATAGAAAGTAAGATATCATTTACAATAGCAACAAGAACTACAAAGTAGCAATTAACTTACTAAAGAATGTACAAGACATTGATGGAGAAAATTCAAGCCCAAGGAAATGAAATATAGTCCATGTTCATGAAGGGGGCAACAGCATTATAAAGATGTCAATTCTCCCTCCAACTAACCTGTACATTCAGAATAATTTTGATCAGAACCCCGACAAGATTTTTAGGGACAACTTAACAAACTCATTCCAAAAATCATATAAGACAATGAATTTTAACAAGTACTTAATATTGACAGAGACCACAGTTGGGAGCTTGGCCTACCAGACACCTAGACTTATTACAAAGTCGTAATTATTATGCTACTTGCAAGTTAACAAGTTAACCTACCACAATTTCCTGGTTGTTGGCAGAGTGTATGAGGTCCCTGGATCAAAGACAAAGGACACTTTGTTGCTCACACCAATAGGAGTAGCCAGAGCATCAGCATTTGCCCCAATTCCTACAGGAAGAGGTCTAGGTGACACCTGTACCCCCTGTGGATGAGGTCATAGGAGAGGAACTTCTCGCTTAAGGGACCCAAATCTTCATAACGATCGATAAGCCTACCTGGGCTCTGCCCCGCTGAAGATGCTATCTTTATTACACTGGACAGTAAACAGATCTAGTCCTTGCTCTGCATTGGAGACACTGTCTCTATGTCTAAGGTTGTTTGCTATTTTAACATCCTCAAAAAGATAATTGCAAACAAAATCTGTCACAACCTGTGATCACAAGATGTGCAGAAATGCAAGAACCACGTGAAGAATTTGTCTCTCAACGGGTATGTGGTTGAATCAGCATCACAAATCACTGGGGAAAAGGATGAATTATTTAGCAAATTATGTTAGGAATGGAACTTCCTGTGCAGGAAAAAAAAAAATAAAGCGGAATCTTTACCTTATTATCTGTATAAAAATAAACTCCAATGCTTTAGAGACCTACATGGGAAAGTAAGACTAAAAACTAATAGAAAAAGAAGTGTAGTGTTTTGTTTTGTTTACTTTGGAGCCACGAATTATTTCTAAAATAAGAGCCCAAAAGCACAAACCGTAAGAGGAAAAGCAAGTGGATTTATATCAGAATTGTGTTCATCAAAATGCAGCATTGAAAACCTTAACAGACACATGACAATTTGGGAGGGAGACTTGGGCAAAGTCTAAATAAAACGAACAAATAATTAATAAGGAGACTGTTCCAGTAATTTCTATAAATTAGCAAGGAAAATAAATAGAAAAATGAGCAACGATATGAATAGGCAATTCACAGGACAGACCCAAATGGCTAATAAATTTCCCAAGAGGGGCTCACACCGTCAGGAAAGCACAGAGGGGCACCTGGGTAGCTCAGTCAGTTAAGTGCCCCACTCTTGACTTTGGCTCAGGTATTGATCTCACAGTTGTGAGACTGAGCCCCGTGTCAATGCTTAAGATTCTCTCTATACCTTGCCTTCTGCCCCTCCCTGGTTCAGGCCCTATGCACAGGAACACTCTCTCAAAAAAAGAAAAAGAAGAAAGAAAGAAAGAAAGAAAGAAAGAACACAAATGAGGTTCCCCTTTCTCCTCCACCTGATTGGCAAACATTAGGAAGCTGGAAGATATTAACTCTTGGGGCAGATGTGGGGGAAAATGGGCACCCTCACGCAGGGCCATAGGAATTACATTGCAGTTGTTCGAGACAGTCATACAGACGCACTTAGTGAAAGGGAGGTATTTATACCCTGTGGCCCTACAGTCCCGCTCCTGGGTATAACCCTCAGAGAAAATCTCATGCCTGGGCACAAAGAAACAAGTTCTGTGATTTGCATGTCCCCCCGTCTCTGCTGGGCTTTGCCTCACTCATCCCAGAAGATGCCACTCAAGCTGGATTCCCCAAATGTCTTTTCCACTCTCATGATTGATTCTGTGCCCTTCCTCCGTGCTGCCATCCCATTCTTGGCTGTGTTCCGTCTACACAGAGATCACACCATATATCTGCAGTTGCTTTAGATGCCACCTGAGCCTTCCATTAGGCTGGGAGTGTCCTTACGGCACTGACTGTATTTTATTCATCCTGTGTCTACCTCACCTAGCACTCTTCCTGGCACAGAGCAAGCACTCAGCTACGTGGAATGAATACATGCATAAAATGCAGGGCCTAGATCTGGCGCCCGGTGTTTGTAAGGCAGAACTTCTTCCTGGCGCTCAGATCGCACTCTCACTCCAGTTATCTCCGCCGGTCTGATAAGGGCACGGAGGACGGTTTGCATCGGGGGGTCCCCGTAGATCAACGAGAATTCCATGCATCTCCTCCTGGCGTATCCTTTTGGGGTGAGTCTGCTAATGGCCTGTGTCGTTTTGAAGGAGACGTCTGCCAGGCCAGGCTGTGATGTGCACTCAGCACAGCTGGTGTTTGTCAGCCACAGGCCTCAGCGTCTCGCTAAACTTCCAGCCCTCTAGTTTCGCCTCGTGTTCAAGAATGTGAGGCCTGGCTCCCTCTTGGCTCCAAAAATGCCTCAGGCTGGGTCCTGTGAAATCCTAACCTTTTCCTCCCGCCTCTATTCCCTCGGCATTACCACCTTCATCGTGAAATAATGTATGCAAGTGGAAAGGGGGGGGAAATAATCCAGCACAGAAATACCATATGCAGAACAACGTCACAAAATCTCTGTAATGTCCTGAACGCTATGCTTAGGCCATTTGGAAGATACATTAGCTAGATAAGTATTAACAGACGGGCCTATCACAGAAACGTTACCCAAACTACCACCTTTTATTAAGCCCCTAGGAGAACTTAAAACCAGTCCATTACTCTAATGTCTGGGATGGGCCTGGGTTTGTTGTGTCCCCCCCCCCCCCCCCCCCCCCCCGCCAAGGCAAGCTTAAGTATCCTAGAAAAGGGACACAGATCAACCACGGGTACAACCAAGCACCATCGGCTTCAGGTCAGAAGCTGGGGTGGAGGGAAGCTTGACTGCCAGCCAGTATTCAGTTGGGCCAATGTCAGTCATCAGTCACCTCCGAGCTTCTAGACAGCCTAAAGGGGGAGACAAGAGTGTGATACCGCTCTGTTGATTTCTTGCCCACCTCTTCAGTCTCTTCAGAAAGCAGGGCACCCAGGAGACACTCAGACTTGAGTTTTACCCCTGAGCCTAACTTCTGTGTGACCTCAGACAGTTACTTAAGCCCTCTGGGCCTCAGACTGCTGCTCCTCTGCATAAAAGGCAGTCCAAGGAGTGCGGGCTCCGGGAAGGCAGAGTGCCGGAGACATGGCTCTTTCAGTCTGAAGGAGATTTGAAGACTGTTTCCTCATGAGTGAAATGGGGCCCCCAGAACCAGCTTCCTGAGTTGTGTAAGAACTGAGTAAGGACTATAGAAGATAAATGGAAAGCACTCACAATGGTTCCCAGAGCATAATAAGTGCTCAATAAATATTAGCGGTTATCATTGTCACGACTGAGGTTCTTTGGTAGGCAGTCTCCGTCCTGGTTCCCCATGATCCTCCCCTCCTGGTATTCACGACCTTGTGAAATGCCTTCCCCTTGAGTGTGGAATTTCTGCGTTTTCTCTTCATGAACAGAATACGGTAGAATAAAAAAAGATGTCACATCCAAGACTAGATTCCAAAAACAGTACGCTTTCCATCTTGTTTATCCTCTCTTGTTTTCTCACTTGCTTCCTCTGAAGGAAGCCGGCCGCCATGTTGTGGACCCCCAACAGTGAGGCCCATGGAGCAAGAAACTGAGGGCAGCCTCCCGCCAACAGCCAGTGAGGGACTGAACCCTCCAGTCCAACAACCCCCAAGGAAACACACCTTTCCGACAACGACCCGAGTGTGCTTGGAAAACGGGCCTCTTCAGTCAAAATGACCGCGGGCATGGCCTCCACCTTGAGTATAATATGGGAGAAGATCAGCCAGAGGACCCAGCCCAGCCAGATCTGGATTCCTGACCTACAGAAACTGGCAAAAACTGGGAAATAATACATATTTACTGTTTTAAGCCACCGAAGTTTGGGGCGATTGTTAAACAGAGATGGGAAACTAACGCAGACTTCTCCTAGGTGCTATACACAGTCGTTCTGAGACAATTCGAAAACTCAGCTTATTTCCTGTCCTAGGGACAGCTGGAGAAAACTGCAATCTACCATTAAGGGAGCATTTACAGAGCTCCTGCCACATGCAGAGTACTGGCAGGTTGTCCAGGTGAGAGGCCAAGAAGGCAAGGATACCTTTTCACACTTGCAGCTGAATGGTCGAAACACTGTTGAACTCTATAACGTCCACCGTATGTATAGTGTGGACAGACCGTGTAACTCTGTAACATCTGTCCTATCTGTAGGGTGGAAACACTATATAAGTCGCTTTCACATGAGTAGCTTGAAATTGGCTATGGTTAGAGTATGACACCATGGAAATCAGCAAATGCTACAAATCAAGGCCTTGGGGTTTGTTGGGAGCAATGTTAAACATTTACCAGCACACTGCTGAAGTTAACCCTTAGAGGTCATCATTCTAAGAATTCCAGGGAAACTCAAAAGGGAAAAAGATCTTGGGGCGCCTGGGTGGCTCAGTCAGTTAAGCATCCGACTTCAGCTTGGGTCAGGATCTCGCAGTTCATGAGTTTGAGCCCCGCGTCGGGCTCCGTGCTGACAGCTCAGAGCCTGGAGCCTGCTTGGGATTCTGTGTCTCCCTCTCCCTCTGCCCCTCCCCTGCTTGTGCCCTCTCTCTCTCAAAAATAAATAAGCATTTAAAAATTTTTAAAAAGAAAAAGATCTCTCCTACTTGGACAGGACAGAAGACTCCGGACATGGGCTTCAGGCAACAAGAGCTTTCAAAGTCCCTTCTAGCTCTGTATTCCACAGTGGTGTAGGTATCTCAGAACTCAAACGCAACCAAAAACCCTGTCTCTGGAGTCACACAGATCTGGTTTCAAGTTCTGGCTCTGGCTCTCCCTAGCTTATTGCCCCCGGGTTTCTCACCTCTACTGGTTTCCTCATCCGCAAAGCCAGGCTGTTACCCACCTTCCGGGGTTGCCAAAGACAAACGCATGTGCAGGTACCCAGCACCACGCCTGGCATAGAGTAAGCATTCAACAGACACTTAGGAACTTGCCTCCATCTCCTCCCACAGCAAGAGAGAGCTAGGTTCGGGGTCCCGGAAGGGAAGAGGGTGCGATGCCAGCCGCCAAACATCTACATCGACACCTGGCCCTGTCCTTCCCGAGCTAGCCCGTTTCCTCTCTCCTGATGTCAGGAGGCCCTGTGAGATGAGACTACGGGAGTATTTGCTGAGCTCCGAGGCCACTGCACATGTGACATACCACCAGCCTCACCTTCACGGTCCCCCTCACCACCAAGGGTGACACGAGCAGCCTCAGTTTTGAGGGCACCGGACCCCCAATCTTTGTCGAGTAAAGAGGACAAAAGCAAGGGCTCATACGCTAAGCTCATGGCTGAATCCCCAGGGCGTGTCCCAGTGTCTGAAACGCATTCGATGCTCCCAAAGTCGTTCCTGGATGAATGAAGGTATTGAGGACGGTGCGAGCTGGAGGAGACCTTAGGCAACACGATAGCTCAGCAACTCACGTGTCTCCATCTTATGGATGAGAATGCCGAGTCTGCCATCATTCAGGAGGGGGGTGTGCTTCGCTCGAGACCAAGGCAGTCCCCCCAGAACCACCCAAGGGGAAGCCTGCTGGCTCTGGGGTGTCTCTTACGCCTCAGATTCTAGACAAATTTCGGAAGGCTTCAGAATGATGAAGCATGTTTCAAACTCGGCAGGAAACAGACATCACGCTGGTTTAAAAAAAAAATTTTTTTTTTTAATTTTAGTTTTCCTTTTTAACACTGAGAAAGCACCAGGGCAGCTGCAGGAATGACCCCTTACCAAAAAAAGTTGGGGGCACATGAGGGAGTGGGATGAGGAATCTGACAAAGTGGAAAACCTGCTGGTCCTTGTTAAAAAGAACAGAACGGCATTCTCCCCTCCCCCAGGGCTCTGTGGGTTTGACCCTCCTCCTCCAGAACCCCTGGTTTTATTTTATAATCTAACTCGGCTGCAAACTCCCAAGCTATGCGGCTGACTTTTTACAGCCACGACTGGGAATGACTTCATCTCAGTGAATTTATGGGTCACAGCAGAGGATGGAACAGGGGAACTTTAAGGGGGAAATCGCAGCCAATCTTGCCCCCCACCCCATCGTGATGATTTTCCCAGCTGTGGCCTTGACAGCCAGTTCTTGCCCCGCTGGGGTGTGAGTGCGCGAGGTGAGCTGAGGATGTCCAGGAAAGTAGGGGGGCGAGCATGCAGCCACGTGAGGCTCCTTCTGACTCGGTTAGGGTGACAGTTTTGAAGACAGCGGTTGCTTTAGACGTGACTTAGCCGCCAGCGCCCCTCATCCGGGAAGCCCAGCCCTGTGGCTCCCCCCATGGCACTGACTTTGCCGTCCTCTAAATGTGACACCGATGCCTCAGGCGGGCAACATTCCAGGTGCCAGCCTGCCTCCCGATCTTTGTTACAGCTACCTTCCTAAAACGGGAGTCCCAGAGCAGGCCCTTGGGGCCCTGCCTCTGTGACTTCGTGTGCCCGGAGCACCCTCTCCCCTCCCAACCTCCCGTGAGAGCATGGCTCCGCACCCGTTCCACCTCAGTGCTCTCTGTCTCTGCATGGAGTGCTGGCACACGCCTGCCGCTCGGAAAGCCTCTCACAGGCACCAGCAGGTCAACAGCCAATTCTAAAATCCAAGGCTTGACAAAGCAAAAGCACCCCCCCACACACACACAGCCAACGAGGGCCCTGGCAGGGCAAGGACCAGGGTGGGCAGGTGCCCGGGGCACCCACTCTAAGGAAGCACTCGCCCTTGGGGCAGAGCTAGGGCAGGACGGTGCCTAGAATGAGTGCCTTCTTCAATGTTGCACTTCCTTCCCTGGAAGCAGGGGTTTTGTCCAAAACAAATTGTGAACTTTATGCCCTCTCGTAGGAGAACTTGGACTCTCGCAGAGGTGGTGTGGGGCTCAGAAAGATCCCATTCGAAGTTCTGCCTGTTGGGTCTGGGATGTGGGCACAATGTTAATCCTTCTGCGTCAGTTCTGTCTTCCCTCCAGTGGCCTGTGAGCCCGCCCTGCCCTTCCCAGCCGGGTCAGTCAGCGAACATTCCCGGCATGGGGTCTGGCAGGTGGAGGCAGGACCCTGGAAAGGTTTTAAGGTGGCGTGTGACCCTTGATTCATTCTAATGACTTACTCTGAGCCAAGCCCTGTGACCACTGGGAGCCCAAAGATTAGTAAGCCTGAGGCTGCAGCCCAGAGCCATTCACGGACAAGGGGACAAGGCAGACAGGCAGACCTGACCCGACACGATGGGAGCTTTAATATGTGCGCACCAGTCAGAAGAGAGAGTACTGGAGTCCAGCTGCAAAAGCAGGAGGGTGTGATCAGGGCCATTCCGCTGCTGGAGTGACCACTGAACTTCAAGGAAGATGTTTTCAAATGGACAAGGAGAAAAAAAAGTATCCCTGCTACAGAACTGACTTACACAAAAGAATGGAGACATGACAAATCCTGGGGACTCTGAGGCATCGGGATGAAGTAGGTTTCACTGAAAGGTGGGTTATCTGGGGGAGAAGGGAGAAGATAAGTGTCCAGACAGACGAAGGAGTAGCTGACAAGTTAGGGAAAGAATTGTACAACTCCCTGCTTTAAGTCTGGGTGGCTCAGACTAAGCGTCTGACTTTGGCTCAGGTCATGATCTCACTACTTGTGAGTTCGGGCCCCACGTTGGGCTCTGTGCTGACTGCTCAGAGCCTGGAGCCTGCTTCGGATTCTGTGTCTCCCTCTCCCTCTGTCCCTCCTCTGCTTAAATTTACACATGGGCAGTGGGTGTGTGTAAATGTGGGTGTCTGGGGCGCCTGGGTGGCTCAGTCGGTTAAGCGTCCAACTTCAGCTCAGGTCAAGGTCTCGGGGTCCGTGAGTTCGAGCCTCGCGTCGGGCTCTGTGCTGACAGCTCGGACCTGGAGCCTGCTTCGGATTCTGTGTCTCCCTCTCTCTCTGCCCTCCCCTGCTCACGCTGTGTCTCTATCTCCTTCAAAACTAAATAAACATTAAAAAAACAAAATAAAATAAATGTGAGAGTTTGAGCACACGGTGGGAGTTTGTTTGGGGCAGTAAAGAAAGTCTGACTGTGTGAAAAACTGGACAGCATACAATGTGAAGAAAGGGCTGGGGGTTGCACGTGGGAGCGCTGGGGTTCTCTGGCCTTGTGGAGCTTGGGTGGAAGCTTGTTCCGCGGGACCAATGAGACCAAACACCTCAGGCTCAGCCTCAAGGGAATCAGGGTGAGACTTTCCCCAGGGCCCTGTCCCCGGGGCCAACTCGTGGCGGAGCTGGGGCTCTCTCTCAGGGGTGGGATTGGGCCCCTGGAGATTCAGGTCCCGAGCTCCATTCCTATGCCTCTGGGGGCTCAGTGAGCCTCAAAGGGGAGGCTCTGGTCACATGACCACACTTCCCCTCACTCGTCACCTGCTTCCTGCCACTTGGACCTGCTGATTAGCGCTGCCCGCAAGGAATCTCTGGCCCCCTGGCAGCCCCTCCGAGGGCCTGGAAACTGCTCTCCAATTCCCCTGCCTGTTTGTCCGGGGATCCTGCCTCTCACTCTCAAAGCGCCTGGCATGCCTTCTCCGCCTTTCTCATCCCTTTGGAAAAAATCATTGTAAGAAAACCACGCTGCTCTCTTTGCTCAGCCCCATCGAGATCGGAGCACTCGCCGCCCCTGGAGTATTTGATCAGTCTTCCTCGCCTTCTTGCCTACTGTCAGGGAAATTGGAGTCAGACTCCAACCTGTAACGAGATTAATGTTCTAAAGACGAGCGTGTACCTCAGAGTGGAAGTGGGGCTGCTGCTCTTTGATAATCTGTTCAACTCGTTTGGTCTCATCGTTAATAGACAGCTGTGCATTCTGTGATGATTACAATATACATTAATCAAAGACACGTTAGGCCGAGAGTTGAAAATAACGCTTCCCTTTCTTCCCTTTTGCAGGAAAAAAAAAAAAGAGAGAGAGAGAGAAAGAAAAAAAAAATGTTCCTCTATTCAACAACAAGGAGAAAGGTACTTAGATCTGCAGAAAACAAGCAATGAGCCTCTTTTTGAGAGACGGTTCTGAAAACACTGAGAAATCATCATGAAAATGTGTCTGTGGTTACATAAGAACAGGCTGGAGATCAGGGGTGACCCGGGTTCAGAGGAGAGTGTCCATAACTCGCATCAGATTGTCCAAAGAGGCCCAGAGCCCCAGAAACCTGTCAGAAATGCCTGAATCGATGGTCTTCAAGATTCCTCTCAGCGTTAACAAGGTCTGATCTTACCTTTAACCAACACTAGAAGGTCTCCAGCCACACATCCTACAAAGGCCAGCTGGACAGCACGCCATTTCGCATTCAGACGCGACGCAGCCCTGTAGGGATTCTTTGGACTCCCCACCCAGGCCTGCGGCCCGTGCGACGACAGCCTGTGTGAACTGGGAGGGAAGGAGCCAGGGCAGTGAGAAGCCCTAGAGAAGCCCTCTAGGGCCAGGGCCCCCAGGACTTGATTAGGGTGCTAGCTCAGCCTCTGGGGCACAGAGCCCCTCCACCTTTCTGAGCATCCACCTTGTCATGTCAGCAGTGGCAGTAACGGTGTTTACTAATCAAGCACGTGGCGAGGATTAAAGTCAGCGGCGGGTATGAAACACTCTGCAGAGTGGAACGTGCCCTGGAAACACACGGTATTATGCCCGACAGGGCAGCTGGCACCGAGGGGGCGCAGGGTGGGTCCCAGGTCTGAGCACAGCATGCCACCGGAAGAATGGGCTTTGGCTATAGGCACTGCCACTTGCTCACGTCACGACCTTAAGCCAGGAACTTTTTAGTTCCTCAGCGGTTTCCTATTTAGACCGCGACAATAACAGTACCTAGCGCTCGAGGCCATCATGGCCATTAAAGGAGTTAATATGTGCAAACCAATTAGATCAAGTCAGGACTGAGATCAGTGGGTAAGTGTTTGCTATCACCAATGTTTAAAATCATCAGTGGAACTCTTTTTTTTTAAAGCACGCACACAGAAAGCTGTGGTCATAAAGTCCTTTCATTACAGCAGGAACCATATCTGTCTGGTCCAATCCTCTGTCCCCGGCACTTAGCGTGATGTTAGAACATAGGTACTAGATAAAAACCATTTAATAAATGAGGATCAGATGCGGCTCAGAATTTCACGGCAACCAGGACAGGAAGGCGAACGTCTTGAGTCGTATAATTCTCACTTACTGAGAAAAGGAAAGACACACACCTCGTCGTTAGTGGATGCAAACTCTTTCCTAGCACCAGTTTTTAAAAAGAATGTATTGTGTGGGTATTGGATTGAATCTCGTGGGTCATACCTTCAATAACAACGAACAGGAGGATGGAGAAATGCCCTTCATCTGACCTTGGCTGGCAGCTGGATCATAATATTAAAGTATATGTTTCTGCAAGACCTACATAAATAAGGTCAGGAGTGGTGGCTTCCTTGGCCATCTTCTTAACATAAGAGCCAAACGGAAGCATTCTTAGGGTCTTAAGCATATTACAGTCTGCAAAGAAGCTAATAAAAGTCTAAAGACCCTCTCCCAAGCAAAATAGATCCATTCCTAGTATTTGGCACACAGCTATGGGGCGGTTCACAGATCCTCTAAATCTCCGGTATTAATCTATTAACCCTTTGGCGTCTAGGAACCGCAGGCTAAGAACCACTTAGAAGATGATTGGAGAGCCTGCCCTAGAGACACCACGTGTGAGAACAGCCTTTCAACCGTGCGGCATTACGGAAGTGCAGGCCATTGTTCCCCATTGTTCCAGCCGGGCGCCATGCCAGGCATGGCCGCAGGCTCAGCTCTTTGGCAAGAGCCTGCGGTATCATAGCTCCTATTGTTGATTGAAGGACGATTCAGAGAGTTTAGATCTAAATGGGGAAGTCATTTAGACCACGCCTTTCTACCATCTTCTCGCGGAGTCGGGTCACAGGCATAGCCACCTGATGTCACCAGCATCCTAAGGGAGCAGTATTTGCAAGTTGTTGAAACCAGGAGGCAGGGCAAAGCCTCTTGCAGAGCAGGGGTACCGTGTCGTTGTGGGTCTTGGCCACAGACAGCCAGGCGCGGCCAGGGCTCTTCCAGCAGCAGTGGCTTCTAGTATCTGAGCCAGAGAAGGGGTCGGAGCTGTTTCTAGATCCCTGGGGAGACTTTCCTGATGAGAGAATTGCTACCTCTCCCTGTGGATGTGGGGCCTGCTGTTATCAAAAATGAAGACCAGTTTGGAGGTGGTACGAATTTCCTGCCACTCTTTCTGGCCAAAATGACACAGGACAAGAATATTGCTCCCTATCCTTTCTGGAACACTGAGGGATACTGGCAACAAGCGAAGACGTGCCCGCCTGAAGATGTGGAATGCCTTTCTGGGCTCCTCACCCTTCTCCCCAGTGCGTGCACACGCGCGCACACACACACACACACACACACACTCACACTCTTCCTATGCTCCATCAACAAACTCCCCCGTGCTACCACCTCCTTCCTTTGAGTGTGATGCAACTTCCTCTTGTGCTTCTGTGCCCTCCCCTTTCTCAAATGGATGGCATCCTTTACAGCCTCGAGGACCCCTCTCAGGTCTGACCAGCCCTGGGAAGCCTGCTGGGGACATCCTGCCAGGAGCCTCACAGCACGTCCTGCATCCGCTCACCAAGGAGATCACAGTGCCCCGTAGAATTGTTCCTTCTCTGTGCCATGGAGGCAAACGGTGGCCCCTGTGAGGAGCAGTCCCGAGTATATATGTGCACACATGTACGGTGCTCAGGGGTAAGTCTCCCACAGACGCCAGCGGTGACGCTGATTGTCATCAGAATTGATTCAAGTCCTCCCAAGCACGCTGTCATCCACCTCAGTTCTTGAGAATGACATTGTGTGATACCGAAGCCAAGCTTCCTAAGGGGACGGACTTGTCCAAGGTCACAGGGAGAAGAGTTTGCCGGCCCAAGGGTCCCAATCCAGCTGTTTGCATGACTGTTCCAGCACCTAGTCCTAGACACGGGGGACTCTGAGGAAGGACTGAATGGAAAGAGGCAGGTTCCCAAGCAGAGTGTTTGCATTTTCCAACTGCCTGCATTTCACCGGAGGGAGATTTTGTGACAGCCTCTTTAACACCCTTCCTCCCCCAAACAGATTACAAACAGTGTTGCTGCGGCGAATCTCCAATGAGCACATAACGATCAGCCCTACCACGAAGGTGTGACCGGGCCCACCAGCGGGTGACAATGCTACGAGATTAATCCCCCAGGAGGAGACGTCACCGTCCAGCATGAGGGAGTAAAGGCAGTAGAGCCGGTTGAAGGACTCTGGGAATGTCCTCCAGAAAAGGATCATTGCAGAACTTGTTTGGATGCCGTTGCCGCCTTACAGAATGAGTGGGCACCGTGAGTGGAGGACCACTCAGATTTCGGTGCGGTACGTGAATCCTGGCCTCATTTCTAAAAGCCGGAGTGCCCTGATAGGGCCACCTATGGGGTCTTAGCTCTGTTGAGAGGCTGTCGAGTTTACGAACCTGAGCTTGATGTTGGCATCCATGTCTTGAGGAACGGGAGCTCAGCTTTGGGTTGGAGGGTCAGTGTTTATCCATCAACCTCTACTGGGTTTAAGGTGAAATTCTTTATGGGATGCCACCGTGGCTGATACTTCACGGGGCTCAGGCTGGATCGGGGCACCGGGTGAGCCCCTAATGCTTTGGCCCAGGCCTCCATCTAAGACCATGTTGGGCTGGTACTCAACGTTATATGAGAGCCCTTCGCAGGTGTAAGGGGACTTCAGGCCGATAAACCATTTCCACATCCGTGTTCTCCTCGATTTTTAAGGCAACCTTGAGGGCTGATCAGGGCATGGGTTTTACACACTGACAGGATAAGGAAGTGAAGGTCCAGAAAGGGTCAATGACTTGCCGAAGATCATAAGTAACCAGAGCAACTAATGTAGTTTCCATATCCAAGGCTTTCTTTGCAGATTGTCCTTCCCCCAAAGGTCTGTCCAGTGACAGATGACATCATCGGGAGGAAGCAGGAGATGAAGGACAGTCACGGGGGATGTCTAGAGGGACAAAGGGTGAGTATGTCCAGCCCAAGTTGATGCTCGCACCCCCCAGTGGCGAGGGTGGGTGATGTAGGCTGTGTGCAGGTGAGCACCCCCCAGATCTTCTAGCAACAGTAAGGGGCTGGTGCCTTCTCTCCTTGCCCAGACTCCCTACCCAGACTCCCTACCCGGATTGGGCTCGGGGTCCTGACTGCTTTCTGCCCCCTCAGGAGAGAAATGTTTGCAAACCTCTCGCAGAGGTCAGAGTTGCCAATGGCCTCATGCTGCAATTCTATACACGCACAGTATGCTTCGTGGTTTTCCAAACGTGCCCATGCACTTTTTCTGGAACTGCACAATTGCTTTGTGAAGACAACAAGGCAGAGGTTCTAATGCCCACTGGGGCAAGTGCCCTGGCCAAAGTCTCAAAGCCGGTCACAGCTAGCTGGGGCTCAAGTGGCCATGTCCTATCCTCCACCCATGGCCGGTCATCGTTTGGATTCGGCCAGCTGCCCCCCATGACTGGCCCTCTCTCTAGCAAGCATTGACTTCCCAACATAACAAACCACCATTGACCACCAGGGGGGAAAACAGAAGCTGGTAATGAGGTTTTCCCCACTGCTGATATGATATATGCCTAATTCCCGAATCTTCATGCTAATTCCCCTTCCGCAGGGGGTGCTGGATGGGCTGGACACACGCAAGACAGCAGAGGGCCAGCAGCAGGGCTGGGGGGATGCCTCCTTAATCCGAGCAGGCACACATCTCCTCCGCCCGGCAGTCTTCCGTGTTGCTCTCTGCTAACACCCTGCCTGGAGCGCGCTGCTCATGCCAGAGCCAACATGAGGCACGCAGCTTCCGTCCCCTGGAACCCAGGTTGGGCACATCTGCAGCACATCCCCCTGCGTCACCACAGGCTGCAAAGCGGGAACAGAGAAAGAGGACTTCAAGGCACTGCCGTGGGCTGTAGCCCATCCTCAGAGCAGCCCTCTCCACTCACGGCCCTTCCCTCTCCCTCAGCACCCCTGAGAAGCTCTCTGGAGAAAGTGGGTGCAGAAACCCCCTCTCCAGCAGCTGAGACCCCGAGGATACAATGAAACAGTGACGGTGCAGACCAGCCTTCTGGAGGGTGGAAACCTTCCTGGGGCGGTGGCGAGTCCCCTCGGCTGAGTCTAGAGGGGGACGGTGTAGACAGTTGGAGTAACGTTGGTAATTGCCCCTGGCAGGTATAGCCTATTGACTGGTCTTTCTTGTTTACCACGTTTGGGTTTGGAAAAATCTCAGCCCGATGTTCAGAAAACGGTTTTCTTCATTCTTTATAAAGTAAAACAACGTACTGCGGTCAGATGTGAATGTGTACGTGCTCAAAAAGCTTATGCTGTTGGTTATGTTCATGTGTAAAGGATGCCATGTCCTCTGCGATTACACTAAGGACCGTAAGGAAAGCCCAAAGTGGTGGAGGAGAGAAGACGAGGCAATCTCGCCACCCAAAACTTTGTTTTTCCTTCTTACCGTTCACTCCTCCTCCTCTGCCTTCCTCTCTCTCGACCCCCGTGTATTTTCTGGGGCTCTCTTTTCAAGCTGCATTACATTGGAATCTTTTCAAGAAACAGACTGCTTGAGTTTCAGTCTCAGCTCAGCCATCAGGGAGCCGGGTGATCCTGGGCAAGTCACGTGACCATTATCAGCCTCTCCTTCATCTCCGAGGGGCAAGCAAAACGCTTTCTGTAGCACCGGCTTTCTGGGTCATGCAGAAGGGAATATACCTGGAACGACTACCCAGTAGGGGATCCATGCATTGACTCAGAGATTCAACAATTATTAAGCACTTGTTTGTGCTGGGTATTATTCTAAGATCAAAGGGACAGCCCCCAAGCCATTGTAGTCATGAGAAAAACTGCCCATTGCTTTTCCAGAAATGAGGGCTTGCTGGGAAATCCTTCCCCTGCCTAAGACCCTGAAGTGGCTCTCCATTGCCCGTGAGGTCAAGTCCCTGAGGGCTGGAGGAGTAGGCAGGGGCCATCCTCCAGGAGGTCACCCGCTTCCTCTTCCTGTCCCCCTGCGCACCAGGCTTCCTTGTACTTTTTACCTTCGGGCTCTTTGTTCAGGCCATTCCCTCTGCTCAGCTCTCTCCACCCTCATCTGACACCTGTCATCCTCAAATTATAGCAAATGCGTCAGCGTAGATATCAGCCACTCAGACAGGCTTTTCCCCTCTCCTGGGGGGAAGCACCTGATTGCAGCTTCTCGTATACAAGGAGGGCAAAAGGCTTGTCTGCCTTGCCTGCCTCTGTTTACCTGTTGTGCCTGGCACATAGTGGGTCCTTGATGCAACCTTTTGTGGAACGACATCCGCAAGTTGACGTGGAGGTGCCCTGGTGTATCCTGTAGGTCTCTATTTTGGAGAAAGACTTTCAGTGTAAGCCCCAGGATAGGAAGGACCGTGTGACTAGGAACCCAGGCTAGGGGAGAAACTCACCTCCTCGGCTTAGAGTAGGGCTTACACCACCTGCCTGAACACAATCCTTGAACTCGGGCTGAACCCCGCTCAGGAGCATCATCCTGGGAAAAGAAACTGCATTTGCATTGATTCTCTGCACAGCCTTTCTCTTTAGGGCCATACATTGTTCCTCCTGACACGGGGCCCAGGGAGCAGAGGCACCTCCCGCCCCCCCCCCCCACCGCCCCCCTTGCTCTCTATGTAAATACAGGCTCCTTGAAGGATATTTATTGGCCTGCAGAAAAGATGCGGGGGAATTTTGCTCTCTAGGTGAGTGATAAAAAAGGGCAGCGAGCGGATATGTTCAACAGCTATTTACCACAAATCTCTTATTTATGGCCCCATAACCTTCTGATGGCCTGGGACTCTCCCCCACCTGGTTTTCTTCCCAGACAGAGAAAGTGCTGAGCTGAGGTCTCTTTGTCCAAGGTTCCTCTCTGCTTCTAGTTTCAAGAGCTGGAACCGGCCCAACTGATCTCCCTGTGACTGTGTGGAGGGCGGTGAGGTCTGCAGGATGAATCCCTTGTTACAAAGCATGCTGGGCTTATTATGGCTTTGCCTGTGGCGACTGGGGTTCAGCCCATAGTTCGGCTCTATTTGCATGCATTGCGAATCTATTGTGCCCAGCACTGTGGATGATGCCAGGAATGGAAAGGAAAGGAAAGCTCTGTGTCCCTCCCTTGGACCTCTTTCTCTAGTCTTGTAACAGACGTGAGGCAGCTCCCCCCAGGCACTGTGTCCAATGCATATATTATATATTATATATTATATATTATATATTGCATATATTAGAGTCAGGTGATCCTCTTATCAGTCCTATGAGCTAGCAACATGTCCCCAAACCAAACTCAACATAGCTTCCCAAGGCCACTCCTTCTCCATCCCTCAGTGGAATTACACTGTCACCCAGACCCCAAACCAGGTGTTCTTCCAGAATCCCTCCACAATGGGCCGCCAAGCTCTGTTGATGGTGCCCTTCCACTTGCCCTGTCATCCCTGTGGGGCTGGCCCTGCGGGAACAGTGGTTTGTTCCTCCCTCTGGGTCCCTGAGTGGTCTTTCCAAGGGGCACACTGACCAGGTCACTCCCCTGCTAAAATTCCTAAATGAGTCCTTGTGACCCCAGGACAATATACAAACTCTTGAGGAGATCAGAGTAAGTTTCTGATGAACAGGCCCATCTTTGATGTCTCCTTTCGCCAATTCCTGAGCTCCGGGCCCACTAGATAAGTTATGGTTCTCTGTCCCCTGCCTCACCACTTCTGTCCTCTTCAGGTGTGCTGTGCTGGGCTCTCCCCTAAATGCCTCCCCCCTCTCCTCCCCGTAGCCCAGCTTCCTTCTACTCAGACTTGAGGATGCATTTCCAATGTCACATCCTCAAAAGCCTTCCCAGACCACCTTCCTGCAGAGTCAAGTGTCATGTGAGCTTTGCAGGGCTGCACTGCGGTTCCAAAGTTTCACAACCAAGGGCTTTAGAAGGACACAACTGTGGAGCACCCGGGTGGCTCAGTCAGTTGAGCATCCGACTTCGGCTCAGGTCATGATCTCATGGCATGTGGGTTTGAGCCCTGCATTGGGTTCTGTGCTGACAGCTCAGAGCCTGGAGCCTGCTTCAGAATCTCTGTCTCCCTCTCTCTCTGTTCCTCCCCTGCTTGCAATCTCTCTCTCTCTCAAAAATAAATAAACATTATTAAAAAAAAAAAAAAGAAAGAAAGAAATATACTCTTTCCCAAGTTCTGGAAGCCAGAAGTCCCAAATCCAGGTGAGGACAAGGTTGGGTCCTCCTGGAGGCTCTGTGGGAGAATCAGTCCCAGTCCTCCCTCCTAGTTCCTGGTGGCCTCGGGCAATCTATGGCGTTCCCTGCCCACATATCCTCCCAAACCTGAGTGAGATGCCTTCTGGGTCTCCACCTCACTTGTACCAGAGTCTGTGGCCTAGTTTCCCGGGTAGATGTGCACACTCCTGTAGGCACAGACTTTCATCTCTGTATCCCCAGCATCTGGCTCTAGGCCTGGCCCATGGACACACATAAATAATGAGGGTAAGTAGCTGAATTGAGTGTGATCTCCCCATTGTACTGATGAGAGGAACAGAGGCTCCTAAGGGGAACAGGATGGGCTTGGGGCCATGGAACAAATTACAGCAGAACAGAGACTATGTCCCGAGCACCTTGGTCTGGGGCCCTTCCCTTGGCACCAATCACGCTGTCCCAGCTGGGACCAGAACCACCCCCAGAAAAATCTCTCCTCCCCATTGCCTGGGATACAAAAAGGATCTCCATGTTTCCATTCTGTCAATAAGCTTCCTCTGAGCTCCCTACTCCTTTGAACCTCCCCTCTCCCCCGCTCCTCCCAGGTCAGAAACACAGGCGTTATTTGACCTTGCCTATGTGTGAAGGAAAGTGACTCCCCAGATGGTGGATTTCTCAGAGGTCTTATGGCCCCCGGTGCTCCAGAGTCCCGGGAGAACATTTTCTAGGGTCCAGGCTGTGCCGAGGCCAGCGAGCTGGACGGCCAGCATCACATGAAGCTTGACTATCCACTGGATGTCGTTCCTGGAGGGATAGGAAACCCCACAGGGGCTGACCATGCACCTCTAGACTCCAGAGAGAGGAGTGTTCACCACTGCACATGAACTTGGAGGGAGGGGAGGATAGCTGCATTTCACGATGAGGAGTCTGGGGTGCAGGAATGCAAGGAAGAATAAGGCAGAGGCAGGTTCGACCCCAAGGGGACCCACTCAAGGGGCCCTGTCGGACAACCCCCACCCTGCCCCTCTGCTACCTTCTCCCCACCCAGGAGCTCCACCGTTGAGAAAGAAGCAGGTCTGTTCCAGAGGCACCTGGCTAGGCTGTTGGCTCAGACCTCACCCCCAAAGAGAAGAGAGATGCCCCCTCGGTGCACACGTTCTAGCTTTCCTTCCTGACTTATTACGGTCCAAGAGGTCTCACGTTTTCTCTGTGGGCATTCTGGAAGTTACCCATGGGACAGCGAGAGCCTGTCCTTCCCCAGCTCCCCTGACCCCCCCCCCCCCCCCCCCGGGGTTTCTCCAGCCTTTTGGAAACATTCTCCACCAAGGGCCTCCTTTCTGCTTGATCTTGTTGAAGGTAGGTCAGAAGAGGAGCCTCGGAGAGGTGCCCAGAGCAGCTTCATTCTATCTCTGGCCGGCTGCGTGCCCCTGGGGAGACCACTCAACCTCCTTCACAGTTCCCTTAATGAGTGCAACCAGGATAATAGTACCTACTTCCCAAGTGCATTATGAAAAGTAAATGGAATAATGTGTGTAAATGCACAGGTCCCACTGTGTGCCCAGTAACAAAAGGAGTTGACTGGTCAAAGCTCTCAGCACGCATTGTCTCAGGCAGTCTTCCAGAGACTCTCTGATGGTGCTTTCCCATTTTACAGGTGATGAAACAGAGGCACAGCGAGGTTCAGGATTCGCCCAAGAGTGCACAGCCCTTAAACAGAAAGGCAGGAAGCATAATGCATCCTGCCTCCCTGCCTACCATGAGTTCCTTTCTTTTCGTTTAACCAGGTGCTTAGCCCTGTCCTAGTTGAGCACAAACCATTTATCAGGTGCCCAGTTTGGGTCACGCACAGAGGATGCAAAGATGAATAGGACATAGCTGAGTTTTCCCTTCACGGTCTGCGGGATGAGCACGGATGGGTAATTACATGTGGTACGTGTGTGTGTATCTGTGTGTGTGTGAGAGAGAGAGAGAGAAGTGTGCACAGAATAGGGAGAGCTATCTCACCATTGGGGGTCTGTAGCAGGGGTGAGGAAGAACTGAGAGAAGGTTTCCTGCAGCAGATAATGTCTGATCTGAGAGGGAAAGAATTAGATCAGATTAAGGAAAGGTGAGCCAGTGAACAGGCTTAAGGGAGAAAGTTAGGATATTCCAGGCAGAGGAACCTGAGAAAGCAAAGGAGCTGAGCCATTAAACTGCCTGCTGAGTGCACAGAATGACAAGGTGTGCCCAGAATACTGAGGGCCAGGCAGAGAGTGAGGGTGGTGTGGACAGGAAGGCAGGCCCCAGGCCACGGAGGGCTGCGGGACAGGTCTGGGAGTGTGAACCGTATGCTGTGGGCAAGAGGGAACCTCAGAAAGGTTTTAAGCAGGGAAGCATGTGGTCAAATTTGCATTTCTGAAGCCTTGTTCTGACATCTTTGTGCAGATCAGGGAGCAGCCTGGGTCAGAAAGACCGTTTAGGAGGGGAGAGGTAGTGAGGGCTTGAAGGGGGAATGTGGGAGCAGAGACAGAAATGGAGGAACAATCTTGGGAATTAGGTAGGAGGTAAAACGGCAGCAATTTCTGGCTTGCTTAGATGAGGGAAGGGTGGGGAGGAGTTAAGTCTATGAAGGCATCCAGGTTCCTCGCTGGGGAACCTGGCAGAACATTCATGAGCTGACCCAGGGAGAGTTGCTGATCTGGGCGATGAGAAGAAGTGTTTCAGACCGACTGATGCCAGAGGCCTGAGGGCCACCCAAAGTTGGCGATGTCCAGGAGGCTGGCTCTGTGGCCAACTTCCCAGGGGAAAGGAGCAGGTTGTAGGTGTGCACCAGGGGCTCATCAGCTTATAGATGGAGGTTGACAACCTGGGCGTGTTGTACAGCAGTTAGACAAGCTGAAGGCAAGGCCCTGGAGCACCCTGGAGGACTGCTAACTTCTAAGATGAAGGCCATGGAAAGAGAAGCAGGCAGGGGTCTAGACTAGTCAAGAGAGCTGAGGGAGAAGCGTTTCAGGAGGGGACAATGGTCAACAGGTCAAATTCTGCAGACACCCTGCGAGGTGAGGGCTGAGGAGTGTCCACTAAACTTGGTGTTTTGGGGTCTCTGGATTGTGGCTGAGAATGGAATTACTGGGAGTAACTCCATTTGGAGTGGATGTCAGAGGAGGGGAGAAGGCGGGTACAGGAATCGCAAGTTCTTTCTCACCACGGAGGGGAGAGAGAGAAAAGAGAATACCATCTGAAGAGGGACATGAGGTCAAGGAGGGGTTGTTTGTCCAAGGATGGAACAGACCTAAGCATGTTCAATGGAAGACACACACACAAGAGATGTAAGATGGGCAGGAAATAGTCAACAAGACAAAGCCTGGAGGAAACACGAGGGGCCGGACCCCATGGGGAATACAAAAACATGGCGTCTCCCCTCTCAGAGCACCACCTTGGAGATGCCTGCCTGGCTGTTCTTATCAAACTGGATCCCCTGTCACTCCCTCCTGGCTTTAATTTCATGCGATCACGTCTGCCATTTGCCATTACATTTATATTCGTTCGATCATGGCTTTCCCCCACCCCGACGTGAGCGCCAGGAGAACAAGGATAGTGTCTGTCTTGTTCAGAGCTGTACCCCCAGCACATGGAACCGTCCCTGGCACATAGTAGGTGCTCAGCTAATGTCTGCTGTTGAATGGATGTACTGATGCAGTGGAGAAGACGTCCCCACACACAACTGACTTTGGATCTAGAAATGGGTCCAGAGTTTGACACTTGGAAAGAGGGTGAAGAAGGCCAGACTGGGCATAGAGGAATGGCAAAGGCAAAAAGCCACAGAGGAAGTGGTGAGAGTGCCCTATTTGGGGAAAGTCAGGAGGCCCAGTCTTAATTTCCTCTTTCTCCCTTCAAATTTGTGAAGCACAAACCACCTGCCAGCAACTAGGGATGTAAGGAAAAGTGACCCAGACTCTCCCTCCATAAGGAGCTTACAATCCAGTGGGGAACAGGACAGGGGGACCATCGAAGCCAGATATGATGTATATTTTTGGGTCATGCAGTTGGGTAAAAAACACTGAGCAAAGCCAAGCTTAAAAGACCTTGAATGCTAGGCTAAGGACTTTGAGTTTTCTCTTGTAGACAATGGGGAGCCCCTGATGGTAGCAGGGTGGGCCCTGTATGGAAGAGGGTTAAGGACAGGGGAAAGGGAGGCTCGAGGAAATGGCCCCTGTAAGCGGCGTGTTGGAGCAAGTTCCTACCAGACCTCCCAGAGCTGGATACACCACCCATCCCACCCCAACCCCTCCTCCAGCGACGTCACCACCGACGGCTTGAAAACAGCCATTGTGGGAGGACTGACACCGTGCAGATTGGCAAAGGCTGCAAATCAGAGTTCTTCTGTCTCGGAGTCCCGTTTCTCCACACGCCCCTGGTTAGTCCCGGGGCTCATGATGAAAGGTGGACACCTAGCAGAATACCAGAACTGAGGAGGAGCTGGGGTGCTCCCTTCAGGCCTCCAGGATCAACTCTTCATCCACTTTTATAGCCACTCTGGTCTTTTTTCTTCAGAAACATCCTACATTTTGTCTCCCCAGTTTGGCCCACCCTGTCTGGTCCTGTCCTCTGGGGGTTGTGCAGGGGGCGGGGGGGGGGGGCTGACAAAATCAAGACAAATGGAGCTGGTGAAAGGACCCCAGCAAGCCCTGAGTTGGGCTCTGTTTTCTGTTGTTTTGTATTGTTTTTACAGCTTACAGATCTCTGGAACCTGGGGGCGAGCCACTGAGCAGCCAGGGAACAAAATGTTTCATCTTTGTGTGGTGTTTGCGGCCAAATCGCCTGCCCCAGAAGCAAGAGAACTGGGAGGGATAAAACCACTGAGCCAGATGGCCTCCCTCAGCCTCCTCACGCTCCTGCCCTCCTGCCTCTGAGGAAGGCGAAAGCCCTCGGCCTAAGCACGGAGGCCTATAAACCTGGCACCGCACGCGGGGATGTGTGTCACCGGGAAAATGGGCTCAGAGAGATTATCCTGCGGAGCCCTCCTCCTACGTCTACCCTGGGGGCGCAGCTGCTTTGTTTCCAGGTAAAACACAACTGCGTCTCTCCAGGGCGGCAGGAAGAGGGGACAGATTTGCAGGGATTCTGTAAAGCTATCGACTTACGATGTGAGTTATGGCTTGAGTGCAAACAGGCCTGGTGTTTGAATTATCTCAATTTTGAGGAAAAGTTGACCACGAGCAGTCGATTCTGCGGCATTCATGCGTCACGATGCCTTAGACAAAAATCGCCTGTTATTGCATAAGCCGGTGCGTGTGCACACACGTGCACACACACGTACACACAATCGATCAATAACAGAACCCTGTCCAGGTATCTACGTCAACTATAGTACTTCCTGTTTGCACATACCTCCTCCCATGTCCCCGTCCCATCCACACCACATGGGAGGATCTCTCGTATCCTGTGCACTCTAGAAATCAATCAACAGACATTTGCATTTCTGTTTCTCCACCCTCACTGGTGTCCCTCCCCACCTTTTATTCTCTTTTGCTCCCAGTGCCTCCCTTCTGGTCTTCCCCACCTCATTTCTTTGCTTCCAATCCTTCCTCCTGTCCCAAGTCTGCCTGCCCCCTCGTCCCCACTGCCCCTACTTCATTCATTTCCTTTCCTTCCCCTCTCTGTTCTGACTCTTTTTTCTTCTCTCCCCTCTCTTTTCTCTTCTTTCCCCTTCTCTCTCATTCAGCAGTCCCTTGCTCTCAAGGTCAACAGGCACCTCTGCGGAGATCTTGGCTCAAAAGAGCTCACTTGGCTTTAATTAGGATCCTTTCAGAAACCCTGACCCCAGAGAAAGCCCTGCACTCAAGCTGCCCATTTCCTTTGCTCTGTCTTATCACCCCTCTCCTCTGTGCCTTGAAGAGCAAAATCCAATAAAAGAGATTGAGAATAGACATATGGGAGAGGAAAGGACTGAAGCCATATCCTGTCTCCTCTTCTTCAGTCGTGCAGATGAGCACACGGAGACTCTGAGGGGGACCGGCATACTCCAAGGTCACGTAGCCAGTCAGCGCCGGCTCCTCAAGCCCTCCGCCTAGCCGCCTGCTGGCCCTGGCCACAGAGGGAGTCTGTAAGGCATTGAAGGAATGCTCCCCAGGACCAGCCTCTGCTCAGCAACAAGGCTGACATTTTCCCAGATGTGCCCCAAGGCATCTTGGGAAGAAGCTACAAAGTTAAAAACAAACGGTGAACTTAGTAATTGTTCACACTCCTATTTTCTTAACAAACCTACTGGCTCTTGTTAAGGGAGCCTTCTGAATATAGACAGAGAACCTTGTTGTCACCCGTTAAGTATGGCTGATTTCACACGCTGATCTGTAGCTGTCCATCCAGCTGTTCTCCACTGGAAAGGAGTAAATGATTGTATCCCGGCCTGTCTCTTAGCACACAAGCATTTTTTGCAGGAAATCTTAGGCAACCTGCTAGAATTTGTCTAGCATTGCTAATCGCACATATTTGGTTTCTTCAGCAGACTTTTAATTTACCTAAAGCAGAGACCTGGCTATTTCAGATAATGCCATCGGCTGGATGCAGACGCGGCCTTTTGTCTTGCCTGCATCCTGCCCCATCTACAGTCCTCAGTTTCCCCAACCGCGCCACAATAATGAACTAGAGTCTCCAAGGGCACTGCTAGTGCTAAGCTTTGTTGTTGTTCAGACTTGCTCTACACTTGCCAAGACCTTAATTGCATAAAAACGCTGAGCAAAGTCTGGTATTTGTTAGGGCCTTTGCTTACAGAGCCATCTTCCAAATCAAGGACCTTCCCTATGCTTCTTAATAAGCCTATACCTTAAAGAAAACTGAAAATTAAAATATTGAACCTCTGGGTGCACTCTGCCGCCCGTAATGAAATGTGCATGGAGGACACGCATCCGGTTCAAGGACTTTATACAAAGTTATAATAACTTAACAGTAATAAGCTAATAGTCAAATGGAATTAATAATAGGAATGTGGCCATTTAAGCAGTAAGATGGCCCCATGTCGTGGAATTTTTGCAGCTAAACCCTCTTGAGTTTCTATAAGCTAATAGCAATTAGCTCCTGAGTTAATGGCAGCTGTGGTCATAATGAGATTGGAATTGATCATTTAGAAGCGGGCTCCCATAAGCTGGTCTTATGAGGCATTTCAACTGTAAAGCACTGCCTTGACCCCTTCTTCTCGTACCTTTCATCATGACCCCCCCTCTTCTTTAGGGCTTTCTGGACCCAGTGCACTCCTTTCCTCATGCAGCACACAGCTCTCCAGGGCTCCACGAGTGAAGCCTCAACATGGATTGTGCATCCCACAGACCGACTCTGCACGTTGCAAAAGCACAGACTCCACTCAGATCCTGATGCACAAACCCTTCTCCCAGCAGGTTCAGTCCATCTTCGCCTCAGACTCCATTCCTGTCTCCCCCACTTCTCTAATCTGGCCAATGGACTAACTTCTCTTGAGCCTCGGTTTCCTCCACTGTTAAAGGGGGAGCATATTATCTACCTCATGGGGTCACAGCAATGATATAATAAGGAAATCTGTATAAGAGGCTTTTCATGAAGAGATGCTCAGTAAATGCGTTCTTTTCTATATTTGTTAGCTTTGGCTGTGTAACAACCATCCCCAAAATTAATGGCTTAAAACACCAATTATTTTTAGCTCATGATTGTGTGGGTATTCTGTGTGTTTTTTTCTGGTTCGGGCTGGTTTAGCTGATTTCTGCTGGGCTCATGCTTCTGTGGTCAGTCAATGGACTGGCTGGTAGCTGGATGGTCTAGGGATGCCTCACAGACATGCTAATCAATGGTTGGCAAGCTGTCAGCACAAGCCATAGGGGTAATTGGACCACATGAATCTCATCTTCCAACAAAGACTGGCCTGGGTTTCTTCATATGGTTGTTTCAAGGATCCAAACACAGAAAGAGAAGGCAAGTTCCAATGTGCACGCGCTTTACAAGTCTCTGCTTATGTTACAGTTACTATTATCCTGCTGGCCAAAGAAGTCACATGACCAGCCCGAGAGACGCTCCACTTCTGGATGCAAAGTCACATTGCAGAAGTCTTTCCAGAGATGGAAAGAATCTGTGGACATCTTTCCAACGTGTCACACCCTATTTTCCTTTCACTAGTTTTATTCATCTACATACTGTGTCTACACCTACAGGGTAGGTGTTTAAAAAGTAGTTATTGAGTAGAAACTCATCCTCTGAAAGTAAACTGAGGCTCCAAAACATGACATGATTTGCCCAAGATATCACTGCAGTTTGGTAGTAGGACTTGGATGATCTTCCTTCTGACATATCTTCACAAGGTCAGAAGTAGCCTAACCCTACGTCACACGCCTACATCATTCACGTCACTTCACCTCATCACAGAGGCATTTTGTCATCTCACATCATCACGGAAAGAAGAGGGTTGAAGATGGTACAATAAGATATCTTGAGAGAGAGAGAGACCACATCCACGTGACTTCTATTATACTAACTGTTACTATTGTTCTACTTTATTATCAGTTATTATTGCTAATCTCTTACCGTGCCTAACTCATAAGTTAAACTTTACCATAGGAGTGTATCTATAGGGAAAAAATATAGTATATACAGGGTTCAGCACTCTCTGTGATTTCAGGCATCTGCCGGGGCTCTCACAACCTACCCCCCTTGGATAATGGGGCACTACAGTATATTCACAGTCACGGGGCTGGTATCAGTGGCTCTCCCACTCTGTGGTCTGAGGTGATTTGGAAGGTTCTGTGGTCCAGAAACAGTTCTCTACATAAGGCCTATCTAAAGAGAGAAGGGAGAGGAGAAGCAGGGGCAGTGAAGCTCCCTGTGTCCCTCTGTCTTTGGATGCTGCTGAAAACTCAGTACCTGAGTCAACATGTAGATATTCCGTGAGCCAGCACTGAAGAGTCCGGACAGAAGGTGATTAAATTACTTAGGAATCAATTCCAAAGTTGTTTTCTTTTCTTATTTAAAGAACACAATCTATTTTCTCCTGAGGATAAAAATCAATACTTGAGTTAAAATCGGGCCTCACACCATCCCCATCAGAGATCCCAAACAAATTCTATGACCAGGGGGACTGTGGGGAAATGGAGGCGAAGGCTAACTCTACCTTTTCCCCATTTTAAGTCAGTGAAGGCTGCAGAAGGCAGTTGGAAGAGTCAAGCTCCCTGTCTCTGAGTTTCTTTGCAGGTATTTTCTCTCGTGCCCCCTATATCATAGGATGTTTGATCTGGGGGAGACTCCGGACCCATCTGTCTTGATGATGCACCATCTCCCGCCAGGTCTGGTGTGGTCTCAGTCATGGCGCAGCAACAACCCCCAGCGCTCAGTGGCCTACAGCAACAAAAGAGTATTTCTTATGCCCATTACACGTCCTTCGAGGGCAACCGCAGTCATGTTCTATGCCATCTTCCTTCCAGTAGCAGGCTCCAAGAGCACTCTATCTGGAGCATCGTTAACCTCATGTCTGAGGGAAGACAGGAGAACTCAATAGCTCTTAACACTTCTGTTCAGAAGAGGTGCACTTCACTTCTGCTCACATTCCATTGGCTAAATCAAATCAAATGGCCAAGTCTAATGGGTAAGAAGGAATAATCTTCCCTGGGAAAGACCAGCGAACATTTTAAACAGTAATATAATCTAACACATATGGCCCTCTGCATGGGTCTGCTTGGTGTTGGTGTTCAGACAAGGGTATGGGTTTTCCAGGGCTGGGCTGGTGTGGAAGGAGAATGAGACCCTGGAGTACAGTCGGGGAGGTGGGAGGCCCACTGGCTTTTGCTCTGTCTACTTCAGTCTCCAGCAGAGGAAATTTTAACAGACACTTCCACAAACTCCACAAATTTCCAGACATTTCTTCTTGAAGCAGCCCCAGGAACTGCTGGAGGAAAGCCAGCTGCCTGGGCTGTCTGGCCCCATTTTGAAGAATGAAATGTCCCCTTCCCCTGAAGGTCACACAGGGCAGGAGGCTGAGTGCTGTGCAGAAAAGGTGTGATTGGGTCAAGTTCCGGGAAGGGGCATGGGTCATCCCAGAACCCCGTGTGACTCTGACTCTGAGCCCCAGAGAGCTTCCAACTGGAGGGCAGTTACTGGACTATCCTTACCTTCCTTACCTTATCAGCCACGTGGCCTTTGGCCACCAGTTACCTTCTCTGTGCTTCACTAGTTTCATCAATTAGAAGAGAATAATAGCACAGACGTGCCTTCATGTGCTAAGAGGTGGGGCATTTCTACGAGAAAGAGCAAATAGCAGCTTGTTTTATGCTCCCTCGAAGTGCGATGGAACAAGGCATCCCGTGTCTGCCATCACCACCCGCCTCATGAGGACTCAGAGAGGGGAAGGCTTCACTTCCAAGATCTCTAAAGGGTAGTCGTGGGGCAGAGAGAACAGGAGCACCCCCAGGGAGGCAGAGATTCTAGGTAGTGTGAGGAGCACTTTCCAACCAGGTCAGAGCCATGGGGAGATGGAATGGGCAGACAGGGAAGCTAACAATTCCCAATCATAGGAAGTGTACAACTGGGGCTCCATGTCTACCTCCCAAGGATGCTCTAAGTGATGGTGTGCACCTGACAGGTGTTGAGACAGAATGCCCGAGATCATAGACTCTCAGAATTGAATGATATCTATCAAACTTGGGGGGCATTGTAATGTGACTTCATGGATGGAATCATAGGGATGTGGATGGAAACACACAGGGTCTTTACCCTGTAGTGCTAGGTGTAGCACATGCTCTTGCCTGACCTCACCTTGGCCGTCTTGAGGCTCCTTCCACTCTGACAATTCCAGAAGGCTTAGACTGTGATTCATGCCCCCAGCCCCCTTAGCATTTCTTATACATCTTGTGGAAACAAGGCAATGCCCTCTGGCTGGCCACCTTCTGCCCACAGGGACAAAAACATGCCTCTTGAGCAACTCCTGGGGCACAGCAAGAGATCCTCAGGAAGCGCTGTGGCCCCTGATGGCTGGGGAGTAATGGTCTACAGTGCTCAAGGCCCTGGACTTCCCTCAAGGGGAAGGACAGTGGCAGCAGAGGGAAGGATGGAGAGATAGTGTTAATGAATGGACTGTATCACCGGCCCTGGACATGCTTGGCTCATAGTTGGAGTTGCGGTTTCTATGATGATGACTCTCTTGGACTTGGGGCAATGTGGCTCTCACCTCCCTCCCTTCCTACATCATCATCATCTTCTCTCTTGCCATCGAAAATGGCTTCAGTATTCTCCATGGGCTATCAAGTTCACTTGCTCCTGAGGTTCTCCTGATGGTCATGGGAGGCAGCTGGAGTCAGGAGCATGATCCTCTTCCAGTCAAGAAGGTAGCTGTGGATCAGGGGTGTGAGCTGGAGATTTGCCTGCCCAGACCCTGGCCTGGCACCAAACCTCGAGCATGTTGCAGCCTGGGAAGCTGGCCACCACCTTGGGAAGCATCCTCTCGAATGCCTGGGTGGCCCTTCCCTCCCTGCTGGAGGTGGCGGCTTTCAAGGCCAAAGGGGCTGGGTGCTGCCTTGCTGTGTGACCGTGGGCGGGGCCCTCAGGTCACTGCCTGCTGCTGTCAGATGGTGCCGCCTGCTGCGTCCCAGATGGGGAGGAGAGGACTGGCTACACAGTGCCAAACACACCCAAACACGCTGTTGTTGTCATTGTGGTGCGTGTTCATCATGCCCTGCATCCCATATCTCAAGACTCGGTGTCCAGAACATCCACCTTGGCTACCCTACTGGAGACCCAGCCCAGGCCTGGATCTACACTTTGGCCCAGCTTCTGGTGTCCATGGGCTATATGGTGGTGTCCCTCCACGGGTGGCCCTTTACCCCAGGCCCCGTCTCCGGACTGTGCTGAACACTCCTACACTGGCCCAGGTAGTGCAGACAACCGGGTCCTGGGGTGGACAGCCACCACAGGTTCTCTGCTGGTGCCACAGTCACCCCTGAAAAGAGGAGCATTTTCTCTCCATTTCACAGATGAAGAAACTGAGACTCAGAAAAGTAACTTGCTCAGGGTCACCTAGAGGTCAGTAACCAATGTCCCTCCTAGTGGTGAGGGGTTCCAGTCTCCTAGCCCAGCAGGCATCCAGCCTGCTCCTGTACAGCACATAGAGGGGAAAACTGTAGACACTCAGATGCCTGGACCCCAGTACAGACCTACCCACCAGGTGGCTCCGAGGGGCAGTCCTGCCACCTGCTCTGAACAGTTCCCTAAGCCATCCCAGTGCAACTGAGATATGGGAATGACCACACCACACGCCTCCCTGCCTGTCCGGCCTGGCCTGGTCCACCGGGGATGGACCCACAATAACAAACACGCCCCTTTCCAAGTGCAGGGACAGAGAGCAAGTCCCGAGCAACGTGGCCCCTTCTGAGAATGCTTCTTTTGTGCTGAGGAAGATGGAGAAAAGCAAGGCTCTGCTACACTCTAGCATCTCATCTGCTGTGTGAACTTTAGCACGTTGCTTCCCCTCTCTGGGCCTTCGTTTCCCCACCTATGAAATTAGGGTTAGAGTTTCCCTAAGCTTGAAATATCTGCATACATTCCCCATGACCCCAGGCCCAAAAGGACTCAGAAGCCAGTGAGTAGAGACACTGAGGATAAATTAATGTCACCCCTTTGGTATGTCCACTTGCTCTGAGCCACCCCCTCTGTAATATTGGCATCTCTCTTCAACTACCCTCTGGCATTGTGTTAAGTGCTTTACATATCTGGCTGCATTTAATTTTCAACCACTGTGTGGGGGAAAGTATTACTCCCCCATATGACAGCTGAGGAAACAGGCTCAGCAAGGAACAGTAACCTGCCCAAGGTCACACTGCTGGGAAACGGCAGAGCTAGGTAGGGCAGTGATGGGCTCTATGTCCTGCAAGCCGGCGCTGCGGCTTTGTTGCCCCAGCTAATTGTTGACAGTTCCTCCCTGAGGATGCATGTAGCTGAGCTGCCTCTCTCTTCCTTTCTTCTGGGCTTGCCATGAATCAGGAGAGACAGAGGAACAAAATAAACAGAGACGGATGGGAGCAGAGGGTTTCCAGTGGAATCATTTTGCAAAGCTGCCTTTTTCTGCAAGCTGCCCCTCTTAGGAGCTTCAAAGAGAAACCTGCTTCCAAGCAGGATCATTTGCCTGAGCCAAAAGCCATTTATCTGGAATATTAATATGCCAGCAGCTGCCTGTGACCGTGCCTGCTGCTGATCACACACTCCCAGCGATGATCCCTCCTGGGAATGCTCCGGGAGGCTCCAGGAAGCTAATGGGCCCCCTGTGGCACATTCTAGTTACCTTTTGTTTGGCTTTCCCAGAGCTTCCTGCAGACTGCCAGCCAAGCGTGCCTCAGACCTTAGATAGGGGCCTCTGGGGTAGGAGGGAGCAACTGACAGCCCAGCCATGTCCACCCACCACAGGGGACTGACCCTCCTTACTCAGGCCATGATGCTTGGAAGAGAAAACGACGAAGACCTTCAAGATCTAACCCACACACCACATCGAGCAGCAGAATCACGCTGGGGACTCAGCCACATCTTGATAAAGGGCATCAAATTTAGGGGAGGAGACCCAGGTTCCAGAAGTAGCTCAGCCACAATGCTGTACAACCTGGAGACAACGCAGGCCCCCTTAGACCTCAATCTTCTCTCTGTAGATCAGTCTGGTTGGGCTTGATGCTCTTCAAGCGTCCTCCAGATGGGACACACAACAGTAATACAGTAGGAACACCGGACAGAGAGTCTGAGGCCTTGGTTCAAGTACTGACTCCGCCATAAGACAATCTTTGTCAATTTGCTGAGGCTCTTATGTCAGCAGATTTTTTGGGACACAAACTGAAATTAGATCATTGCTACAAGCGCCTTGTCTGTGGATCCAAAGGGCATTTGCTGAATTTGAGATTTCATTCGCTACCTGAGGCCAATGCAGAAAATCCAGCTAGAGATGGTCCTACTTCCTCTAAGCTCCTCCTCTCACAAGGCTGGTGGTTCACAATTAATCACCATAAACCGTACTGAAAAAGATGTTTCTTGGAATGTCGCAGGGCAGAACATCCTCTTGCTCAGGAATGTCTTGTGTGCTTTAAGGTCAGAGATCACATGTCACAATGTTATGACACCAACATGCCCTCTGCTGCCCAACCTTAGCCCAACCCCATCACATCGTAGGTCAATACCTGTTACCCTACTCTACCCATACAGTGGAAATTTAGAGAACAACTCGATAATGACAATAATAACTACTTACTGGTAATTAACACCTCACAGTTACTGTTCCAGGTGCCTCATATATTTTAATTCACTTAGTGTTTGAGATAACCTCATGAGATGGGTACTAACTCATGGAGAGAGTTTTAAAAACTCGCCCAAGATCACCAAGGTGTTAAGCAGAAGAGCTGAAGTGTGGCTTGAGTTTGTTTCCTAACCACTCGGTTCTCAAACTTAACCGTCCATCAGAACCACCTGTTGGATGGTTGAAACGCAGAGTGCTAGACCCTAGCCCTGGGGTATCTGATTCACTGGGAGTGAGTGGGGCTTGAGAATTTGCATTTCCCAAAAGTTGCCAGGTGATACCAGTCTGGGGACATGCTCTGAGAGCTGCTGCTGTAGGCCTTATTTCCTCAGAGTTAAAGGGAAAATGAACTCCTTATGAAACCCAAGGTCCCTTCAGAATCCTGGATCCCAGTCAGTCCCAAAGGGTGATCCACAGGAAGTACTCCCACAAATTGCTGAATGGCATTATATGATAAAAGGGGGATGAAGTCCACAGTCAAGTGTGTCTGAGAAATTTGAGTTTGTTGGATTTAAACTGGTTTCTTTACTGGTTTTCTGCTTTGTGTTTGTTTATGCAATGTTCAAATGTACTCTATGACATGATCTGGCAAGTGTTCTAAGTATCTTTTTTTTTTTTCACAAGTATCTTCATTTCACAAAGTAATTCATGGAAAAAATGCTCCCTAGAACACCCTCAGAGAAACAATGGCCCAGGTCAGGGCTCTCTATCCCATTGTGGGAAGGCCATAGAGGCTTTCTGTGGGTAGCCTAGAGTCCAAACTCACTCTTTTGGGTTTACTAAGACAGCCTCTCATGGTAGACTACAAGACGTGTGTCAGAACCCATATGGGTTGCACAAAACAAAGATTCTATCCATCTTCTCCAGCCCAATGGATCACAAATCACACCTTCTGCCACTCCCTGAAGCAAATGCTGTAATAGCAAAAGAATTCAGGCAAGATATTAGGTATATTTAGGTATAACCCCATCCCAACTTCCAACTATTCCAGTACATATGTCTTGAGGACCCTCACTGGGCACACCAGTACCTTCTCTATGAAAGGGGAAGGCCAGTGTTTAATCAAGCCACCAAGGAAAAAAGATGAGTTCTAACTCACAAGTCTCCAACCCGCATTTGTGCTGCTCCAGACACTGGGATAACAAGGGAGAGTGAAGTATTATCACTGACTTCAAGGTGCTCACGGTGCAGTGGAGGAGGCCACTCCAGGCCCAAATAACCTATGTCAAGGTAGGATGTTATTAGAGACAATGAACATTTGCGGGACAGGGGAGTCACCTCTCTCCAGGGTCAAGGAATTGTCAAGAGATAGATGGTATTCTGGGAAGGAAATGGCTTCTCTCCACATCTAATCCAACCACAGTTCCTTTTCCAGAGGTCACGAGTGCTGGGGTCAGTGAGAAGCAGGATCTGCCAATTGTGAGCAAACCCCCCAGTCTGACAGAGAATGCAAAATTTCATTTCCTTTCTGATCCTGGCAAGAGTTGGGGTCTCAGCAGCTGAGGGCACCAAGGACATCAGAACAATAAAGAATTCTGGAGAGACCTCAGCCTGTGGAGAAACCAGGAGAAGAACCTCATACATAGGCCAGGTGTATTCCTGAGACAATCACTTGGTGTTCCTGGCCACATGATCAGGTTGGCTGAACAGGTAGGTTGGGTCCTCACCATCCTTGTAGCCAAGGAGGTAATGAGAAGATGAAGATGTTTCATCTGGGTGTCTCAACATGGGGTCTGACAATGTGACAGCTGTAGTCATCTGAAGATCTGACTGGAACCAGTTGGAGACCTGCTTCCAAGATGACTCACTCCCATGGCTGATGGTAGGAGGCCTCCACTTCTAACCACACAGATGTCTCCATAGAGCTGCTCAAGTGCTCTGAATATGGTAACTTGCTTCTTACATAGCTAGTTATCCAAAAAAGACAGCAAGAAGGAAGCCACAGTGCTTTTTATGGCCTAGTCTCAGAAGCCACATGCTGTTGCTTCTACATTCTACTTGTTGGAAGCACATCCAGCCACACACAGGGGAGAGAATGAAGCACTACCTCATGAAGAAAGGAGTAGTGAAGAATTTTTGGACTTATTATAAAACCACCACACAATCCTAGGACAACAATAAAGGAAGGATTCAGACCATAAAATTGAATCAGAACAGAGACTGTGGAATACAGGAAAAAAGAAGAAGACAGAAAGAGAGGAACAGCAGTGAGTAATTAACCTATATATAGTTAAACTTAAGTGGATAATTATAGAGTTCCTTGGAATGTGTAATGAAAGTGCTAAATAATGATCTTAAAATAGAAATGACACAATATTATAGGAAAACCTAATAACAGTCTGAAACTAATTATAATAAAGCTATCTTGGGAAAAACTGGGATTTGGGTGGGGGGCAAAGGAAGAGAAGTAAAAATAAAAGGGTTCTAAAGGTTTCATCTAGAGGAAGAGTGGGGAATTTAAAAGGATTTTAAAGGCCATACAATTTTGAAGTGAGGGGGGGAGCAGTAGAAAAAATATTTGGCATTTTTTTTCCATACGAGAGTGAAGCATGTATTTAATTATGAGTGTGGGGAAACAGAAGGAAGATATTAGTGTAATAAAAAAATTGAGTCAAAATTATGAATACAAAGAAGAAAGAAGAATAACAAAAACTGTCAAATAAAGCAGAGGAAAAGACGAAACAAAATAAAATAAAGAGTAAGTATAAAGCCAACTGAAGAAATAAAACTGTGTAAAAGTGTTGCTACACTAAATGTAAATGGATTACATTTTCCTATTAAAATATAGGGACTCTCCATTTGGTTTTAAAAAATTAACGGAAGGAAACAAAAAGGTTCTATGAAAAGACTATGACAGAAAGACTGAATAAAGGTAAAAATAAAGGAAAACAAGGAAAAGGTGGGGGGAGCCTCTATGACACATTTTGGACCAGAAATCCTGTCACTCCTTTTGTTAGTACTGCCCTTTCAGTGGTTTCTTGTCCCATTGCTGCCATTAGTATCAAAAGTGAACAAGCAACTGGGAAAGAATTCTAACTACTCAAATGAATGTTCATGGTTATTAAATACACTCCCAGAAATCATTACCACAGAAGAGGTGCAGAGAAGTGCTTATTTCATCTCTTTTAATCACAGCTTCAGAGAGCCTAGTGAATATTCTCTTTGAGCTTCACTGCTGTGTAACTTGCTAAGCTTGATGTATCTCTTCAACTGGGAGAGAGTCTGAACTAGGAGTCTCCTCTGGACACCAAACAGTTGCCATAAAATTCATCTTGTATTATCCCTTTTCTATAGCCCAGCGGTAGAGGGAGTGATGGTTGTTTTCAGGGACATGACATGCTGGCATTTGATATCATGACAGAGTACAGGTCATATTTCAAGCATTATCTTGAGAAATAAACTCCTGAAGTTGAGGATTGTCTCATTTCCAAGTTTTCTAGCTCAACAAAAAGAAGTGGAAGTTCAATATCACAGAGTATAGTTATTCATTCAGATATTAACTTTGCAACTGCACATTCTAAGCTCTATACCAGGCTCTATGGACACAGAAGTCAACAAAACAGAGAAAGCCACTTCCTTTGTGAAGCTTATGGTATAATGGAGGCAACAGATAACAAGTAATAATATAATAATGAAATACTGTTATTTGTCAGTGCTATAAAGAAAAGTAAAGCAGGGCAGCAGGCCAGGAACTGTGTGTTATTTTAACCCAACAGACCGTAGGCTCATTAAGGGTACAGTCGATGGTTGGTTCATCTCTGTGCCTTTAGGGCCTCCATCCAGACACGGATGGTATGTGATAATTGTGCAGAAACGCAAATGCAGATAAAGAGCAAAGATAGTTGTAGATGTGCACTTCTTCTTTATGTGGAAGATACCAGGTAATGGGAATCAATAAAGGTGTTGAACTGATGGGACCAAATTTGTCTTTTCAAGAGGTTTGATTCAACTTTGGTGTATAAGACGAGTGATAGAGGAATGGGGTGGGGGATGGGGGTGGAGATCCACAGCAGAAGTAGGGACACCAGCCTTCTTGAGCAGTTTTTTATAGAAAGTTACATCTCTGCTGTCTTTCATATGTGCATGTGTGTGTGTGTGTGTGTGTGTGTGTGTACATGGAGGGAGAGAAAGAGAGGGTATGTGTTAAAAAGTCCATGATCTTTGACATAATAAGTCACCTTCTTTAAATACATCCTGAAGAGAGGTTCCTGGGTGACTCAGTGGGTTAAGCACCTGACTCTTGATTTCAGCTCAGGTCACTTTCTCACAGTTGGTGGGTTCATGCCCTCCATCAGGCTCTGTGCAGACAGAGTGGATCCTGCTTGGGATTCTCTCTCTCTTTCCCTCTCTCTCTCTCTCTCTGCCCCTTGCTCTCTAGCTCTCTCTCTGTCACAAAAATAAATAGATACACATTATATAGATAGGTAGATACAGATACAGATATAGATATAGATACAGATATAGATATAGAGACATATACATGTACGTATATATCCGGAAGAAACAACTGGAAATTTGGGCAAACATGTAGGCAAAACGATATGTATTAAAATATTATTCATGGTAGCGAAGTTAGATACAAACTAAATTACCTCAACACAGAAAGCCTCACCCATGGGTTCGAATACATACACTAATAAGATGGTGATATCAAATACTCTTTAATAAAGTGCTTGCAGTCTATTACTGCTAATTATACAGCTCCATGCACTGACAAAAAACTGAAAAGAAAACCTTCCGATTGCTAGCGGTGGTTATCATGAGGTGATGTGATTATAATTCATGTTTTATTTTATCTTGCATCTTTTTATATTTTTCAAGTTCTCGGTGATGAGCTTGCATTGTTTTCTTTTGTAGTGAAGTAGCGGGGGTGGGAAAAAAATATTTTTAAAAGAGAAAAGGCTACATTTGATTTTTAGCATGACATTCTTTTTGAAAGAAATAGCACGACCCAGAGCTCCCAGATCTTGACATCAGGGAGAAGGCGACTTTCCTGAGCTACAGACCAAGGGGTCTGAAAATCTCTGTGGGCTACAGAGGTTCACAAATGTATTGAGGCGGGCATCCTGGCATGTCATGGCACCTCCCTCCCTCCTCGGGGCTGGGCTAGCCACCGGGCCTTCCAGGCAGGGAGCTGTCCACAGGCCCCTGGGCGGGCTAAGGGGGCACGTGAATGATGCTGGGAGCCAGGCGCCAATCTCTGAGTGCCCATTTCCACCTGTCTTCAGCCACCGCCCCCTTGGACTTCCTGTCCTTGTGCCTCACTCTCCTGATCTCCCTCCACCTCTTGCCCCGTCTCTCAGTCTCTGCCCCCCTCTAACTCTGCCTCTCTCCAGGCAGCCTCTGCCTCCCTACTCTCCACCCCCTCCTGCCGAGGGCTGCTGCTGAACTTGGCAGGGTGCTGAAGGTTCTGGGCTGGGGCCTGTCGAAGGCCCGGGAGCTGTTACTATTACTAGGAGCTGCTTCTGTCAAAAGAACGTTCTCACATGTCATGCATCAGAAGAGAGTGTCTTTGCTTCCTTCTGCCCGATCTCAACAAATTCCACATATAGTCCCCCGCACCGCTCCCCCCACCCGTTCCCAAGTGCAAGGAGCAAGGCAGGAGGCATTCTGAAAGCTGTCCTCGAACATGTAAAGTCACCGAGGGGGCAGAGTGGGGAAGTCACGCTCTGAATGCTGATGAGTGGAGAGGTCTGCCCTCACCCACTCCTCGCCCACCCCTGCAGAGACGTCTGCACGTCTGCACGGAGCATTCCAGGCTGAAAACATCTCGCCTCCGGCCAAGAACAGCCGGCCTTGGTCTGGAAGCTGAGACACCCGCTAAGCACTACGCAGAAGGCCCGAAACTGGGAAGAAAGCTGCCGGGGCACAGGGCACAGGGCTTGGAGGGAGAGGGACCGCACCTCCGGACTCGGCTGCCTCCTCTCCTGCTGGTATAAACCCAAAGCCACCTAACCACCTAGGACCCCCCAGGAACACGCCTACAGCTCCCCTGCTCCCCCCAGCAGCAGGCTGGCAGAGGCCAGGGTGAAGCCCCCAAGGCTGTAGTTGGAACTCTGGAAAAGGAGAAAGTCTGTGAAGCAGGGGAGGGGCTGGTTCAGGGAGGCGGCCCAGCCAGGAGACCCAGGCCCGGGAATGATGCTCAGGGCTAACAGAGACGCCAGGTGGAGTCCGTGCCAACACCAGGGATCTTCAGAGAATGGCTGCCCGGTGGAATGCAGTGTCACATTCTCTTTTGTGGGGCTTTATTTTGCTTTTTCTTTCCCGCACCATCCCCCCAACCCTCCCTCTTGCCCAAGACTTGCTACGACCCTGGACAAAGAGCTCCCTTCCTCTGGACCCTTTAGTTTCCCCACCTGTAAGGTGACAGAGGGGTCGCTTTCTAGTCCCCACCGCAGGGGTGAGGGCACTTCCCTGCCCCAGCCCCCAGCCTTGTGCTGTACTTCCGCTCTACTGTCTGCACTTTTGTTGAGGAAACTCCACCGCCGGAGTATCCAACGCGAGGGTTCCTCAGCCTCCAAAGCTTCACCTCGCCTTTCTTCTGCTGGGTGTCCTTGTGTCTCGCCACAAGAGCGTCCTGGGGGCAAAGGACCCGCTCTCTGGAAATGGCTGTCATCTGCTTTAACCTTTGTTATTTCAGCTGTGAAAGGAAAGCGGCTGGGCTAAAGGATGGAAGCGGACCCGAAGCTGAGGGTTTACCCCAAAGGCCGGAGGTCAGGGAATGGTGGTCCATTAGCATTAAAAAGCATGGAGGTCAGAGAGGGCTCAGTTTCCCCCACAAAAAAGAGAGTGGTCCTGAAGGTGGGTGGGGGCCACACAAAACACGCAACAGGTGACTCCTTTGGAGGGCTGAGAAGCGAAATGAGATGGGCAAAACCAGCATTTAAGTTATTAAGTGGATACTTTGAACACTTACTCCTCGGAGACCTGAGTGCAATAGATAGCAGACCCAGAGAAGTCATTTGTTGGAGGGACTGAATGAATGAAACAAGCAGTGAATCAGTGAATGCACAAGCAGTGGGAGGCATGGGGCTATTACCTCAGACCATCCAGGGCTCAGCACGAATTTTGAGGTGTTAGAACATCTGGACGTGGCCCAACGCAATTCCCCTTTCACAGACCAGCAGCCTGTGGCTACATGAAGTGAAACCCCTCGTCCGGGGGCTAAACACCTAGCAGATACCAGCACTCAAATATGAGGCCAGTGGCTGCTCTCCTCCCTGCCGTCTTCTGAAGACAGCACGTCGACCAAACTCGTTGTGTTGAATTTTTCCACATCTGCCTTACAAGTACCAGGACAAATGCCTGGGAGACAGTCTTATGCCCCAGGAAGTTAATAGCACCCTGGCATGGGAAAGAGGGTTCTAGAAGTGTTCTCTGGTCACTTAGACTCACAGAACCCATCAACAAGGTCTTTGGAACCAGACCCCTCAGGTGAGTCTAGGCATTAGCCCTTAGAAACTGTGTGACTACGGAGAGGTTCAGAAACCCGAGTCTCCAATTTCTTATCCGAAAATGGAGAAAAATGGTTCACTGAGCTGTTGTGAAGATTAGCTAATGGGATGTGAAACACCTAGAATAGTCCCTGAGCTGGGGAAGTCCTCAATTAGTATTGGCCGCTGGTAGTGATCTTGCTCTAAACTCTCACAGTGGACTCTTGTGTGGAGCCCTCAATGTTAGTATGCTCAGAATCACCTGGGGAGCATGTTCAAATCAGCTCCCTAGGTCTCTGCAGGGAAAGATGGGGCCAAGCTTCTGGATTTTTAATAAACACCTGTGTCTAGGTGTCTAAACATCTCGTGTCTAACACAAATTTAATGTAGGCAGTTCTCTAATCACATCTGAAAAATTCAGGTCCACACGTAACACTTTGTACTGTTATGCATGTTGCCTTTCTTGCAAGCCCGGCTGACAGGAGGGCAGGGGCCACGTGCCTGGCTAAATGGCTCCCACAGTACGTGATGCTGCTACATTATATGATCAGCAGTCAGTTGAAGGGCAAAATTTGATTCTAAGAGCTGTCACTAATTTCGGGGACCAGAGCTCCCGGACAAAGTTTTCAGCTTTCAGAATCAAGAAGGATAGGGGCACCTGGCTGGCTCAGTCAGAAAAGCATGCGACTCTTGGGAAGCCTGGGTGGCTCCGTGGGTTGAGCGTCCAACTTCGGCTCAGGTCAAGATCTTGCAGTTCTTGAGTTCGAGCCCTGCACTGGGCTCTGCGCTGATGGCTCGAGACTGGAGCCTGCTTCGGGTTCTGCGTGTGTGTGTCTCTCGCTCTGCCCCTCCCCTGTTCATGCTCTGTCTCTCTCTGTCTCTCAAAGAATGAACAAACGTTAAAAAAATTTTTTTTTTTTTAAAAAGAGAAAGAAAACCACCATGCACCTCTTGATCTCGGGGTTGTGAGTTTGAGTCCCATAGTGGGTGTAGAGATCACTTAAATAAACAAAAACTAAAGAAAAAAATAAAAAAAAGAAAAAAAGAAGAGGCATATAAAATCCTGAGCTCTTTCTGCATCTTCTTCAAACTGGCTTTCATGACATTGTCAGTGTGCGATGACTGTTCTCTAGAAAAGATGCCACATAATTCATCTTACAGGTTCAGGGCTAGAAAAATGTCATTCCTCCTGACAAATGTATAGGCTTCCTTTTATCCTGTTGTAGCAGATTATTTTCCAGGCATGATCACAACAATACCCCTCATTCCACATGCTCTTCTGCAAGGTGACCTTGTCCTCCACCTCAGTCAGGAGTGGGCGTCTATTTCTCCAGCACCTCGAATGCCGGCAGACGCTCTAACTGCTTCGATCGAGAGAATCTGGTGGAATTGATGCTGTGCCAGTTCTGAGCCTGGACCTTAACTTGTCTTACAGAGTCTATTCCTATCTCTGAGAAACCAGTTGCCATGTAAAAAGTGCAAATATTGTAAGACCATCATGCGGTAAGAAATCCAAGCCCCGGGGAGAGGCCCTGGAGGATGAGGTGCTGCCCGGGGAGAGAAGCCAAGAGCAGGGATGCACCAGATATAAGACTATAGCAGCCATTCTCGGAAATCATTCCTGCACACCAGAGATAAACTGCCCAACCAGCTCTCTCCAAATCCCTAATCCATAAAATCTTGAGCAAAAGAAAATGATTATTTCAAGCCACTAACTTTTGAGACAGCTTGTTATGCAGCGATAGGTACTCAAAACACATACTATGAGAATATGTAAGCATCATGTTTTCCTTTTTTCCTTTGCTGCCAGGAAACTCAGAGCTAGACTTCTGACTTAAATGGAGTAACCTTCTTTAACTTATCCCTTCTCTTTTGCTTTATGTATATAACATTTGATCTTTTAATCCCATGTTAAGGAGATTAGATCTGTGTCTTTTGTTACAAACTTTCCCACATTCTTTTGATAAAGAAAGAGGGGGACGTTGGGAATCTGATTTCTTCCTCTACCCTTTGTGTACAACTAAAACTTCCCATGTGTCAAAGTTCTACTTAACTTCCAGAGCTGGCTCTGGGTGTAGAACTAGTATCATTGCCCTATGGGTCACATGTTCTCCTCGATGACTCGATGTCTTGCTCTTCTCTGGTCCTGGTTTATGAGTACTTCTCACTCTCAATTCTCACTCAATGGATTTTCAACTTTCATCTTTACAAGTGGTCTCTCAATGACCAAAAAAGCTTGAAATATCTAAAGAAATGGATTTCTATGGGAGGAAGTTCAAGTTGAACGTCAAGGAGATATCTTTGGTCAAGGTCATGGTTGTGGAGTAAATAACACGTGAGGACAGTCTCGTATGCAAACAAGTCTCTGGGTGTCCTTGGGAAACCCCCTGAAGCAGAACTGACAATAGTTCTCAGGTACTGAGTAGTCAACATGGCCAGGTACTCTACGGTCTACAATCTTTGTGGGACATCTTCAGAGCCATGAGTATTTTGGAAATCAAACCATTCTAGACTTTAGAAAGGTAATACGGTGCATACAGCATGTGGCTTGTGTTACTTAACACTCCTGGTGGATACTGAGGTATTACCCTATAATCAAACACATCAATATTTCTGCATCAAAACACATGGAGAGTCACAAAAACAGTTCTGAATAATTCTACGTGAGTTCAAGTCAGATTTTGTTGCCAAGTGAGTTCAAGTAAGATCAGATTTTACTGCCAAATGAGTTATGAAAAATGCTTTCAGTTTTCAGAACTTCTTAATCTGGAGTAGTGGATGGGGTTTGTCATCCCATACTAAATACCTTGTTTGTACCTATCTCACTATGTCATAAAATTGCCAAGTGATTAATACTACTGTTGTTCCCGATGTATAGATAAGAAAACAGAGATTAAGTCACGTGGAAAGGTCACATGGCTCATCAGTGGTAAAGCTGAGTTTAAGCCCACATGTGTTTGACTTCCAAATCTGGATTCTTAACTATCATTCATCCTGTTTCTTCAGCTCTGTGCTCTGGGTCATGTGAGAAGAAACCTTTCGACACAGCTCCCTGGGAAGTGACTTGGTTAGGGTGAGAGATTGCTTGGGAAAAAGAAGGGAGGGAGGGATAACTTCTTTTACTTTTTATTTTTACTTTTTTTTGTACATTTATTTTTGAGAGAGAGAGCATGAGCGGGGAACGGGAGGAGAGAAGGAAAGACATAAGATCTGAAGCAGGCTCTGTGCTGACAGCAGAGAGCCTGATGAGGGGTTCGAACTCATAAGCTGTGAGATCACAATTTGAGCTGAAGTCAGACACTTAACCGACTGAGCCATCCAGGTGCACTGAGACATCTTCTTTTAGAAGTAAATAAAGTAGAACTCTTCTTCTCCAACCCTGGACCTTGAGAGAACAGCTGAGCACCCTAGACCAAAGTGGCTTAGAAAAAAGGAGAACCTTCCGGCAATGCCTCGATTTCCCCCCAGTTACTTTCACATGTGGACATTGGACTTTTATCCCACTGCTGCCACCACAAGTAAAGAAATGGATATTTTTAAATAGGCTTTGCTTAAAAAAGAAAAAAATTCCCCAGCTTTTTTCAGAGCATGATGCTCAGAAAACACCCAGGTTTAAGGCCCATAAGGGGGTGGGTTCTGATCTCAGTTACATATTATTTGCTGGCTGTAAAAATTGAAAATGTCTTCTCCTCTCTAAAGGGCCTGTTGAGAGAACCCTTATTTGCCTCTATCTCTTGATCCAGATAAAAGGCTGGGCTTGGGAGCAGCCTTCTAGGACCTCAGACAGCCCACAGACAAGAAAAGCTGTGCACACTGGCTGAGAGAGTGGGGCCCTCACACTTCCCTATGGTCATTCATCCAGAGCAATCTTCTGATAGAAGTCCCTCTCTGCACCTATCACGGCAGGTCCCACAACCACGAGACGAGTCTCACCTCCTCGTCTGGTGTCACACCTCTCCAGAGCTAACTTGAGCTGTAGGCACCTTTAGGCTTCAGGCTATCAAGCAGTCTGTTCTAATGAGCTTTCACTCTCCAGACTGTTGAAAACGGAAACATCTCCATTCATCCTCGCATTCACTTGGAACCAACATTGGTTATTCATCGCGCACCAGACACCATCTTAAGCACAGGGAATTTATTTCATCATTCCTTCAAAGGGCATTTACTGAGGATCTGTTGTGTGTCAGGCGATGTACAAGACGCTCTTAATACAGCTATCGACAATACAGAAAACAGTCCCTGCCCTCACGGAGCTTAGATGTTTAGTATGCCAGGCATGGTCTCAGACAACCCAGAGTTCATTGTGTTGTGAGGAAACTCTTCAAATTCCGTGTGATAGCTCATATACCTGACGTAGCACAGGACTCTACAGAAATGTGGGCACTCAGTCGGAACATGGGGACATGATATATGGGGACATAAACGTGGGGGACACTGTATCTTTCTGGGGGGAGACGATATAGACAGTAAAATCTGAAGGATGAGTAAGGATTACAGTCAAGAGCAGAGAAGAGTGTTTTGAGCAGAAGCAGCGTGTGCAAAGAGAAGAAAGTACATGTTTTCATCTGTTGATAGAAACAAGAAGCTACAGGGAACCAAGTATAGCCCTCTGGGGTCAGGGCAGAGGGTTTGACGTAGACATTAATGGGGACGTGACTGGAGAATTATGAGGAGCACATCCAGCACAGCTCTCTCTTGTCAGCAGTGGAGAACTTGGAACAGGTTCCAAGCAGAGGCATGAGAGAAAGAAACCGAGTTGTCTGTTATGGTTACAAGGCTTCGCTAATGACGCATCTGGAAAATGACCTCACACTCGTGTGCAATGGGCAAGGGGGACTTACCTGGACTCCTAATGCCTTGGGGACCTTCTGCTGGAATCCGAGGCTCTGAAACAAAGGCTGCAGAGGTGGTGGCGGTGCCGGAAGGCATGGCGTGTACGTTCCTATAATCATTAAGACAAGTTCCCGGGCTGCTGGGTAGCTAACTCTAGTCAGTGTCAGGGTAATTAACCAAGCTGCCTGAACTTTATTCACAGCCTGACAAGGTGCACTCTTGGGACTTGTCACTGTGGTTAGTCGGGGGGCGGGGGACTTGACATAAGGCTGATTAGGGAGTGTTTTACACAGCAAGAAACTCTCTGATCTTCAGCTGAGTGGGGCTCCCCCTCCCATCTCATATCAGAGATGCCTGTGAGGCTAGAGAAAAAAGATCATCCAGTCCAACCCCCTCGTTTTCAGATGAGAGAGCTGCTGTTCTGAGCATGGCCATGGTTTTCCCAAGGCCACGCGGTGAGTTTGTTCTGGAGATGGGATTACCACCCCACCCTCATGGCTCTGCTCAAGGTCTTTTCTCCATTACATCCTTTATTCTTTTAAAAGACTATTTCCTAAACCACTGCTTCTCAAACTTAATGCACATAGGAATCACCGGGGAGCTGTGACCATGTAGATTCTGATTCAGGAGGACTGGGTGGGGCCAAGGTTCCACGTCTCCAGCAAGCTCCCTGGTGATGTTGATGCTGTTTGTCTGTGGACCATATTATGAGCCCCAAGGAGTTCAGGGACTCTTTCCCAGAGACCACCCACAATCTCAGTGGAGCTCCAGTAGCCCTGAAACCCAAGACTCCTGACATCAGAGTGCCTCCAGCTGAAGGGCCCTTGGAGGTCACTTAGTCCAGTTCCTCTGCACACCCGATACCTCTTGTTCTGGCCACAGCTCTTCTGCATGTCAATGAACCAACTTAGTTCATTCCACTAAAGTAGCATTTCAAGGGTTGCAGGGAAGCCAGGGCAGGAAAAGGCCTCCCTGCTCAATGGTTCCACTCCCCACTCTCTGAAGACTGATGTGTTCAACAGCTTACTCATCCCAGCAAACGTGAACAAACAAACAAAACCTGCCTCCCATGTTCTCAAGGCTGTGTGACCTTCAAACCCCAGTGCCTGTGATAGCTGGAAACTCTTCTCTCCACTCCTTGTCTCCTTTCTGTAGAGGAGAATCTAATGGACACAGATCAAATGCTTAAGTCTCTTTTTCACTCTGGGCCTCAAACCCCTGTAACAAAATGGCAAGACTTGACTAGGTGGTCTTGTGGGCACTCCCAAGTACTGACTCCCCATGATTCTAAGGCCCTTTGCAACCTTTAGAAAACACCTGTACCCTGATCGCTGGGGAAGACATTTACTCAAAGGGATTGCATTTGGGGCAATTGTCTCCAATTGGTGCAGTAGCAACAAAACAGATCCAAGAAAATGAAAGTTTCATGTTTTACTTATGTGACTAATTCTGTGATACCTTTCCCGAGTCATGAGCATCCCACAAGAATACAAAGACATTTCATTCTCAAGACTCACTTCCCCGGGATTCTTTGTGGGCATTTGACTGAGGGCCAAAGGGTTGGGCTTTGATATTACCTCTGTGGGTAAGACCTCACTAGGTTACTGAGGACATGCTCACACAAGTCTCATGTCACAGCTGAGAAAAATAAAGTTCTTAGAGCTGGTATTCAATGATTCCAACTTTATTATTTCATTTTTGCCCCTAAGTCCTTTCTTAACTGGAGGAAGCTTGGAAGGAGGTCAACATATTGGTAGTCTTACCATCTCTCTGCACACCTAAGGCTCAGGCCATATCAGGTTCCCCAGACTACAGTTGCCAGGGGACGTTTGTATATGTTACACATGAAGTGTCATGGCGTTCCCCAACGGGGGATCATTTTTCGAGTTGCACGTCAGAAGAAAGGCTTCTTTATACCACAGAGACTTTACATGCCCCCTCCCAGAAACCCCTACCCTCAGAGTGACTGTCCTACAGAAAGAATACAGTTACTAGAAAAATGATGTGGCATTTCCAGCAGCCTGGGTCACCCAATCATGACCAAGACTTTCCACACATAAGGTTTTGAAGCCAGAAGAGGATGTTCCAGCTTAGACTGGGCTCTATGCAACCAAACGCCATGAGACGCCTGAGGACGCTGCAGACAGGGCTGGGAGATGCCTTCCAATGGCCACGTTATGGCTTCTTAAACTTTCCAGGATTCAGAATCGAGTGCCTAATGCAAGCTAGGGGCTTCCTAGGCAGACGCCCAGGCAAACATGGAGAAAGAGCTGCCCGTCGTTTCAGCAACTCCATGCCCATCCTAATCCAACTCAAATATCCACCTGCCTCAGGATTGCCACTTCTTGTATCCATGCCAGCCCTGAGGGACCCGACCTGACTTTCAGAGGCAGGTCAGCAGCTGTCCCCCAGGACCGTCCCGGGGCAGCGCTCACCTGACGTTCACACCGAAAGCCCTCGGTCTCCAGAACCAAGCAGGCATCGACTAGCAGGGAGAACGTGTGGCTGACTTGCGTGAAGGGAGCCACGCCGAGCAGGGTCTGCTTCTCACATGCTGTCCTAGCTTTTAAACAAACATCGCCCGCAGCTCTAGCCAGACACTTGCGTGCGAGCATCAGTTGACGGCCGGAAACAGCGCTCAGTGGGCTCACAAAAGGAGTGTGAAGGAGACCAGAGGTAGGTGTGCTGTGGCTGTGGCCGTGGCCTGGGTGCGACATGGTGACAAAGGGCTGGGGGCTTCGATTTCTCTTTCTCTTCCCGGCCCAGATGAACGGTGGGGAATCTGGAGACCTGGCTCTGAGTCCCATGTCTGATGCTCTCTCTTGCCCAGAGACAAGTGTCCTGATGCTGCTGGGGCGCAGCTTCCTGTCCTTGAAGCAGAGAGAGAAAGTGGATCGCACGGTCTCTGCCTCTGGCCTGAGCGTGTCCTGCTCCTGTGTGAAGAAGGAGGGTACAAGACAAGATAAGAGGTCTCACTACAGCGGACTCCTCCTTCAGGGTCGGGGCTGGTCGGGGACCCCCGATACCCAACACCAGTGGTCCGCTTCCCCTCCCCTAGGCATGAAAGCTGGGGCTTTGTGGCAGGTAACACAACTTGCCTTGTGTTCTGCACTTGAGTGCTCTTGAGTTTCTGCTCCCCAGAAAGATCAGTTTCTTGCCAATGTCATCACTTCTAGCCAGCAGGGACCTATCAGTGGCTCCATCAGGCACTGGGGGCCCCAGCCCCCCTTGGCTTTAAGTCTGAGTCCTGGGAACACTGGGGAAACTTAATTCTCGAACACCTTCCACTCAAAGAGCCACTGTTCTGCAAGACTGATGCCGGCCCCTGCATTTCAACAGCTTTCGGGTGGGTTTCCCACCCCAGACGTCGATAGGGCCCAAAACGCCTGTGAATGTGTTGACCTGACTTCAACCGCAGGCTCAGTTTCAAAGGGTTGGCTGAAATCTTAGCCCGCCCTCATTCCATGTGTGGCTCTGCTCCTGGAAGCCTCGGGCTGGCTCTCGGTTACTGGGAAGGCTTTCCCTGAATGTGGGTTTTCACCCAGTGGCTCCCGATGAGCCATCTCTTGTGGCAGGATGCCCACCTCGTAGGGGAAGCAGACTCGGTTCTGGGAATTTCCTGCCTCAGCCCTCCTTTGTTCTATGCCACAGCTTGATACGAAGGGACACCGGACGTGCTGCCAGGAGACCCCGGGTGCAGCCCCACCTGCCCTGCTCACTCATCGTGCGGCCTCGGGCAAGTCATTTCTCCTCTGTGGGTCTCAGTTTCCCCTCTGGGCTAATAGCAGCGGGTCCGCCTCCCTCACGAGGAGGAATAAAAGCACTTTGTACATAGGAAGCACTGCAGTGCGATCAGGGAACCCACTCAACAAGGAGTATTTTGGACTTTTTGCTATTGCCCTTCCCGCGACTGAGAAATTAGCAGGCACAGATCGTGAAAAACCAGCCCTGTCTTTGTAATTACAAATGTGCACACATCCCACTGAGCATCATTTTCAAAAGGCATATTAAGCAGCAGAGACCGCAGGGGGGACCCGTGTAAACAGGCCTCCTCAGATCCTGGCAAAAAGGACTCGGAGAATGCGGTCGTCCCCATGAGTTACTGGCTGTTCCTGCCAGCCCACCCCACCCCCGCCCAGCAGCCCTGGCGGCTGAATGTTCATCTCTCCAGAACAGGGTTCCGGTTCACGGTGAGGGGGCGGGATCCTGGCACCCTGCCCCCAAGCCTGCAACAGCCCTTCAAGACCCAGATCCCCTCAGGTTTGAAGCTTTCTGCAAGCCCGCTCCCCAGAAAAATCTCCCAAAGGCATGGCCCGCACCTCCCTGTAGGACGGGTCACTCATCACTTTGAATTCGAAGGTTTCATGCCCGCGTGCCACTTCTTACACTAGACTGTGAGCTCTTGAGGGCAGGCTGTGTCTTCCTCATGCTTCTTCCTCGTGGGGCCCAGCATGCGGTTGGCATTTAGCACATTTTTGAATGCCGGGAGGGAGAGAGGAAGGACGGAATTAAGGCTGCATTATGTCCTCCAGGAGTTATCTCGTGTGGCCCTCACACCAGCCCACTGGGATGCTGTCTCCACCTGACCAGTCAGCCACTGACACTCCACGAGTGTATGTTACTGGCTGAAAACCACACTCCTCGCCGTGGTGTTGGGATTGGATGCCACGTCTGCTCACAGCCCTTGCTGTCCCTTGAATTCTTTCCTCCAGCTGTCCAGAGGCGTGAGCAGTAAGGAGCCTTAGCCACTGAAGAGGCAGCCAAGCATCAGCCAAACCCGGGGGTCCTGTGCTGACAAAGGGCAGAGTCTCCTATTGGCCTGACCACCTCTGTTTCTCAGCAAGGGTTTCAGGAGCTATCGCCATGCGCTCCCATGGACCACGGTGATGCAGGACAGAAGGCACATCCTGTGTCACCTGAGTTGCAGAAGCCTGTCCTCCCTCCCCTGGCGACATTCCATGTGACTAAGCCTCACAAGCCAGCTCTCCTGAATACGGGTGAGGACACTCACCCAAAGTGGGACCACAGCCTGGAACGTCCAGGAAGCAGCCCAGAGTCAAGGCACGGCACCACCGTCGTCTCCTGGCTGCAGAAGGAAGAAAGGGAGAATGTAATTCAGCTTGGGGGTGGTTAATGGAAGATTGCCCAGGTGATGGTGGGGGGTGAGGGTTAATTCTGAAGCAGAAATAGATGCTATTTAGGAAGAGGAGGGCATTCGAGGCAGACAAGAGGTAAAAGACGGCATCAATCATTCACCGACTACAAATAGTTGAATTTGAGTGCAGCAGAAATGAAAGACAGCAGGGTTGGAGGCGAGGGGACAGGAACCAGCAGGGGAGCAGGCAGAGGCCAGACTGTGGCCAGTGCTTGTGATTCAGGCTGAGGAGTCTGAGCTCGGTCCTGAAGGCAGGGAGGTGTAAAAAGAGTTTTGAGCAAGGAGTGGTGTGCTCAAAAGTGGGTTCTAAAAAGATCACTCTGTAAATGGGTAGGAAATGTTGATCCTTGTCGTCAGAGGAGTCCCTATCTGGGCTCTGGGAAGTAGCTTTGCTTCTGTGGACAAAGGGTGTCCCTCTAATGAAGTGTTAATTGCACACTGATCAATCACACTCTGGGATGCTCTGGCCCCAAGACCCCAAGTTCAGCTCTGCTCGTATGAGTGTGGGTGTCTACCAGGAAGCAGGGCCAGTCTGTCTTCTCGGAAAGGAACCATAATTAAAATGCATCCCTGAGACATCAAGGGCCCCCTGAGCTCTGTTTATTGTTTTGTGCTGATGAAAATTCTCAAAAAGAGAAGCCAAGGCTTTCGGAGCGTCTGTTCCCGCCTGCCTGGAGTGCTGCGGGTCTGCGGGAAGTGGCTGACGAACGGGGATGTGCGGAGGTGACGATTTCAGAGGGGATGGAATATGAGCTAGCCTGAGGAAGCAGGCACATGGGGTCGAGGGCATTCGGAGCATGACTGCCTCACCTGGGCTCCCCAGAGCTGTGGTTGCAGCCCACCGCAACTCCACCAAAACCGAGGACAGCACCTCCTGTGCACAGACACCTTTAGACAAACTGCTTGCAGACCCAGGGATCCCTGGAGCAGAGGAAAGGGCCAGTCTGTGGCCGGTGATATTTGGAAGGGAAGAGCTGAGCTTCTCACTGGCGGTCAAACTGGGCTTCCCTACATATATGTTATAATAAAACTCTGCCCCTGACGTTCCTACTAGAGGAGCCCATGCATCAGGTCCCCCACCCCACCCCCCTTGCCCATTTCCTTCTGGGACAAAAAGTCCCAATAATTTAGGGTGCCATGTGTAGTAGGCAGCCTCTGAGATGACTTCTCAGATCCCTGCCTCATGGTATTTGCACGTACGTGCAGTCCCCTCCACGTGCTGGCAGAGGATTTGGCTGGGTGAGAATCTCATCCAATGGGAGGGACGGCATGTCACTTTCAAGGCAGGTTATAAAAGACACTTGTGCCTTGTCATGCTCTCTCTTTCTTGGATCAATTGTTCTGGGGAAACAAGCCATCCCATCACGAGCAGCCCTGTGGAGAGTCCACATCGTAAGGAACTGAAGCCTGCGGCCAACAGCCACGTGACCCTCAGAAAGTTTGGGGCTAATTTGTTACACAGCAATAGGTAACTAATACACCTTGAAAGACATTTTAATGTCTCGCGCATGGGTTTAGAGAGAGACCTGGGTCTGAGTGTACACCAACCCTGGGACCTTGGTCCAGTTACGTAACCTCGGTATCTGATCTTCTCCCTAACGTGTGCTGATAACAGTGCTTGCCTCCAAGTATTGTGATGAGTAAGTCAGTTAATAGGAGGCATAGTATCGTTAGTCCAGGGCCTCCATACTGAATGTTCGGTGGCCAGGACCCCACACCGTCACCGCTCTTTATCCAGCCTCTCCTCTCTGCCACCACAAGCTTGTTTGCTGATTCTCTGTGTGGCTGCTTCTGCCGGAGACTCTTTCCTCCCCCTCTCTCTGTCCCCTCACCCATCCTGGCTTACTTACTCACGTGTCTCCTTGGCTCCGTCCCCACGTCTTGTAGGCAGATGATCAGTCCTTCTTCTGGGCTCCCAGCATGTGTTGAAGATTGTCACGGTGTTTCTTTATGACATTTATTATCGCTTTTCCAGGACTGCAAGACTCCTCGCGTCCTCGGGGACGTGTGCATAGTAGGCTTTCCGGAGAAGTGTGTTAAATGAATGGCGCTCTTTGCTTTTTGCAGGGGTGCCTAGGAGGGGAGAAGGCCCGCCTTGCTGCTGACACAAACATTGGCTTGCAGCCTCTGGCGGCTATAATTAGGGTTGTGCTTTTTACTCTTGTGTGATTCCTTTGACCCCACAGATGGCTCTTACTCTTTCATGCAGGTCCTTTTTGAATATTACCTTCTTTTTGCTTTCATTTTATCTCTTTTCATAATTTCATCTCCCCTTTAGCCTTATCTTTTAAATAGGAGACAGAAAGTGCCCATATCATTGAGACTATGTAAGCACATCTTGATTGAAGGAGTTGACCCAACTTTGTTCCTTCCATTTGGGGTCCCAGCCTGGCCCTGATTAATCCGTTCACTCTTTAAGTCCAGCAAAGGTGGAGACTCTTTCTCCCAAACCCTAGTGTCACCTCTCCCATACTTGTCCCCGGGCAAAGAACCACCCAGCGGTGGCATGCATCACAGGGCTTCTTAACCCCAAGGCTCTGCTTCTAAGAGAGAAAGCCTGAGCCCCAAAGGGCATGGCCTCAAACATACCCCAGTCTCCTGGTCTATGAAGGACTCAAGCTCCACAGCAAGTAGGAATGCCAGCAGACACCGCCTCTAACTCACTGGGGACACAGGACACATCACGTGGCTTCTGTGACCCTCAGTTTCTTTGTACCATAGGGACACTGACACCACCTTCCCGGGATTTGCTCACCCAGTACTTCCTGGGTGCAGACTCTGAGCCATGTTCTGTGCTGGGTCCTGCTCACAGGGACCCCTCAATCTAGAGACGAGCAAGGTCTGTCGTCAGACCCCCTGCAAGAAGATAGCCATTGAATGCACTGAGAGGTTATAGAGGACACCGGAGTACAGGGAAAGGGGACAGTCCCCAAGGCCAGGAGCACTCAAGGCAGGGCGGTGGCTCCAGAACTGAAGGAAATCCTAAAGCACGAGGAGAGGAAGCCACGGAGACAAAAATGGAGGTGATCCAGCAGCAGGGCTGTGGAACAGCAGGGTAGGTTGGTGTGCAGACGTCTGTCTACAGACGGAAATGCCAGGACCGGGGCCTGTGACAACCAGGGTGCCGTTCCAAGTACGTGAAGCCTGGAGCAGGTACGAGGAGGGTGAGAGGAGCTGGGGGCCTGTCCGAACCAGAACAAGGGGGATAAAGAGCACACGTGGGAAAAGGCTTTGTGAGCCCTAAGGACCTCGCACAAAAATGAGGGCCGTCCTTTGTTCCAGGACACTTTCCTTTCCAGCCACCACAGCCCCTTCTCAACAAAAAAACATGCTGAAACCAGCGCCTTTTTTTTTTTTTTTTTAATAATCATCTTTTCTACAGACTTGCAGAGGACAATCAAGTGTGTGAATGTTCATGGCTTGACGTATAATCAGATGATGGGTGATTTTCTTTCTAATTTCCCTTTCTTTACCTAGTGGTGTTTCTACTGATTTCATGTTTTGGGAACATAAACACCGCTTCTCCGTGTTTTTAGGAATCAATCGGGAGGCGCCCACTTAATTCCATTATCCAAGAAACAAAATCGCTTCTCCCTCCATACGGTCCTGCAATATAATCACCTGCATGGGAGATGAAAAAGAAAATTACTCTGTATTTCCTTTGCTTTTTTCCTAACTAGTGTGTTTGAGAAGATTACATACACTGCTTGATATTCAGAGCCCAGATCCTCAGACAGAGTCGGGGATTGAAATGGGAGAATGTTGGTTGGTTACAGAAGCAAATGTTTCATGGCATCCTTCTGCCCCTATGAATGTCTTTGTAGATAAAATAAAACACTTTGTTTTGACACTACCTTAAATATTTTCATTAAAGCAAGACTGAGCACACTGTGAGTAGTCCCTGCTTATGGCACCCGTGGAAATTTCTTGCTAGCATGGAAGCATTTATTTATTGCTAGTAGGGAGCCTAGGCCCCAGTGGTCCAATACTGCTGGCCTGAGTCCTTGGCTTTGCACGTGGTGTGACGTTTGACATAGACTCCCACATGGAATGGGTGGGGGGCGGGGGGAAGCTCCAGGGAAGTGGAAAGAGCACTGGACCTGGAAGTAAAGAGGCTGGATTAGAACCACAACTCTTCTGATCACCAGCTATGTGGCTTGAGGCAATCCACTTGATTTTCTTTTTTTAGCCTAAGTTTTTTCATTTTGTTAAATAGGGATAATAACACCCCCCCCCCGGGTCCCCGTTGAAAGTACAAGAATGAGATGGCACGTGCAAGGTGCTACGGTAGCACCCAACACGTAGGGCAGCTCCATACAGCTGCATGGTTTCCGCACTGCACCAGGATACCTGGCCGAGAGGCACACGCAGCTGACATTCTGCCTCAGCTTTTTTCAACTTGTTGGTCGGTCTTATGAGGCTGGTTAAAAAAATTCATCCCCCACCCCCCCACCAAGAACTTTCGGATGATTCGTCCCCACCAGCTCCCCATCCCCCGGGAGCCTGTTTGCACTTTGCACAAAGGTGCACGGCTTGGACGAAGGGTCTGCAAGAATGAGCAGGTGACTCTTCACACAACTCGGCTGGTTTCGGCTCCCCATCCTCCTGCCAGAGACCATCCGGCCTCGGCTACACATTAGTGCAAAAGCAGAGATCACGCCACGCCCTGAAGCAGCCCAGCTCGTTTGCAGATGTCTCTGTTACAAAGCATAACCTTAGAGTTTCAGTTTTGCAAATGAAGAGCTCTTGGAAATGGTTTCACAGCGAAGATGGTAGATGTTATAATGAGTGTATTTTACCACAACTTAAAAGAATAAAAATTTAAATTAAAAAAAGTTCTTAATGCTTATTTCTTTTTTTTTTTTTTTTCCGATGCAAAAGCAAAGAGCCTTTATTCAAGCTAGCTCGAGCTCAATCCCCTACCTGCACTGACGCAGCGGTGAGATGCCGGAGAGAGCCAATGCTTATTTCTTTTTGAGAGACAGACAGAGAGAGAGAGACAGAGTGTGAGTAGGGGAGGGGCAGAGAGAGAGGGAGACACAGAATCCGAAGCAGCTCCAGGCGCTGAGCTGTCGGCACAGAGCCCGACGGGGCTCGAACCCACAAACCGTGAGATCATGACTTGTGCCGAAGTCGGAAGCTTAACTGACTGAGCCACCCAGCCGCCCCCCAAAAATTTTAACTAAAAAAAAAAAAAAGTCAAATATTTGTTTAAAGAGTCCCGCTCCATTTGGTGCGGAGAGGCAACACATTGGTAGCTGGCGCAGCAGGGGAGTGGGGACCTGCCCTCTGACTGTCAGAACTGAGACCCGTGCATGAAAAAGTATTGTCTTATGTTTGAGCTGAAACCTCCCTTGATGTAACTTTTCTCCTGGGTGGTCTTTGGGGCCCTGAGGAACAAGTGAATTGGTAAATAGCGTGGGCTCATTGAGCTAATTCAGCGTATTGGTTAGGTCAGGTTAGGTCAGGTTAGGTTAGGGTGAGGTATGCCGCAGAAAAAAAATCTTTGTAGATCAACACAGCGACAATGTATTTCTCTTGCACACTCGTTTGTGTGTGTGTGGAGTGAGATGGAGAGGTACCATTTGCAAGAGCCAGTTAACATCTATTTATTTTTGAGACAGAGAGAGAGCATGAACAGGGGAGGGTCAGAGAAAGAGGGAGACACAGAATCCGAAACAGGCTCCAGGCTCTGAGCTGTCAGCACAGAGCCCAACACGGGGCTCGAACCCACGGACCGTGAGATCATGACCTGAGCCAAAGTCGGACGCTTAACCGCCTGAGCCACCCAGGCGCCCCTGGCAAGAGCCAGCTAATAATGGCCCTCATGGAGGCTTCACCTGTGGGCAACTCTTATCACCCGGCAGTGGGAGAGAAAGACTACAGTCCTCCACAGGCCTTTCCCGGCTGCAACCAGAAGGGACAGATTTCCCACCAGGGGACTTTCATAGGCCAGTCACATGACCCTGCTCACCTACAAGGGGTCCAGGAAACGTGGGTAGGCACTGCTCTCTCTGGGACTTTCGTAACTGTGGGTGATCTGGTTGGGATCACGAACAGGGTGGCCTCCTCCGGCCCTGGTGCTGGCTTGGGTCCTGCCCCCTATATGCTGGGTGACTACAGGCAGCCCCCTTCCCACGGCCAGGGCTCGGTTTGCCCATCAACAAGACAAAGTTATTAATTGCCTTGCTGGCTCCAGAGAGAGAAGAGGGCCCGGGTGTTTCACTGCTCACGGTGCTCTAACACGTGGCCCTGGGGCCTTGAGGCAGTTGAACGCACAGCTGTGAAAGACCCTAAAGAATTTGGGAACATGTGAAAAAGAGAAACCTGTCCAAGAAGCCAGAGCCCCTTTTCAAATGTTTGAAAATCCTAGATCCCTCCGCAGCAAATTATGAATGCGGGCTGGCGGGGCGGGGGTGGGGGTGGGGGTTGCATTTCCGCTCCTATTTCGTCGGGGGGCTGTGATACCTACAGAGTTGTCTGTCCGCTTTTAATAGCACCTGGGGTGGGAGGAAAGGCCTGGTCTGTGGCCACAGAGAGAACTTTTGTCTCCAGGGGTGTCTGACCTGCCTCCATCCTGAGGATTACCGTAACTTTTTAATTAAGGCGGAGTTTGTAGGGAATTTGGCTCTTTGATGTGGCAGCTGTAGCTGGAAAACAGGCCTACGTTTAAGACTTTACTGCCTGCTGATGGCTCAGCAGCCTGCCACCCACATATCAGAGCCCACACCCCATAAACAGCCAAGATCATGTTTCTTTAGAGCAGAGTGTGGGAGAGGGGCCTGGACCACCATGACGTGAAAGGACCACCTTTGCTAACAGTCTCATGGGGCCTGGACCACCCAAGGGACCCCCAAGGAGTGCAGTGGTGTTTAAAGATGGCAGAGCAGTGGATAAGGTGGTCTTGGGAGAACCACGGCAAGGTTTTTACGCTTGGCCTTGATGTTCTACCATACCCAGGCAGGAACAGAGCAAGAAGAAGCATGGAACCAGAAACATGCATCATGGCACCAGGGCATACATTTCTGCCTCTGATGGACAGGGGAAGGCAGGGGCCTGCCTCGGTTGTCGTGGTGTCCCGGAGTCCTACAGAGAGTAGGTCCTTATGTGTTAATGGAACTGAAAGCTCTATCTTTGGAGAAAGTGAGGGACAGAGTAAATGTTGAGCATGTCGCTCTATTGACATTGAACATGTATCCAACCCCTATTATGTACCAGGTATTTGTCATAGGTGCTGAAGACTCACCAGCAGACAGTAACCCTGCCCTCGTGGAGTTTATATTCTGGCAGATGTGAAGGTCCTGAAGGCCCTGGGATGCACCCAGGTCGCACTGTTCCCCGGTGGCAGTGCTGAGACAACGATGAGGGTTTCCTAACTCCCCTGAAAGCAATGCTTTCCAAACTTCCTCTTGAGGAACCCTTCCCAGGGTGCCTGGAGGCAGAACCCAGAGCAGCCAGATACAAGTGGGAAACTTCCATGATATCCCAATGCTTGACTTTAAAACTTCACACAAATGTTGGATTCTATGCTGTATCACATCTGCATTCGTTTTACCGTTAAGTAATGGTGTAAGTTACTATCTATCTACCCATCCATCTATCCGTCTGTATTTTAAACTTCAACCTCCTTGATCCTGAATCTCTGCCTTGATCTTCCAAATATATACCCTGTAAATCAGTGAGGAAACAAGACAATGAACTCAATACCGTCTATCACCGTGTACATAGAAGGATACACAAATGGCTCTTAACATAGGAAACTGTGCTTAACCTAATTCACAATAAAATAAATGCAAATTTCAGTGATGTTGGGATACTCGTTTTTAGCTATCAGATTGGCAAAAATCCAAACAATGGCTAATATACCGTATTGGCGTAAGTGTGTGGAAATAGGAGGGCTCGCTCGCTGCTGTTGGGGTGCAGAATGGCATAGGCCCTGTGGGGGGGGGGAAGCAATTTGGCAATATTGTGGAGAAAGCACATTCATGAACGAGGTTCTCTTATGAGGTCGGCCACTTGGTTTGAGTGTCAGTTATATATTCAGCTCTGGCTAAAAGCTATGGGAATAATGAGGTAGGTGCACAGAGCCTGTCCCCAAGGAGCTTGTGATCCTACTTAGAGGCATTGGGCAGAATAAAAACAACAACATTTTCACTCTTTGTATCGAGAACTTTGAAATGTAATAGGTCACTGAGCATCACAGCAAGCCTGCGAGGTAAGGATTTTTATTTCCGTTTTCCAGTTCAGAAAGCTGAAGCAGCACGTAATTTGCCCAAGGCCACAATAAAGTACCCTAGAGCTAGAAGGAGATGCTAGAATTCCCATGCACCATCCACCGGGGCCAAGCAGCCTGCCCACGGTGCCATGTGGCCGCTCACAGCACCAGCGTGTGACGAGTCCAGAGAAGTGATGGGAAGTGTGAGCCAGCGTCGGGGAAGGTCACAGAGGAGAGCCTGGAGGTTCAGAGATGACTACCCCACTCTTACCTGGGTCTGAGGCTCCCCTCTGTGAGTTGCCACCAGCATGACCCTGGATGAACTGCGAAACGTCTCTGAGCCCTAGAATTTTTCTCCGTAGAGTACAGGTGATAATAAGATTTTCGTGGGGATGAATTGAGAACATGCCTTTAAAGTACTTAGCCTATCACCTGGCACACAGTTGGCACTCAATAAATCGTGGAGATGGGGGAGGAGGAGTTAGTGGTGGTGATCATAGGCCTCATGGGCCCAGGCAAAGCTGACATCTGAAGGGTGGGTGGAATTCAAGTGCGTGTGCTCAGACCTTCTGGGAAGGTCATAGTAGTTGGTTCATAAGGCCAATGAATGGTGGTCTTTCCAACTTGGGAGGACCGAGGTAGTCGGGGCTGGTCTGGCCAGACCCCTGCTCTTCACAGAGGGAGGGTGGGAGTGTTTGCACCCAGCGCTGTTGTCCTCAGCTGCCCCAGGGTCCCTGGGTCTGGGGGAGGGGGGGAGGGTGGCCTGCAGGTGACCTTGAGGCTGAAGGGACAGCTTGGCATTTTGGAAAACAGACTCCCCTTTTCTCTCAGGTCTCCTGGAGTCCAACCGTTGAGCTATTTGGAGGGGAAATGGCATCACCGTTAGGAGAAAAGGGGAAATCTATTTCTTTGTGACTTCCCGCAGAGGGGTAAGTGCCAACCGGGATTCTGGTGGAGTCCCTGGACTCCTGCTAAAGTTTCTGAACCTCTATCTCAAGGTGAACTTTTCACTCCCAGAATGATCCCTGAAAGCCCTTTTCCCCTCCCTCTCTCGGCTGCCAAACTGACTCCCCAAGTCTACCCTCCGTGTAAAAACACAATAAAACCTTATACGATCAGAAAGGTATTCAAGGCTCATAATAAATAATTGCCCTGTGACCGGTGGATTGGATCCCCTCGTGCGCCCTCAATGGGCCTTTTTCTTTAACAGAACAAATAAAAGAAACAGATGCGGGGTCTCTTGTGCCAACGCCGCAGTGGCCTCTCAGGTGACCCGAGCAGGGTCACGGGATAGGCGGCATTCCCACACTTAACCAGTACACATGGGCAACAGGGGGCCAACACCCCCCTTCCCAGAATACCGCTCTGGGGACACCAAGATGTCTTTAGCCAAAGGCAACACTTTTCCTGGGAGTTCCCGGCCTGTCCTCCCCCATCGTTACTGATGGAAAGGCACCTTGGCGCGAGTGGAATCTCAGTATTCTGTCACTCGCTGACTTACTTGCCGCCTAGCTCCACTCCCTCCAGCTGGTACCACCTCTGTCCTTAGCTTTTACTCTGTCCGCTTCTCCCTCCTCTCCCAATCCCCAGCTCCCACGGCTCTCTCATCCGCAGCAGACTAGAAGCTCTTCCCGGGCGAGGCCCACACCTGGTTACGTTCAGCATCCTGGCATAGCGCCCAGAAACAGTAGGCACCCAGGAAATGTTTGTCAAATCACTACGTGAAATGGAAAACACGGCGCCTGTTGAAAAACAAAATAGGGAATCCGAGGCCTCCCTACCCGACACCTGTGTATTCTTTTCAAGATTGATCCCGGTGCGCTTTGTGGCTTTGGGTGTCTCTGCCTCCGATCCCCAAGTGTTCATGACGACGTCAGCCACGCCTGGCTCTCCTGAGCGAGTTCTGTGAGACAGAGCCCAAGGCGTTTCTTACAGTGCCGTCAACAGCCTGTGATTGCTGTGACGGGCATCTGTGGGGTCTGCCCACCCAGCACACAGCCCCCTTCTGCTCAGGATGCCTCCGTTTTCCTGACGTTAGCCTCCTGCTCCTCACAGGCAGGTCTGCAGGTTCCCAGCCTCTGGCCAGTGTGGGCCCAGCACCAGGACAACCAGTCCGGCCCTCCCGCCCAGGAATGTACATTCCCCTGCTAATGATGAAAGGGCGGGACCCTGCAGTGACACCTGCAGGAGACTACCCTTAGGTCCCGCATGCTCCTCGCCGGAGAGGTTCCGGTTCCTGCTCCTTCTGGGACCTGCTGCCTCTCGATCTTCTGTCTGCTACCCTGTTGCCTTCCAAGTTCCTTTAACACTTAGGTTGGCTGGGCTGCTTTCTCTTGCTTAGAACCCGAGCACCTGAAATTAAGCTTTCTCAACCTCAACTAGGGACATTTGGGACTAGACAGCTCTTTGCTGGAGGCATCTCATTTGTGGCCAGTGTGGCAGATTACCAGTGAATGGTGGGCCATGTTGAAGCCCTGATACAGCCTACGCCTCCACACGAGGCTTCCCAACCTCAGGGCTATTGATATCGTTGACTGGATAATTCTTTGCTGTGGGGACTGTCCTGACCATTGTAGGATATTTACCAGCGTTCCTGGCCTCTACCCACCAGATAGCAGGTGCAGCCCCCCATTTATGACACATGTCTCCAAATGCAACAAAACTGTCCCTCGAAGGTAAAACCACCCCTATAAACTGATTTAGTGATGGAGACCCAGTGGCCACGGACAGATTGGTGGTTGAGCCTGTATTGTCCGGTGAGGCATAAAGTCAGAAGTCAGAGGGTCCGGGACCCATCATCCTGACCCCTCCTGCACTTTGCCCTGAGCTGTAAGAGCCTCCACCCCCACCCCACCCCATGCCATCTTCCTCCCAGGTCCCAACCCCGTGGGAAGAAGCTTGAAGAAATCCAAAGAGTTGAACCAACATGACGTTGGAAGACCTGTTCCCACCTCACAGCGCGTCTCTCCTCGTCAAAGAAGTTAAAACCTGCTGCTTGGCCAGCTGGGTAAACTTGACGATAAGCAACAAAAGTGAATAAATGTCCAGACCAGTGGAGTCTGTCTGAAGTATCGACATTTCACTTATCATATTGGGTGGCATTCTACAGACAACAGAGAAATTGTTCTTGTGGAGACAAACCTGTCTTTCTTCTATCAAGTGCTCTTTCTGCTATAATGACCGGCTTGGCTGGGGTGGGAGGTGAAACAAGGTGAAATTATAAACCTCTGAGATATGAAGGCTCAGAAGCTGCCCTTTCAGACAAAGCCAAGCTCCGACCCTTTCTCACACTTCAAATTGAAACCTCTTTGAGCTTTGATAAAACCCCAACGCACTGACATTTCGTTTCTCCCTTCTTGGTCAGATTTTGCTCACTTTGGGGCTCACTCTGAGACCACTTAGGCCTAAGTCCACCAAGGACAGCCTGGCCAGTGCAGTTCCAAATAGATAATGCTGGCCTTTAACCTCTGTGCTTTGCCAGTGCTGGAGGAACAGCTTGGGTTGCAGGATGTGGGGGGCACTATGTAGTGTACCCTGGGAGCCACAGGGCTGGAGACAGGACCAAACTGTGCCACTAACAGATGAAGCTTAGGAACACCTTCTCCCTCCTTGGAGTCACTCGCCCCGTTGACAAACTGGTATTGGAGTTGATCAGTGAGTCTTAAACTTGTGTTAATCTGAACCCATCCCAAAGAATATGCCTTTGGCCACACTCATACCGACACATAATTTCATAAAAGGCATGAAGGTTCTTTCTTTTTTTTTTTTTTTTAAGAGAGACAGGGAGAGGGGCAGAGTGAGGGGGAGAGAGAACCTTAAGCAAGCTCCACACCAAGCGTGGAGGCTGACGAGGAGCTCGATCTCACGAACTGTGACATCATGACTGAGCTGAAATCAAGAGTCAGACGCTCAACCAACTGAACCACCCAGATGCCTGAGATGCATGAAGGTTCTTGAAACCCTCCATATCCATGGACTCCAACGCAAGGCCACAGGACCAGATGGCCTAAAGAGTCATCCTACTTCGTGGTAGCCCAAGTTCACAGTATAGTTGCATGCTATGACAGGACATGAATTCTAAACACATCCAGTTTAGAGCCCCAGCTCCTTCTCTCACTGGTCCCATGACATTCAGTGAGTTTTCTAACCTTTCCAAGCCTTGTTTTCTTTGTTTATGAAACAGTGAGCTAATATTCATGCAACGTTAGTTCTAGGCATTAAATAACATATTGTATGACATCTAGAAAATGCCTGATTCATTTTTGCTTTCCTACCCTCTCCTTCTTCCTCCCATGACCTCTTATGGGTGTTAAGTTCCTCTAAACCAGGAGCAGGAAAGCATTTAGGACATCAGATTATTTAGGTATCTGGGCAGGTCTGCAGGACAGGAGGATTACATGACAACGTGCCTGCAGAGAAAAGAGCACTAGAAATGGCCACCAAGAGATGAATTTACACTGCAAGAAACAATTCTTCACAAGCTGTGTGACTTTGGTTAATTAGCCTGACCTCTCTGGGCTCTCCATCTGCTAGCAAAGACGATGGCACCTCCTCAGAGAGTTCCACCTTGCGGCCAGGAACTGCAGTGAATACTAAGCATGTGGTCCATCGTGAACGGCAGCTCTTTGGGGAGAATGATAGGAAATAAGCTATTCAGAAGGCCTTTTTATTTTATTTTTCTTTTTTAAAAAAATATTTATTTATTTTGAGACAGAGATAGAGAGTGAGTGTGGCGGGGGAGCGGGAGGCAGAGAGAGAGGGAGACAGAGAATCCCAAGCAGGCTCTGCACGGTCAGCATGGAGCCTGATGTGGCACTCGAACCCGCGACCTGTGAGATCAGGGCCTGAGCCGAAAACGAGAGTCCACACTTAACTGACGGAGCCACCCAGGCGCCCCAGTGAAAGGCCTTTTTAAACCGTGAAACACGAGGCGGACATTTGAATCCCACCATTATCGGGGGGTCTCCAGAATTTGTCTTCCCCCCTGTGAAAACAGGAGGGGCTTTTCCAACCGGAAGGTCGAACACAGAGGCCTGAAAGTAATGACTAGTGACACTACATCAAGGGCCATCTCGGAAACAAAAAGTGAATGCTAGTTTTAAGCTTCCTTTCCGAGAAAAACAAGGACGACAGAGGCAATTTCTTCTCCTGTGTGTTTCCCATGATGTACGTCTCTCCTCAGTGACGGTCCAATTTACCCATATCTCATTTAGCACTCGATTTATAGGATGCTGCAGCACAACAGCCCAAATGCTGGCTGAAATGGTAAATTTAGTAATAAAATATCTAAATGGTTTATAAATACGGTGTTAGGGAGGCTTCGGTAGGTAAGGAGGCACACGGCTAGTCTAACGAAATCCCTGTGCTTCAGAAACTCTCCCCCAGACACCGACATCCAACACGTAGACCTTTTTGTCTTTATTGAGCTGAGCTGCCAACTGCAACATGTGTAAATACAGATTTAACAGGCAAACGTGCAGCCAAGCCCAGGACTGTAAGTGTTGGAAAAGGCAAATCTGTTTGATGAGCAAATAATGCGTGATCAATAAAGACTTGTTGAAATGAACAGAGAGCAGCTGCTGGCTGAACATCTAGCCTGGAGTACAGAGTGTGTGGGCTGAACGAGGAAAACACTGGGCAGGTAGGGGGCGGGGAGGGTTGAGGGTCAGGCCCAAGCAGGGTGTTTTAGAGAGATCATGCTGGTATTCTTAACCAAGGTGGGCGATTTGGACGGAGAGTGTGGCAGGCTGTTCTCAAAGAAGGCCCTACCTGGGAGCATTCGGTATCTTATGACCAAAAAAGGAAAGAGAATCACGGACTGATTAAAAACAAGACCACACTTTGCAAAAATTCACATCTTTATTCACAGTGACCCAAAGATGGAAGCAATGGACGCACAGATAAAAACAAGATGCAGTATATCCATACAGTGGAATATCATTCAGCCCTAGAAAGAAAAGAAATTCTGGCGGGTGCTGTAGCATGGATGACCCTCAAAAACATTCACAGTGAAGGAAGCCAGTCACAAAAGGCCATGTATCACATGATACCACATATGAGAGGTGTCAAATCCGCAAGGTAGTCAAATCCATAGAGGCAGAAAGCAGAATGATGGCTACCAGGAGTGTAGGTAGGGGAAATGGGGAGTTACTGTTTAATGAGTACAGACTTTCAATTTGGAAAAAAGAAACAGTCCTGGAGATGGATGGTGGAGATGTTTCTACAACACTGTGAATGTACTTAATGCTACTGACCACTTAAAAATGGTTCAGGGGCACCTGGGTGGCTCAGTCCGATCAGCATCCAACTTCGGCTCAGGTCATGATCTCACAGTTCGTGGGTTCGAGCCCATGTCGGGCTCTGACAGTTCAGAGCCTGGAGACTGCTTGGGATCCCGTGTCTCCCTCCCTCTCCGCCCTTCCCCCACTCGTGCGCGCGCTCTCCCTCTCTCGCTGTCTCTCAGAAATGAACAAACATTAAAAAAATAGTTCAAATGATAAATTTTATGTTATGCGCACTCTACCACAATAAAAGTAAATTAATATCTTTTAGCGTTTGTCCTATTCCAACTTGGATTTTAGCTGCCAGTGTGTTGATCTCATGAGATCATCATTAGATGATGAGTAACTTGATATCAAGAACTGGGTCTTATTTATCTATGAATCCTTCTCAGCATCTAATGTAATGGTTCTCAAAACATGGTCTGTCAGCCGCTGGGGTCTCCAAGACCCTTACAGGATGTTCACAAAAATCAAACGCTTTTCATGATGTTACTAAGCCGTGATTTGCCATTTGTTATGAAAGAGTTATGACCTGCACTGATCCTACAAAAACCCATGGTAGGTAACATTGCTGGGGCCTTACCACAAGTCAGGCTGTGGCACCAAACCAGACTCATTTTATTCCAATGCACTTAGAACTAAAGGGAAAAAAAAAAGTTGTACTTAAGACGTCCTTGGAGGTGTCTGTGTGGCTTAGACTCTTGATTTCGGCTCAGGTCATGATCTCAGGGTCGTATATCAAGGTCACTGATACAGTTTCAGATTCCACATCACCACGACATTGTAAGAGACTAGGACTTGTTGAGTTTTGGTGTAGTATAAAAGAAGAATATTTGCAATTATCTGAAGAGGCAATGCTCTTGTTTTTTTCCATCTACAAAACTGAGTGAGACAGGACTCTCTTCATATACTCCAATCAAAATAATATATCACAGCAGACTGAGTGCAGGAACACCTATAGGAATCCATCTGTTTCCTATTAAGCCAGAAAGCAAAAGAGATTTGCCAGGGCATCAATGACATTCTTCTCATTGTTTTCTGTTTTGGAAAATAGTTATTTTTAATAAAAAATACTTATGTAAACATGAAGCTGATTTCTGTTGCTATTGTTAAATGCATTGTTAAGTATTACTAACATTTTATGGTATTAATTTTTCATATTAATGGATGTAGCTCACAAAAGCAAAAGGCCTTCGGTCTTGGTCAATTTGGGGAATGAAAATGAATCCTATGATCAGAAAGTCTGAGATCCTCTGATCTAACACAAAGTCTTTAATACATGTCTTAATAAGTAAATGAATGAATGAACGTACAAATGGATGAATGAATGAATGAATGAATGAAGATGTTGCTGGCAAAAACATACGGTTATGTGTGGTAAAAAAAAAAAAAAAAAAAGACAGGTTGATGTGGAAGGCTTCCAGGGGGTCATCCAAGGTAGGAGAGTTATTGGTTCCTCATTTGAGGATTTCACAGATGGACAAAATTTTCAAGCTATTTTGGGAACTCACATAGAGTGACCAACTTTATATTTGGTCAAGTAAGGACATTGAAAAACTAACTACAAGTCTACCTTTGCCGCTATTTTGTCAAGACATTTTAACATAAAAAAGGACACAATCTTGGTATAAAGGACAGGCTCTAACTTGAAAAAAAAATAGCTTTTTTGGAAGCTTTCCTTCTGGTCCTCGTTTTTCCTGCTTTGCCATGAGCTAGTGGACCCTCTCCCCCACGCCAGCCTTCATGACCATCAACCCACAGAAGAGGCCAGCAAGCTTCTCTACGAAGGACAAGATAGTAAAGACTCTGGGCTTTGCAGGCCACGTTGTCTCCGCAGCAGCTCCTCAGCTCTGCCGACCTAGCGTGAAAGCAACACTGGGGCAGCGGGCAGGGGGGGGTGGGGGGCGGTGCCTAAATGAATAAGCATGCCTGTGTGCCAATACAATGTTATTCACAAGACACCCGTGGAAGCCAGATGTGCTGACCCCTTATCTAGAGAGCTGGGTAGACGTACTGGGGGATCCGGGGTCACCACGGGCTCTGGAATTGCAGACATGGGAAACATGACCATTTCTCTGACCAGTAGCCCAGGAAAATCTGCTCGAGAAGCTGGCTCTCCTGCAGGGATACATCAAGCCTGTCCTTTCAGGCACCTGAGGAGTACGGGAGTTGAGAAATCATCAGACCCCCCCCCCAGAAGGGCAGTATGGAAGCACAGTGACCAGACCCCAGCTCTCCTGGCATCAAAGGACAGTGGCCAGATAAAGAAATGGAAGAAGGGCAGATAAGAAACAAGCAAAAAACCCCAGAAGAACCTCATCTGTGACTTTCTTTCAGAATGAAAGCATGCATTTTTAGAAAGGGAGTCTCCACTGCCATCTCCCCCCCACCCCCAGGATGCCAAGATTTGCCAGGCAGGCCTCTGCCAGCACAGGCACATCTTCCCCCCAGCTGCCGATCTGCCCAGCAGATTAGGGACGCGCGCATATGGCGGCAAAGGCAGGGGAGAATGAGCCACATCGGTTCTGACATGTGAGGGAGCACCGGAGTTGCGACCATATGGCCTGAAAGAGTCTCTAGGCATTTCACAGGACATTTCATGCAAGTTGAGACTGAGGCATTCAGGAACCTGCATCCGGAGAGAGAAAAAGAGAAGCTGCAGAAAATATCTTCCTTTAAAATATTCACAACAAGCGGGAGAGAGAAGAGTTCATATCTGAAGAGTAAGGAACTCATTCGAATCCTTGAAGAAAAAAAGGTGAAAACCCCAAAAGAAAAGCAGAAAAGAACACGGGCCCAACAGCTCGTAAAAGAACCACACGCGGTCACTACCCTAAAAATGACATGTGTCTTTACTGTTAATAAGCAAATGCAAATTACCATATGACACATCTTTACCCATGTTTTGAAAGAATACTACTTAATGCTGGTGTGAGTGCAGTGGGAGGGGGCACTCTGCATATTGCTGGTGGGCACGTGAATGGGTCCACACCAGCTGGAAATCAATCTGGTAACACATACGGAGAATTATACACATAGTCATAATCTTCAACTCAGTAATCCCACTTCTATGAATATGCGGAATAAACTAACACCATCACCTCCCTCTGACGGCACATCTACCTCTATTGATACAATCCGCGCTGCTAATCCACATCAGCTCTTTCTGAGAGTTTCACAAGGCAATCATGGCAAACTGCAAATTGAAACCTGAAAGTGTCCTTTTCTCCCTCCACCAGTGATGCTGTAAACTCACATACCCCTCGCCTCCTTCCTACACGTGGCTAAGTTTTGGGGATCCCTGAGCAGAACTCAGCATCTATTCTTGGTTGAATCAGCTCATCACTCAATCATTTAGACTCTAGCCCTGTCATTCAAAACAGCCCCAGCTACTCCCAGCCTAGTGTCATCTGTGAATGACATCAGTCAACCTGCCTCCAGCACGGTCATCGTCCACATTCCCAGGACGCTGTTAAGGACGGAGCCCAATGGCTGGCCAATGGACACCTTCTTCCACAGTATTGCTAGCCCATTAAAAAGCAGTCAGAGTTTTCAACGTGGTACTTATTTAACTTATTTGGACCCGTTCCTCTGTCTTGTCCACCCGGTGACTGTGAAAGGTGTTGTCAAATGTCTTGCAGAAGTCCCCCAGGACAACTAGAGAGGGCAGTGGGTGACAGTGTTTCTCTGGGAGAAAGAAAGTTTCTCCACTCCGCCTAGCACTGAAGCATGGGCTTTCCTGTGTACCCCTGCCCAGAACCCCGCTTCCTCTCTCCCCAACTAGCATCTTCCAGGGCCTTGCTCATAGCAACCTTTGACCTAATTTTAAGTGCATGTTAGCTAACGTAACCTTGGCTACAAGGTAGAGACACCAGGTCGGAACTGACATTCCAGGTCAGGGATTAGAGTCCTCGCTTTACCATTTACTACCTGCATGACCTTAAACAGGTCCCTTAATCCTTCAAATCTTGAAATCCCTCACCTGTAAAGTGGACATAACACACCCCGTTCCCCCACCCCTAGGGTGTTTGTAAAGCTCAGTGAGATGGGATGGCAACATGCCTTGTACACCCAAGAGTACACCTGGTCTCCACTGAGCCTGCCCCCATGGTGACTCCGCCTGGGAGGCCTCCAGCCCACAGTCCTGCTTCCAGGTAAGGAAGCTTGGTCCTTAAGTCCTCTCTCTCTCTTACATCACAAGGCAGGGACTTTCAACTCTGGTTCCCTGGTGACTTCGAGAGCCCGGAACTGTGTCTGGCTCACAGTGGCGCTCCGATAAATTCTGCAACTGAGTAAATGCGTTTGTTGAATGAACGGATGAGTCCGGGGGTGGGGGGCGGGGGGTGGGGGGAGGGTGAACTGACTTCCCCAAGAACCCCGGGTACCAGATGGCAAGAACTCTGAGATGGAACTACCTCTTCCTCCCTCCCACATCCAGTACTCACTTTACAGAATCGCAGGATCCGAAAGACAAACAGACCTGCCCAGAGCACATTTTTCCCAACAGCCTTTGAAGTCCTTGCCTTTCCACGCTTACTTTTCTTGGCAGCCACACACACCATTTTCAGTCACCCATCATTCAACAAAGATTTGAGGACTGCTTATTTTATAAAAAGCAGAAAGTTAAGTAATGCAACATCTCTGACCTCCTAATCCCTTCCCACCTCCGGTTCTGAGATGGAAATCCCACTGGGGTTTGGCAACCTGCCCGTAGCTCTACCAGGCTCGACACAGGAGTCCCAGCAGGCAGTGGCTGCTCTGTCCCTTCTCAGGCTCTCATTTTCCAGGGAGGATATTTTGACCAAGAAACTCTATCTGGCCCTAGGTGCCAAATCACACATAGGGACAAGGGTGAAACTGTGTCACAGCTGTTGGAATTCTGCAAGGAGAAGGTACGAGCAAATGCCAGGGTGGTGATGGCTCTGCAGGGGGTCAGCCCGTTATACAGGATTCCTTGGGACTTGGGGTTATATCAACATAGATCCACTGAACTCACCTCCTCCCTGTGACCTGGCTAGGAAGCCAAGGTTTAGCTATCAGCTTACTTTAGGTGGAAAGAACTTCAGGGGCGCCAGGGTGGCTCAGTCGATTAAGCGTCCAACTTCTGCCTAGGTCATGATCTCACGGTCCGTGGGTTCGAGCCCCTCATCGGGCTCTGTGCTGACAGCTCGGAGCCTGGAGCCTGCTTCCGATACTGTGTCTCCCTCTCTCTCTGTCCCTCCCCCGCCTGCTCTCTGTCTTTCTCTCAAAAATAAATAAACATTAAAAAAAATTAAAAAAAAAAAAGAGCTTCAGCAAGCCTTCTTGTCTTACAGAGAAGGAAACTGATGCTCAGAGGGATGAAACCGCACCCCCCAGGGCACCTCTGGAACAGCAGAAGTAACAAGAACTTAGACCTTGGTCATTGGTCCACTGCTGCCTCAAAGGCCACCCGGACACATAGACGCGCCCTATGTAGGAGTTCATCTGCTGCACAGTTTCACTGCAAGTTAAGCAAATAATTTCCCTCGCCTCTGTGTGGCTGAGAAATTGTATTTTTCAGCAGGGAAAGGATTGAGTCCATTTGGGGACAACCTTAATATGGAATATTATGTAGCCAATAAAGCTCATATGTTCAGATCATATTTCAAGGCATGTGGCAATGTTCATGAGGTAATGTCAAGTGAAAGGAGCAGGAGACCTCTTCATACACGCACAATGAACCCTAATACTGTGCCTATATGCAGTATGTCCTCTCTAATGGCAGTGATTTTCAGATGCACCACTGGCGTAATAATATATCCACAGAAAGGAAACGTTAAAGCAACTCTAAGAAGCATACTGGTTTCAGAAACATTAAAGATGAAAAGTGAACGGAAATGTGATATAAATTTATCACACAAATGTCTGGTGTGTGTGCGCGTGCGTGCATGTGGGTGCGTGTGCGGAAACATTAGACCGACAAGAAGTACATTAAATATTTAATAGTGGTTATCTCCGAGGAAAGGCTTTTATTTTTATTTTATCTGTTCTTTTAAGGATTTTTTTTTTTAATTTTGTCTCTGGTGCGTACATCAGAATAACAAACTGCAGGTAGAACATGAAAAGCAAAGGTAAGAAAAACGCACGCGACTTTTTGACTCACGCAGGACTGCGATTTCCATTTCCCAGTCTTGCTGCTTTTTTAACTCTTCTTTATTTTGTTATGTTTCTCCCCTCTGGTTTCTAAGCACAGTTTAACATTCCATCTTCCATGAACTATTAGAAGGTTGTCATAATGCTTTCTCCACTCTGCTGCCTTTTAGTGGTATGTCCTTGGTTTTCAGCCAACGTCTCTTAGGAAAGTCAGGTACAATTTCTTGGTGCAGGTGTCACAGGCACATTTAAGATGCCACCCTTCTCTGCAAGCAGAGGCCTATGTAAAAAGTACCCCTGGGAAAAATTGTTTTGACTCCAGTGCTAAGAGCATCTTAGCATGTTTGGGTTTTTTACTCTAAAAAAATCACAAATATTCTCTTTATTATATATTATTTCCCCTTTTCTCTACCTGCTAAGGAACTCAGTCAATTTTGAAGCTCAAATATGATAACTCTCTTGGTCCCTGGGGTGGGGCTATTGGTGTGCTTCCCCCCCCCACCTTGGTTCTGATTCTTGAAATAAAATATTCGATTTTATTGATTTCCTGTGTTCTTTTGTAAGAAGTTGCAAATCATCGGTGGGAAAGGCATGGAGTAAGTAAATACATATACTCAGTGAGCTCTTTCCCTGACTTCACTGTTCACACCCGCCCTTCCCCACACCTGCTGTAGATCCATCCATCAATGATCCTGTCGGTTATGATTCTGAAACACGTTCGCCGTCTCCACAGTCACCCTCCTGGCCCGGGCCACTGGACAGGGACCAGCCTCCTCGCCAGCCTTTCTGCCTCTTCCCCTTCCCTCCTCTGTTCCACTTACTTCCTCAGAGAGTTCCTTCCACCACCACATCAAAGCAGGCCCGCTCCCCTCTATCCACCCCAGTGCCCTCTTTACCTCCTACGTGGCACCTCCGATGCTTGAAATAACCTTCATTTCTTCCCCGGGCTGTTTTCCTCTCTCCTCTTGCCCGACCCTAAGGTGAAAGCCCCATCTTGTTCCCTGCTGCCTCTTCAGTGCCCAGGACCGCCTGGCACATTGTGTGGAGAGTGAAAGCCTGACTCACCTCCAGCACCCATCTAGTACAGGGCGACAGCTCCCCATGCACATGGTTGTGTCTTCCAACAATGAGCAAAGCGCCATCCTGCTGGCCTTCAGCTCTCGGCACGGGGTTCTCCGGACCTGTGTGTGGTGGGGGACAGTTGCCACAGTCCCACCTGCCTCCTGGGAGGTAGGAAGGAAGGGCTGAGAGGAATTAGACTATAGTGTGAGGACCCACCCAGGTCAATCGGCAGCAGGATCAGGGCCACTGCCCCAAGTCCAGAAAGTCCTATGGCTCCACAGATTGCCCCAAGGGTGACTCTCTGTCCCTTCAGGGGACTTCATTTGCCAGACATTCAAATGCCATATTAAAATTCTTCTCCCTGTGGGCACCTGGGTGCTCAGTCAGTGGAGGGTCTGACTTTTGATTTCGGCTCAGGTCATGATCCCAGGGTTGTGAGATTGAATCCCATCTCAGACTCCACAGTGGGTATGGAGCCTGCTTAAGATACTCTCTCTCCCTCTGCCTCTCTCTCTCTCTCATAAATACATACATACATACATACATACATAAACAAATAAATAAAAATTTCTAAGATTAAATCAAATTTAAAAATAAAATAACAATTCTCCCTGAAGGGGCAAGGATCCCCAAAGAGAGCTCACACACTCTAAGAAACTTGCTCATGAAGATGACTTTTTTTCCTCTAATGTAATAAGAAACCATGTCCTTGGGGCATCTGGGTGGCTCAGTCAGTTGAGCATCCGATTGTTGGTTTTGGCTCAGGTCATGATCTCAAGGTTCATAGGATCGAGCCCCACGTCAGAGTCTGCACTGATGGTTCAGGAGCCTGCTTGGGATTCTCTGTCTCCTCTCTCTCTCCCTCTCTGCCCCTACCCTGCTCATGCTCTCTCTCTCTCTTTCTCTCTCTCTGCCTCAAAATAAATAAACATAAGAAGAAAGAAAGAAAGAAAGAAAGAAAGAAAGAAAGAAAGAGGAAGGAAGGAAGGAACGAACGAACGAACTGGGACCTTCTTTTCCCTGGAGGTGTCCTCCCTGTGAATTGGGCACATACGTCCAGCGGAGGCCAGAACTCTTGCCCTCACCTGCCCTTTTTGCTCAGAAGTCTTGTCGGCTCCGCACCCTGCAGGAAGCCCTCTCTGCTCTTCACTGGCTCGGCTCCAGGAAGTTCTCACTGGCCCCAGGAAGACATTCACTCCCCCACCTCGTTCAGAAGAGAGTCTACCCACGTATTCTAGGAACTGGTGACAACCCCCAATCCCTTTTGTTACCACCTTGTCTTAGGGTCACCAGTGCAAATCAAGGCCAAGGTAGAGCCCCGGGGAACCTGTGGTTTCCGAGCTCAATATGCAAATCCCTCTGGCTTCCCCCAGGTAAGCAACTTCACTGGAAGGTTATTGGGGCGCTGGTAAGCTTGGGGCGCAGGCCCTGAAAAAAATCCCCCAACCTTTGTGGCCCGGGAATATCGGTACTTGGAGAAGAGCCAGAGCATCTGGAAGGGAAAGAAAGTGCCACATAGTAGTCCCATGAGGGTGTAGCAGAGGTGGGGTAGAAAAAGAGGCAAGACTTCATCCTGATGATGTTTGTGGCTTGGAGAAACTGGGCCTCAGAGAATCTGGTTTGTGAATCCCAGGCAGCTTTAGTACCCCCTTAGACCCCGCTGTGCCTTCAGCCCCCAGAGCCTGCCCAGAACCCCTGGGAATCTGGGAAAAAATTCCAGGAGGTTACACATAAATATACTTTGTTCCCACTTTCCAGCTAAGGAAGTTGAGGCGGAGGGGGTTATGCAGCAGCATGTAAGGCCAGCCCAAGTCCTCTGGCTTCCATCCGCCACATCCCACGGCTGCACCCAACGTAGATATAAGATTTCCATTTCCTTCCCTCTTCCTGCGGGCCCCAGCTGAAATCTATGTCATACACATGTATGAAATATTTAAGCCTCTCCTGAGGAGCCTGGTGTCACTTCTAAATCAATTTATTCTAATCTAATCTTCATCTGCCATGGTTTCCTGGGCCAGCGCCATCAAGGAAACCTCTTGGCAGGTGAGAGAAACTGAAAACACAGAACATTTGTTTTTAATGGTTCCTCCACAGCCGGCAGTTTCCAATATGGCAAAGTCCACGCAAACCATGAAATATGACTGGTCTCTGGAAATGACCCCCGATACACTCTGAGATCCGTGCAGATAGATGGGTGCTCGCCAAACTGCGCGCATAAAGTTGTCAGGAGCCCCCTAAAACTGTAACGCGCGCCGAGGCGAAGTCAGAAGGCCGGCGTGCCTGGCCAACAGCAGAGGGAAGGCCATGAGAGATCCTGGCAGGAGTGCAAGGCGTGGCCAGTCATCATGTTCCTAAGTGGACTTTTCATAGCTGCAGCCATAAAAGGCACAGTTTTCTCCATCGCTGCCTGGGATTTAATGGTATTCGCTTTTATTCCAGCTCCTTTTATTTTGATAGGAATGCTCCAAAATGCAGAAACTGGCCTCACCTTGCTTTTCCATCAGGCTCAGCTGTGGAACACCAGAAGGAAACCCCAGAAGAAGTTGGGCCCCGGGTCCAGGAAGCCTCAGGGGGCCTCCAGGTGACTGAAAGGCCCAGAGGGTGATGTGCCAGGGAAGGGGACGATGGAAGCCTCTCTCACTGGACCCGGGATTCTCCAAACCTCCACCTAGAGGTTTCCTGCCATGCTGAACTATCCGCTTCCTGCCTTGTCGCCCAGCCCGTCCCAGCCAGAATGCCCACCGGGCCCCCGTGTCCGGGCAAGCCATCCACAGCTTGGACCGGCAGCACATCCACAGCTCTGCCCCCTCAGGCCTTGACCACAAACCTTGACAGCCTGGCAGGACTGGGATAAGCTGGGACTTCGCAGTCTCACTTTAGACCCAGAGTCAGCATCCCCCCCACCCCTGCCCCAATAAGCAGTGGGGCTTCTCTATATTCTGTATCTCTGGGTTAGGGAGTGAGGTCCCACCTTGAGCCCAACCTGAATGAGTTGCTGTGTCTCTGCCATCCACTGTGGCAGGGTCAGGAGCTGTCCCAAACTTTCAGGAACCCGACGCCTCCCCTACCTGACTGGGAATTTAATGTTCGAGAACTCGGGCTTGACCAGAATGGAGTTCACGTCTCATCTCTGGCATCTCCTAGCTGTGTGATATCGGGACATCACTCCACTTCTCTGTGCCTCGGTTTGCCTATCTGGGAAATGGGTATAACGACCCTAATCCCCATCCGAGAAGTGAATGACATTGTTCACGCAGAGCATGCTGTGCACCGTCTGGCGATAAGAAACCTCCATTCGTGGCAGCCATTGTGGGTGTCTCTCAGTGGCACTAAACCTTGTTCTCTTCCCCCTTACAGAGACAAAGAGGGCATTCCTGTCCCTTGTGGTCGGTGATTCTTGGCCAGCTGGTAGCGAGCAGAAGTGACCCTTGTCACCTTTAGTATAGGACATGTGGGAACAGTCTTGCTTTGAGCACAGCCTCTGCCCTCCATTGGTGAGCACTGAAGCTACTGTCCTGAGTCCTCACTAGATGATGGGCCTTCACCAGCCTGGGTCTCTAAGAGAGTCTGTGGAGCATAGCCCTTTACCAGCCCCCGCTGGGCCTGACATGTGAGCCAGAAATAAATCTTGAGGCCACTGAGACCCGCTACCTCACTGTTAACTCCTGAAAAACACCCCATCCAACGCCCCCTTCCCCCAAGTGAGCACCAGACGCATGGCGTTTGTTCTGCATTTTGGACGTGCGGTTTGGGCTTTGAGTGTCCTGCGCTTTCTCCTTTCTCATCTCCTGACAGTGAGCTGCGGCCCTCAGCTGCCCCCTGCTCCCTACCGACCCACGCTGCTGAGAGCTGAGCCTTGGCCCGGACCAGGGCAGCAGCAGCAGGAGAAGCCAGGGAGGGAGAGAGTTGCCTGGAGATCCAGATGGATCTTCCTCTTCCGGGCCTGAAGCACTGGGTTGGATTCCCAGCCCAGGACGGCAGAGGCGCCTGGCACAGGCTGGCAGCAGCCGTGGCTCCCTTGCCCGTTCCCTCAGTTCCACAGCCGGAAACCCTTTCCAGGGAGATGCAGTGAAAGGTCGCTCTAACATCGTGCTTCCTCTGAATCAGCCGGGCTTTCATTACTCTGATGGGACCTGGAAGCTAAAACAGGCAGAATTTTCCACAGGGTTGTGGCAAATCAGAGCTGGAGGAACCACCCACATCAACTGCATCGTGCGGAGTAGGCAACTGCGGACCAGAGAAAGGATGGGGCTCGCCCAGGGGTACGGCAAGGCAGGGACCGCCGTGAAACAGAATCTTGCTGTCAGTTTAGACACTGAACGCAAACAGGACAGGACTCTCATCCAAGGAGGCAGCCTCCACCCGATCGGGGATGTCCATTCTCTAAGATCACGGTTTCCTCTAAGACAGAGAATCCGGAGGGGCTACCTGCGGGGCTGTGCCTGCCTGGGCCCGCAGCTTTCCATGTGGGCGTGAGCTTTCCAAGTGCCCAGGAGGATACATGGCCGGTCCACTGCCCTCACCTCCCATCAGTCTCACCCAGGCGCTGAGCTCAGGGCAGCCATGAGACGACCCAAACATGAGAGTCTGAGGCCAGAAGGCAAGCTGAAGTCTGTGGCTGGATGAGCGCCACTGGGCCACTCTTCACAGCCCACTCTCCCAGAGGTCATCTGGCCCCGGCCAGATCCCCGCTGCCATGGGTGGCACACTACCTCCCACGCTGCTGTTCCCCTCTTGGATATGTCTCCATATCTGATGGGATGTCTCCCTCTGCTCCAGATCGACCCTGTGGGACCGTGCCGAACCTCTAGCCTACGACAGCCCTTCTAGAATGACAAGGCTCTCGTGAATCCTCTTTCTGGTGTGAACAGTCCGAGGCTATCATGGAACTGGGAGCCCTATCTCCTCTCCCTCAGCCCCGTGGCAGCTCAAAGTATGCTCCAGTAGCCTGGTGTCCCCAGTACCTGGGAGCTGGGTGCCAAGTATCAGTCCCACTCCAGACCTACTGAGTTAGAACTCACATTTTAACAAGATCTCCAGGTGCTTCTGGGGTTAGCTTCACTTTGGAAAGCTCTGGCTTACACACACCTCACACTGTCCATTGAGGACCCAGAATTCAAGTGCACAGGACAGGGCTCTCGTCTCTCTCCTTCCGAGGCTTCTTTACAGCTGCAGGACCCTAACAACACAAAGGATCCTGGGTCCACTTAGACCCCTGAGTCTCCTTCAAGAAACTGCTCCCAAGCTGCATCCTGGGTGGGAAGAAGTTGACATATGTCAATTCAGGTGCGGAACCTTAACGTTTAGCCAAATAAAACATCATTCTTCTTTCAGCGGTGTCTGATCTACTCTTTAATCCATCCGTTTTTAAATCTGCCTGCATGTTAGGATCACCTGGTGGACTTTGTAAAAACTCTGATGCCAAGACCCCGTCCCAGAAGAAGTCAACAGACTCTCTGAAGAGCGCTGTGGGTGTCTGCTTCTGTTTATTATGCTCTCCATGCAATTCTAATTGCAATCGGGATAGAGAGCCAGTGGTTTAACACATCTATTAAAAAGTGGATTTTTTTTTCCTTCAGACTCCAGGGGTGTCAACTTCAGACTCCAGGGTACATTGGTGTGAGCAACTCCTCACAGTGACTCTGAGCTCATGGCGATGTATCTGTCAGCTACTGCCATAATATTGCTGTGTAACAAACAACCACCAAATCAGAGACAATGGCAATAAGAAGCACTCAAGTCGATGACACATCTGTGGGTCAGCTGGGACAGCTCTGTCTGTCCGTGTGTAGCCTAATCTAGGCTGTAGTGACATGGTGGCTCTCTTCAGACTGTAGAGCTGGGTTGGCCACACTTCTGTTTGCAAGTGTGTGGATCGGGTAAACAGCTTGTCCTGATCTTCCCACGACATTCTTGATCTTAGCACTGCAAGTCTTATGTCCCAGTGAACCTCACAGTCCAGGGAAAACGGGGATGGCTGCATACCCTACCTGCGGTCAACTTGGGTACCTCTGCTCCTTGTTCTCTCCTCCTCCTTAGACCAGCGGGGCAGCCAGGGCAGGTACCTTTCAGGACATGGGCAGAGACTCGAGAGACCTAGCAAAACAGAGACCCAGGCCCAGGCCGCCATGCTGTCACTTTCCATCGCACATCAGCTTTGTCAGCCATGTTGGCCAGAAGTCGCCGGTCCCAATTAAACTTCATCCTATTAGATTTAGCCTCACTGCAGGCTGTCACCATCTTTCAGGATCTTTATTCAGGCATCTGGTACATTGGCCAAAGCAAGCTGCACAGCTGAGCCCAAAGCTAAGGGGCATGAAAAAAGGCCCTTCCCCTGATGAGGCGGTAGCTGGCGTGTGGATTCAGAGAAGGGCATGTAATTGGGCCAGTCATCCACCTCCTACAGGCAGCGAGATTCTGGCTCCCAAACACAGATGACCTCATTCCTTCCTGGCTACCGACTGTCCCCAGGGAGCCAGGTTCCAGAGCCTGAGACCATCTCCACTCCAGTCCCCATCTAGCTCCTAAAGCACATGTCTGCTCAGGTGCCCCATTGTCTCTGTCACTCTGTGACTCCTTCCCCTCCTTCTCTTCCTCCTTCTTCATCAAACATCTTGAAAGATGGGGATCATCTCACATCAGCCTCGTCAGCCATCCTGACGAGAAATCTCTTGCGCCAATAAACTTAGTCTGGTCTCAGCCTGGCAGGATCTCTTGGATCCTGATTCCCCAACCAGTACGTTCCCCCCAGCCTTCAGCTCTGCATCCTGGGCCATATTTTTTGCACATCCATAACCCAGATGTCAGCAATCTCCTCCAGGCCCTCAAATCTAGGCACACTTGGCTGGAGCCCCTCAACCTCACAGGCTTTGAGCCCACAGATCCCTGCCCTTGACTTGTTCCCACTCCCAGTGGCCTCATACAAACATCTGCAAAACAGCCTGGTGCCCACGGTTCATACACAGCCAGCATGTCATAAGTCGGTGACTTTGATGAGGGCATCGTGGGGCAGGTGGCGCATATCACAGGCCAGGGCCCCTGTACGTGCTCTCCCTGCCGTCCCCTACCCTCTGCACAAAACTCCACCCTGCACTTCCTGTTCGGTCCTTCTACCTCCATGGGGGGGGGGGGCGGCGGTCTGTGGGGATCTTAGCTTTTGCCTCAAGAGGCACGTGAGGGAATGTTCCCCCCATCTCATTATATGTCAATTACTTCTGACTGGGTTTTAGGTCCCCAGGATCCTCTATCTTTCCCCAGCCACCAAGCAAGTGTCTGGGCTCTGATCCCACTTAAGTGCAGTAAAGCACAAAGAATGAGTATGCCTTCAAGGCAAGAAATCTGAAAGGTCTTCACTGCTTTAAAAATTATATGGGCTGACTCACCCCGCATCCCTAAACGTATCAAGCTCCACAAAACAGGCAAAAAGGACTCCCGAACTCGCATCCTGACTTTGCACCCTACTGGAGATACTCTCCAACCTGGCTCCATGGCCTACCCACAGGTTGGCCCTCCAGGCAGTTAGCCAGGACAAGACCACAGTATCCAGGGGCCAGCTGGAGCACAGCACCTGCAAGTCAGTTTCAAATCCTGGCATTGACACTTACCCTCCTGGGGCCCCACTTTCCGCTGCACTGACTCCTGACGGGCAGGAATGTTATGGAAAGGGCATTAGACAAATAACATCGGGGAGGTTCCTCAAACCCAGGAAAGCGCTGCCTAATGTGTGGTGCTCTTCTCATTTGTGGAGCTCAGGAAATGCCGTTGATTTCAACGCACGCCTCAGTAAGTCCCTAATTAGGAAGGAGATCCACTGTCACAAAAACCACATGTCTCAGCCCCAAGCCAAATGGGATGGGTTTCTGGATGGGCCCCACTGGTGGAAGATGAGGGGTTGCTTCCCTCCCTGGCAGAGCTGACCAAGGAGGTCAGGCTTTGCCACCCGCTCTCCAGGCTACGAGTCTCAGAGCAGGAAGGGGTCTGGCTGCTGCAGGTGATAAAACAAAAACAAAAACAAAAACAAAAACAAAAACAAAAAAAAAACAGAGAGCTGGAGCAGCTGGGCTCAGGTCAGGCACAAGGGGTGTCTCTGCCTGGGCTCAGCAGAGACAGCCAAATGCCCAGCCCAGCTGCCACGGCCCCGTGCTGGGCCCTACACTGGGGCCAGAGCCTCGCCGCCAGGCTGGCAGGCTCCCCGCTGCAGCTGCGAGGCCGCTCTGACCTGAGGAGGTCTGCCTCCTCCAGCTTGCGTTTCCCTCCCCTCCCCCTGCTGCCTCGGCCTTGCCTCCGCCTGCCTGTGTCTGTCTCCCTCTCTGTCTCTCTCTCCCCTTCTCCCACTCCCTCTCTGTCTCTCTCTGTTGTTCCTTCTCTCCCTGTCTCTTTGTGTCCCAGGTGCGTCTGTCTCGGCCTCAGCCTACAGCTCTCTTTTGTGTGTGTTTTTCTCTTCCTCTCTGTGTTTCCGGCCCTCTCTCTGCCTCTCTCTGCCTCTGAAGTGAAGGGTAGGGAAGAGGAGAAGAGGCAGGGCCCAAGAGGAATCCCAGACAAAACTGAGCAGGGATCGCATTCCATCCCATTCAGGGCTCAGAGGCGGGGAGTTGGGACACTGCGAGCAGGTTGAACTTGCAGCTGGGAGGACCACGGGTCCAGGGAGCTGCACGGTGCTTCCGGCGTGAGGGAGGGCCAGCAGTCAGTTCTCACAGACACCACAAGGATCCCGGGCTCAGCAAATGTGTTTCGGGTCTTCCCTTAGATCCAGAGCTTGGACTGGGGCTGAGGACCAGGAGGAACAAGGCAGTGACCTTGCTGTGACAGAGCTCCATGGGCACGTGGGGAGAGGATTACATAGGCTGCTACACAATCCCAAGGATCCTGTAGGCAAGGGGCGCCCAAAGGAGAAGGCCAGGACAGTGGGCCCAGAAACCAGTGCTCACTGGAGAGGCTACTCGAAGTGAAGCCTAGGATGACTTACAGTTTTCCGGGCTCAGAAGAAGGGACCGTATTCTAGAGGGTGCATCTGGGGAGCAGCAGCCTTGCTCCAGCCTCAGTACAGGGGGACTGCAGGGATGTGGCAGGGTCCAGGCTAGGAAGAGGGTAAAGTCATGTCACACATTCAAGTTTCCCATGCCAGAGGCAGTGGGCGACCCTTGAATGCCGTGAGCCACACGACTGCGGTGGGGAGGTCCTTGTCCTTCTGTGAGATTGGGAAAGCCATCCTTTCCTCCGCCTTGTCTTCTGTGGAGAAGGGGAAATGAGGGAGAGGCCATGTTGCATTGCTATTATCCGAGGTTGGGGGGTAGGGGGGGTGCCTCTGCTTGGCTCTCAGTATTGGGAAAGGACGTCATGATTAGCCAGTTGCATTCATAAGGGAGGTGATGGTGGACCACACACTGGGGCTTAGCAGCTCAGCTGAGAGCAGAACCTTATTTTAATACGGCTTCTTCTGTAACTGGGCAGAGGAGGCTGCAGCTGTGAGGCCGAGGGACAGACTCTCAGTGAAGAATGAGATAAAAATGGTGCCTTTGGTCGTCTGGATTCACATCCACTTCAGGGTCATCAGCCTGCCCTGCCACACCTTTTCTTGCCCAGTCACACACCCAGTGTTTCTCTCCCTCCCTGGGCCCAGAGCTCTCTGAGACACGAAGAATGAATAAATAGCCAAAGCTGTCATTATACAAGTGGGGAAACTGAGGACAAGATGGAGGAAGGTGCTCACCAATGGTCACAGAATACGCTAGAGCTGAGTCGGGGCTCTCAGCTCTGAGACGTCTATGTGCAACCGTCCACTTCGGGGAGAAGACCGCTCCTGACTTCCTGGGGGGACTGGAGGTGTCTGGCCGGCAGGTGGATCCTGAGCAGGAGCTGGAGATCTGAATGTCATCCGTGCACGGGCAGGGGGAGGGGGCGGGCCTGGGAAACTCAATCGCAGAAGCAGAACAGTGTCCGAAGATCAGTCCTCATGCCTCTAGCAGGCCCCCTTCCCCGTCACTCTCATTGACACTTCGGTCTCTAAGGACAGTCACCATGCCTGCATCCCAGATGAGGAAACCGAAGCTCCAGGAGGGCAGAGGTCCTACTGAATGCTGAGACCCAAACCACAGCCTCCAAGCTGTAAGGCTTATGCCTCTTCTCCGTCGTGTCAGACATACGTAGATATTTGCACTTGAACATTGCCACATGATGGGGGAATGGATAGTGGTTATGTATGTGTAGCATACAAACACACGTATATGCACACACACATGCACAGTTGCACGCCCACACATACACGCGTGCATGCACACTTGCACGCACACACAGTTTTTCGAAATCTCCACTGGCTCTCCTTGCCCTGTGCTGTGTGGAAAATTAGTATATTGGTGCAGTCACTAATCCCTTTCATTTGGATCCAAGCAAATGACAGGATCAGTCTCCATCACTGCCATGGCTAAACCCCAGGGCTCTCCCTGGTGCCTTGAACAAGAGTCAAGATGACCCACTTTCTCCAGCTATTCCCTGTCTCCGGGCTGCTTCAGCTGGGAAACTGTCAGCCTGGTAAATATCATGAGCTTAGCAGGCTGGTTCCCGCTTCCAAGCCTGCCCCTTTTTGGCTGCCCAGCCTGGCTTATGGGACCGAGCCCCAGGATCCTGCCCCAAATGTCAGGGTTCAGCTGCCCATACACAGACAGAACCTGTCTGCCCAGCATGCCAGCATCCACAGAGACGCCCAAGTGCAAACCAAGGTCACTCCTTCCCTCAACAAGCATTTCCTGGGTTCCTGGTCCACATCAGGCACAAGGATGGGAGCTTAAAAAGACACAGACTCTGCCTTTGGGAAGATCCCAGCTTGGAAGGGAGCTGGTCATGAAAACAAACCCAGAAATAAACAGCAGAACAAGCCAAGTATTCTCTGAGCTCAGAGGAGAGAACAATTACTTCTGCTGGGAGGGTCAAGGAAGGCTCTTCAGTAGTCTCTGGAGTTGAGACTAGAATGCAAATTAGAATATGCCACATCTAGATGTGAGGGAAGGGCATTCCAGATGGAAGGGACAGCGTGGAGGCAGGAAAGAGCAAGGTCAATGTAAACAAGAGTGGCTAGAAGGGCAGCTGGAGCCAGATCCGGACTAACCACGGATCCCAGAGTAGGGAACATGTTTGTCCTCCAGGTAAGGGTCAGAGTCAGAGTTTCGAGAGGAGGCCTGCCAAGTTCCAGACAGCCTGTCCATAGTCCCTGCTCTCCCCTTAGACCATCGTACCAGCCATAACTGAGCCCTTTCTACCTCCCAAGGATCTCACTCCTCACCAGTGGGGGCCCTGTGTCTCTCCTCTGTCTTCCTGGCTTTTTCCTTCCCATGGAGTGCTTCTCCAGATGCCAAATACTTCTCAGTGCAGATGTTAGGAACGCCAGCCTCCCCTTGCGGGGCATCTGTTTGAGAAAGGAAAGAAAAAGGATGCCCGGAATCCCCAAAGCCCACTGCCCCAGTGGCACAAAGCCAGCCTTGCATGTATGCTTTCAGAGTTTTGCAGGGAAACAGATCCCAAGGCTGCCCTTTGACTTGGCCTCAGACCTCCAGAAGCCAAAGTTGGTGGAGACAGTTGTGCCTGCCTCTGCATTACTGGGGCCTGCTGGGGCAAGGGCCGGCCACAGCTAAGACCCCTGGGTTACTCAGGGGATGCGTGGCCACATCAGAGCCTGGAGCCAAAGCGCCGTCTCTGAGCACGTGACACTAAGCGCTGCTCCTCTGTCCACGTTCTCTCACTAAGGTGGACAGGTGGACATGGAAGTATGTACGGGGACAGGCTGGGAAGGTAGCCCCAGGTAGGACCTCAGTCCCTCCCTGGCTCGATGATCCTCACACGGAGAGAGCCTTGCAGGTATTCTGGGTCAGGGCCCTTGGCCACCAGTTAGGCAGGTGGCCACAGGCCCCCACCATCTCCCTGGTTCTGAGGCTACAGGAGCCAGGATGAACCACAAGAGCCCTGAGAGGGAATCGGCTACTTTCTTGCATCGGCTGGATCGGGGCACAATTTCTGTATCAGAAACCACACCCACTCAAAGGTGACTCTGATGAGCTCGGGGAAGCACAACCGGCATACAATTGGGCCTCAGAGCACTTCCGGCTCCCCCCAAAGCTGCCTCAGTGCCCTCTGCAGTGCTCTCTCACCTCTTTCTCTACCTCCAGCTCCGGGCAACCAGACTCTGCTCTCTGTTGCTTTGGATTAGACTTTTCCAGAGTTTCCTATAAATGGAATCGCACGATACGGTTTCTATCCTTCTGCCTCTGGCTTCTCGTGCTCCGGAGTCTGTGTTTGTGATGCGTCCTTGATGCCTGTACTCCTTTCCTGTCTCTTTCAGTGCTGAGCATTGAGTGTTCCATCCAACAGTCGTATCTGTTGATCCATTCACCTGTAAATACACACTTGGATTGTTTAGGGGTTTGGGGGCTTTTTTTTTAATAAGGTGGCGATACACATTCATGAACAAGACTTTTTGTGGACCCATTTTTATTTGTCTTGGGTGAACACTTAGGAGTGGCGTTTCTCCACAACACGGTCAACGGCTGTTTCGCGGTATAAGGAAACGCCAAGCTGTTTCCCAAAGTGGTTGTATCATCTTCAGTCCCCACCGGCAGCGCAGGGGGCTCCCATCCCTCCACGTTCCTCGCCAGCGCTTGTTGTGATCGGTCTTTTTCGTTTTAGCTGTTGGGTGCATTCCGCTGTGGTTTTAATTTGCACTTCCCCCATGACCAGCAGTAACGCACTCGGCTTCCGGGCCTGAGCGCGCCCTTCTCCAGCTCCACCCCCGGGAGGCGCACTTCACCTCTCTGGATTTTAATTTTCGTGTCTGGACAAGCGGAGCACCAGTCCCTGCCCTGTCCCTGTCCCCGTCCCCAGGCCTTTGCAAAGATGGCATCAGAGGACATGTGTGTATACAGAAGTACACGCAAGTATTTGCAAGGCAAATAAGTAAGTTGCACTTAGTTTGAAATTCTCACAGCCCTGAGTTCATCCGTCTTTCGTTTCACTTTCGTCATTTCGTTGCAGTAGCCTCCTTACTAGTTTCCCTGACTGTGGTCTCCCCTGGTGTCATCCTCACGGGGGCAGGTTCCTTGCCTCCATCCTGAGATCTTCCTTTTTTTTCTTTTTAATTTTTGTTAATGTTTAGTTATTTTTGAGAGAGAGAGAGAGAGAGAGAGAGGAAGGGGCAGAGAGAGAGACACACACACAGAAACCAAAGCAGGCTCCAGGCTCCGAGCTGTCAGCACAGAGCCCGACACGGGGCTCAAACTCCCGAACCACGAGATCATGACCTGAGTCGAAGTCGGACGCTCAACCGACTGAGCCACTGAGGCACTCCATGAGATCTTCCTACTACTTCCAGCAGCCTCCCTGTCCTCTGTTTGCTCAGAGCCACAGTGGTCCAGAGCTAAGGGGATGCAGCCTGCAGGGGCCACCATAGAAATCCATCCCCTTCTAGGGAGCCGAGGGAGCTCTCCTGGAGCCCAAATGCCCCTTTCTTCAGAAGCCTTGTCATGAATAACTGCTTCTTGTCAGAGCCCAGACCCGGGACTAGTTGGTAAATGGTGCCGTTTGCTCCTGCCTCTTTCCCCGAGACACCTCCTGATTTGCAGCCTGCAAGATACTCTGTCTGCTAGGAGGAGGAGCACAGCAGCAATCTCCTTAGGCTGCTCGTGGCTGTCAGTCTCCTTGTAAATGGGAAAGCCCAGCACGGTGACATTTAGAGAGGACTCTGCTGTAAATCCCAGCCTGCGTTCCTATCCCCTTCGAGCTCCCGTGGTTATCCCAGGCCCAAGGCCACAGAATGCCCGAATGGAAAGCACGATCGGCTGAAGCTCACACATCCAGCAAAGAGAAGAGGCATAACGAGGGACTCAGATCTTCCACCCTGTGGCTCAGTACCTTTTTCTGCACCTCATCGTGGCTCTCAAAAGATATACTGGTGCCACGCCTACTCTCTCCCCAAGACCCCTGTCTGTCCCCCGCCCCCAGACTGGAAAGGGATCCCCACCAACGGCTCCCCACGCGCCCCAGGCCCGCCCCACCAGGCAAGTGTCGATCAGTGTGCACCAGCAGATTGATGACACCACTCAGGACGCATCAAACAGAAAATGACTCAACACGGGGAGTCGGGTGCTTACAATGTCCCTGGCGGGACTGGAGGAGGAAGCTGCAAGGTCAGCTTTGGGAAATGAGTCCCAGAACGCCACAGCCAGACCACATACTGAAGGAGCTGGTGCCTCCACTCTGATAAGAAAGTTGAAGGCCCCAGCGGCAGTCTCAAAGAGCCATACTGTCTCCATGTGACCTGGGGATCAGGGAGCTGCCGTCTCAGGTGCCCGCTCCAAGGCCCCACTGCCTCAGAGCCCAAGCCTGGGGGAGCCTGGATGGAGGCACGTGAGCCCGACTGTGACACTGGGCCCCCCCACCCCCGGTGTTCTTGGTGGCTTTCCCTAAATAAAGTTAATCTCTTTTGCTATATTAATAAATATCTTTGATCTGTGCTCAAGCTGTGGTGTAAATCTTTATTTTATTTATCCTGAGCCTGTGTTTTGGGCTACAAGACTTGTAAAAAGAGGGGAGGTACATGGGAGAGCCTAGGATGGCGTGGGAAACCAAGATCCACACCCAAGCCCTTCCGAGAAGTGCAGCCCAGTGGTTGAGGGCACAGGCTCTGGAGAATTCCACCTGGGCATGCTTCCTGGCCACATCCTTGCACCCTTGTGGCAGTGGGTGAGTCACCGACATTTTCCTACATCTCAATTTCCACATCTATGTAATGAGATGACAACGATAGCACCCAGAAGGTACTTAGAACAATGGCTGGCACTGAGACAGCAATTGCTATGGACTGAACCATGTCTCCCCCCAAATTCATATGTTGAAGCACTAACCCCCAGTGTGACTATATTTGGACACAGAGCCTCAAGGAGATAATTAGGAGAAAATATGATCGTAACAGTGGGCCCGGGACCCAACAAGATGAGTGTCCTTATAAGAGAAGACACCAGAGCTACCCCAGCCCTCCTCACACCCCCGCCCACCCACCACAACCACAGACTTGTAAGAAGAGGGGAGGTACATGGGAGAGCTTACGACAGAGTGGGAAACCTACGTCCACAGAAGCCTGTGAGGACACGGCAAGAAGGTGGCTGTCTGCAGGCCAGGATAAAAAGCCCTCACCAGAAAAAGACCATGCTCGCAACTTGATCTTGGATTTCTGGCCTCCAGAACTGTGAGGAACAAAAAAAAAGTTTCTGTTGTTTAAGCCTCCAGTCTGTGGTATTTTGTTATGGCAGCGCCAGCAGACTGAGGCAGCTGTTAATTAACGGGAGCTATCATTGCTATTCCTGATTCTCCGGAGCTGACTTAGTGCGGGTTATTTGAGGTCTCTAAACCTCAGTTACCTGCCCTTGATCAGGCTTTCTTGACCTTGGCACCATTGACGTTTAGGGCTGGATAATTCTGTTGGACACAGAATACCATTCTGTGCACGGTCGGATGTTTGGCCCCACCCTGGCCTCTACACTCTAGATACCAACAACATCCTTCCCGGGCCCCAGTTGTGACCATCAAAAAATGCCTCTATGCATTGGCCAATGTTCCCTAGGGGCCCAAATCACCCCTGGTTGAGAACCACTGCTCCACGAGATAGGACGATTGTATTCGTTTCCAGAACGGTCAGGTCGACTAAAGAAGGCAATTGTGGCAATTATACATCACCTAGAGGTTATCTGCGTCACCCCTTGAATAGTAAGTAAAATTGACTCAAACTTTACCTCATATCTTGTAGGAGGTTCAATGTCCTCCTCAAGATTTTTGGAAGTTCTTGGGAGTCCGCACTCACAGTCACCTCTTGCTCCAATTACCTGTGACTCATGTCCCTACTTTTGTCTTTGCCTTTGGAGTAGTCCCTCGATATGGAAGAGCGACACTTTTCATTTATTTCCCCAAATGATCACTCAAAGAAGGCAGCTGAGCCTATCGGGGCTGCTCCTAAAAGTTCATGGTCACCACAGCCCAGTCTGACACATCACCTGGGTTTGGGTATGAGCCACACCCCGCTCAGCTCACGGTGGCACCTGCAGCTGCCCTGTGTTGGGAGTCTTTTCCCAGCCATCCCTTCCCAGGCTCCTCCAGGACTTCTGCATTTAGCTCTCTTTCTAGCTTCCCGGGGCCAAGTGCCAGTCTCTCCAAACAGAATCCCCCCTGCTCTTCATGGAGGGCAAAACCATCATGCCCACTACAAACATGGGGAAGTCCTGGCTAAAACATAACACAGGTAAATCTATAACCCCATCGGTGAACTGAAAATCAGGAAGGGAATATTCTCCCACTCCAGAAACATACAAAATTCAGAGCCAGGGCAGTGAGCAGGAGCTAATGCCAAGTGGCATAAGAGTATAAGAACGGGACAAAATGTTATGTTTTAGTACTCATGAAGAATGAGGAAGTGAGGCAACGGGCCCCATGCACAAAACAGGAGTGATCTTTCTGCTTAGAGCCAGGAACCTGAGAAAGCTGTCCCTTCAGTGAAATGAAAATGAGAAAACCACCACCCCCGCCCCTCACAAAAATGGGCCAACCTCCCTGGACCATGAGTGACAAAGGAGACACCCAAGAGAAGTCAGAACTCTAAATCTACTCCACGTGCCCTAGAGAGTCCTGAAGCCATACCTCTCACCAGCTACAAGACCCAAGGAAAATAATGACAATAAGCCTGCTAAGGTCCCGGAAAATTCCTAGATCAGTAGCAAAGGTGACCATGAAACCCAAACCTGCCAGAAGGGAAACGGCACCTTCTGGAGATGAACTTGGAGTAAAAACCACAAAGCAGGTGAGGAACATGAGCCCAAGATCTCCTACCAGATCCAACAAGAGTTCTATGAGAAGTCAGGAGGCTGGGAGGAGACCGGTGGTCCTCCAGAATTGAAGATACACATGAGTTCTTGTATCAAAAATGGAGCCTAAGCTCCAAGAGCATAAATATAAGCACATACTCACATTTGGAGTAGGGGATCAACACATCAAGTGCTGATAAATCACATAATCATTGTGGAAGAATATTGTTTATAGTATAAAAGAACTAATAATAACATACCCAAACAAGACACAGGAGAAAGTGAGGTGGGAAAAAAAAACTAATTTCCTTGTTTTTTTCCTTGAAAATCTCATGAGTTATAATTCAAGAAATAAGGCATAAAAGAATACTGTATATAGTTACAAAGCAACCACTAAAGGGACTAAAAGTACTCCATAAACCTTCCAAGTTATTGAGAGAAAACCTATACACAAAGCAAACCATGAAAATACAGGCAATGAAGTAAAAGGCTTTTAAAGGAAGCATTAAAATCAGAAAGCATAATATAAAATAATACGACAGAACTGAAACCAAACGTATCCTATCGTATCATTAAATATACTAATGGGATAAATTCATCTATTATTTATTTTTAAAACTCTCATTTTGGGATCAAAGAGTGAAACAAAAAACACAGGCTTATGGAAGATACCTCTGATTCCCCAACTCAAATTTTCTCAGGCTTACTCCTGAATTCAGCCATACCACGTAGACAGTTCTATGGCTGATTTCAAACTGGCAGAATCCGGATAAAGAGAGCACGTGAGAGCACATTTCCCTCTGCCCTCGGGCTCCTCCAGTGCAAGTGGGAGCTCCCCGGATCCTTACATATGAACTTTGAAAATGCAGGGAAATCAACACCTCCAGAGGAACATCCACCCAATGTTAAGTGAAGCCCATCCATGGGAAAATGTTCAGCCCCATTAAGTTGTCACAGAAGTACAAACTAAGCTCAAGATGTGACACCAACTTACCCTCATTCTGGGGGCAAAAATTAGAGTCCATTAGTGCAAAGGAATGGGAGGGATGTGGATCAACTAAACCTTTATATGTTACCAGTGAAAATCTAAGTTTGTATAGTCACATTACAAAACAAGTTGGCATTATCTTATAAAATTGAATATTCTCATAGCAAGTCCATGCATAGGCATGCTCCCAAGAGAAATGTTTAAAAATGTACCCTGAGGTATATTCATGAAAACACTCTTCATAACAGCAAAACCATGGAGACAATTAAAAGGTCCGTAGATAAAATAATGGCTAAATAAACTGTGGCATATTTACACCATGGAATATTATGTAGCAGTCAAAATAAATAAATCACAGCATATGCAACCATATTGCCATGTCTACAAAATATCATCTAGACTGAGAAAAGAAGTACCAGAAGACGATAGGTTGTCTGATACCTTTCTTAATAAAGTTGTTAAGCAAATGCTAAACAATGCAATGTTAGAAGTGTAACGGTAGATCAACCAAACTATATTGAAAATAGTAGTGAGACAGCTAAAATCACATTTAAGGTGAAAGATTACTTTCCCCTAAGATCAGAAACAAGACAAGGACTCTGCTTTCAACACTTCAACTCAACATTGTACAGGTGGTTCCCGCTAGAGGAATTAAGCAAGAAAAAGAAATAAATGGCATTCGTTTTGGAAGGGAAGAAGTAAAATGGTCTATATTTGCAAATACCTTGATCTCATATATATAAAATCCTAAAGAATTCACTCAAAACCTACTAGAATTAAGAGAGGAATTCACGAACATTGCAAAATACAAATCAATATAAAAATCACTCATATTCCTAGAAACTAGCAATAAACAAAACAAAAATGAAATTAGGAAAGCAATTCCATTTGCAATAGCACCAAAAAGAAGAAACCGTTTAAGAACAAATTAAACCGGGGCACCTGGGTGGCTCAGGTGGTTAAGCGTCCGACTTCAGCTCAGGTCACGATCTCATGGTCTGTGAGTTCCAGCCCCGCGTCGGGCTCTGTGCTGACAGCTCAGAGCCTGGAGCCTGCTTCGGATTCTGTGTCTCCCTCTCTCTCTCTGCTCCTCCCCCGTTCATGCTCTGTCTCTCTCTGTCTCAAAAATAAATAAACATTTAAAAAAAAAAAAGAACAAATTAAACAAAAGAAGTGTAAGACTTATACATGCTTCAAAATATTGTTGAAAGAAAGTAAAGATCTAAATGAATGGAGAGACATCCTATGTTCAGGGATTGGAAGACTTAATATAGATAAGATAGCAATATTCCTCAAATCGATCTACTGAATCAACACAATGTTTATTAAAAAAACCCAACTTCATTTTTGGCAAGAGACTAAGAATAATTAAAGTAATCTTGATTAACTGTTTGTTTCTAGACTCTCAATTCTATTCCATTGATCAAGATTGCTTTGACTATTTTTTTTTAATTTTTTTAACGTTTATTTATTTTTGAGACAGAGAGAGACAGAGCATGAACGGGGGAGGGTCAGAGAGAGAGGGAGACACAGAATCTGAAACAGGCTCCAGGCTCGGAGCTGCCAGCACAGAGCCCGACGTGGGGCTCGAACTCACAGACTGCGAGATCATGATCTGAGCCAAAGCCAGACGCTTAACTGACTGAGCCACCCAGGCACCCCTGCTTTGACTATTCTTAATCCCTTGTATTTCCATGTGAATTTTAGGATCAGCTTTTCAACTGATTCTTAATAAGAGTGTCAAGACAATAAAGTAGAGAAAAAATAGTCTTTTCAACAAGTAGCCCTGAGACAACTAGATATTTACATGCAAAATAATGAAATTAAACCCTTTCCTCACACCATACAGAAACATTAACTCAAAATGGATCACAGATTTAGACGTAAGAGTTAAAATTATTAAACTCTTAGAAGAAAGCATAAGAGTAAGTCATGACCTTGGGTTAGGCAATGATTTCTCAAGTAGAATACTAAAAACACAATCAACAAAAGAAAAAAGTAGATAAATAGAACTTTACCAAAATTAAAAGCTGCTGTGTGTTGTGATGCAGATAGCATTAAGAAAGTAGAAAGACAACCCACAGAATAGGAGAAAATATTTTCAAATCCTATACTTGAGAAAGGACTTGTATCCAGACAGGTTGAATTCTTATAAGTCAATAATAAATAATAACAGTAATAATAAATTAAGTAACCCAACTAAAAAATGAGCAAAAGGTCTTAACAGAAGGAAGATAAGCATATGACAAAATGTTCAGTACCATCAGTCATTAAGAAAATGCAAATGAAAAGCATGGTAAAATACTTCGTATCTACTCAGATGGCTACAATAAAAAGACTTTTGCCCTGTTGGCAAAGATATGGAAAAATTAGAACCTTCATACATTACCAGAGGGAATGTGAAACAGTGCTGCCACTACGGGACAGTTTGGGGTTCCTAAAATGTTGGATGTAGGGCTGCTCGATGAATCAACAATTCCTCGCTTAGATATATACCCAAGCAAAAAAACCTTGTATAGGAATGGCCATGACAGCATTATTCACAATAGCAAGAGAGTAGAAGCAACTCAAACTCCCATCAACTTATGAATTGACATTAAAATGTCATATATCCATACAGTGGAATATTATCTGGCCATAAAAAGAAAGAAAGTACGTATGACACATGCGATACTAGGGCTGATCCTTGAAAACATGCTAAGTCGCAGAAGCCAGTTATAAAAGGCCACCTTCTGTATGATCCCATTTACATGAAATGTTCAAAATAGGCAAATCCTTAGAAACGGAAGGAAATTAGTTGTTGCCAGAGCACAGAAGGAGGGGAGGGCCGGGGGCGGCTGCCGACGAGTATGAGTATTCTTTCTGGGTTGACAAAAATACTCCAAAATATTGGTTGTGATTGCACAATTCCTAATATATAAAAAGCATTGAACTGTGCACTTGAAATTGGTGAACTGTATAGTATGTGAATTACATCTTTAAAAAGCTGTTTTCAAAAACAAGTGAGGAAGCAAAAAAACCAGCAGCACAGGATTTACAATGATGCCTAATCGAAGTGAAAGGAAGTTAAGAGGATGAATGTGACGGGATCCTAAATGTGGATACGAGTTATTGTTATTTTTAATGTTTATTTATTTATTTTTGAGAGAGAGAGAGAGAGAGAGAGAGAAAGAGAGAGAAGGGTAGTGGCAAAGACAGGGAGAGAGAGGAATCCGAAGCAGGCTCCGCACTGTCAGTGCAGAGCCCGATGTAGGGCTCCAACTCATGAACCCGTGAAATCACAACCTGAGCTGACGTCAGGAGTAGGATGCTTAACTGAGTGAGCTGCCCAGATGCCCCTAGATATGAGTTTTCATCGTGTCACAGCCTAAAAGATCTTTATTATTAAAAGGAAACAAATACCTAACAGGTAAATACAGAAAAGAAGAGGGCCATGCATGGACCACTAAAAGTGTGTCATAAACCAAGGATGTGACTGATCCTCTTCTGAACATCTGTGGCCCAAGCAGAAACAGTTAAAATGAGTATCTAGGAAAGACCAATAATAGACAGACTGCCAATGATAATCCATGGGTACAATTAAAATAGAGTCCAGAAGAAACTTTACAGCCTTGAGTTATTTTACTAAGTAAGAACAAATGAAAATAACTCAATTTAAACGTTACACAAAGCACAAAATATTAGGCATTAAGGAAAGCAGAAGAAAGGAATTAGTAAGGATAAAAGCACAAATTAATCAATTATGAAATAAGAGACAGAGGGATTAGTGCATTCAAAAGCAGGTCCTTAGAAAAAAATCAGAATCTAGTTTTCTTGAAAAAGAAAAGCTCGCCAAAACTAATAAAGGAAGAAAGGGGTGAAATCACACACACACAAAGTGGAAATAAAAACGAAGACACAATCACAGATACAAAGAAAAGTAAACAAAACATAGAGATTAATAAGTCAATCTTGCAAATAAATTTGAAGAGCCGTGTTCACGAATAATTTGCTATAGAAAATATAATTTATGTAGTCATAGAGTCTATGATGAGAACAATTATCAGGGAATAAATTGGGCTAAATGTCAAAGAACTGTCACTTCATTCTTCAAAACTAGAAGTTTCCCAAGAAAATTTTTTTTCACTTTTTAACACAGTCCTAGTTTCTGTGTTAATCCTTATTTTTAGATTAAATTTTTATGAGATCATTGTAGATTCACAAATTGTAAGAAATAATACAGGGGCGCCTGGGTGGCTCAGTCAGTTAAGCGTCCGACTTCAGCTCAGGTCACGATCTCACGGTCTGTGAGTTCGAGGCCCGAGTCAGGCTCTGGGCTGATGGCTCAGAGCCTGGAGCCTGTTTCAGATTCTGTGTCTCCCTCTCTCTCTGACCCTCCCCTGTTCATGCTCTGTCTCTCTCTCTCTCTCTGTCTCAAAAATAAATAATAAAACTTAAAAAAAAATTTAAAAAAAGAAATAATACAGGAAGATGCCATGTGCCCTTTGCCCCGTTTCCCCCAGTGGCAACATCTTACAAAATCATAGTATGATATCACAACCAGGATATTGACCTTGATACCATCCATACAGAGCATGCAATCAAGATATGTAACATTTCCATCACCAGAAAGATCCCTCATGTTGCCCTTTTGTGAACAGACCCCCTAGTCCCTCCTTAACTCCTGACAACCACTAATCTCTTCTCCGTTTCTATAATTTTGTCATTTCAAGAATGTTACATAAATGGAATCATGCAGTATATAACTTTTTTTTTAAGTTTATTTCTTTATTTTCAGAGAGAGCGAGAGCGAGAGCAAGGGAGGGACAGAGAGAAAGAGAGAGGGAGAGAGAGAATCCCAAGCAGGCTCCACACTGTCAGCACAGAGCCTGATGTGGGGCTCAAACTCATGAACTGTGAGATTATGAACCGAGCCAAAACGAGGAGTCTTAACTGACTGAGCTACCCAGCCAGGTACCACCTTATAACCTTTCATATTGTCTTTCTCTACTCAGGATAGTTCCCTGGAGATTCCTCCAAATTGTTGCATGTGTTAATTACTTGTTTCTTTATGTTTCCAATTGTACAGGTATACCAAACCTCTTTTAGCCATTCATCCATTAAAGAATTTCTGGATTACTTTCAGTATTTGGCAATTATGAATAAATCTGCTATGAACATGTGTGTGCCGATCTTGTGCGCACGTTTTTCTCTCTCTGGAATAAACGCTTGCGAGTACAATTGTTTCGTGTAGGGTCACTGGATGTTTAGTTTTATAAGAAATTGTCAAGATGCTTTCCAGAGTGGCTGTACCATTTTTGCCTTCCCAGCAGCAATGGTTGAGTGATCCAGGTCCTCCTCATCCTCACAAGTATTTGGTGTCATTACCATGATTCATTGTAGTTTTCTGATAGGTGTGTAGCGATACCTCATTTGCATTCCCCAATGGCCAGTGACATTGAGTATCTTCCCCTATACTTCATTTGCGATCTGTCTTCCTCTTCAGTGAAATGTCTGTGCATGTCTTTTACCCATTTTCTAATTGGATTCGGATTGTAAGAATTCTCCAAATATTCTAGAAATGAGGCCTCAGAGAAGTGATCTGAAGATCCTTTCTCCAGGTCTTTAGCTTTTCTTTTCACATACATAATGGGGTCTTTCACAAAGCAAACATTTTCATTTTGATAAGGTTCAATTTACGGATTTTTCCTTTTACGACTCATGCCTTGTGTGTCAATTCTAGGACCTCTTTACCTAGCCCTAGATCCTGAAGATCTCCCTCATGTTTTTCTGTAAGTTTTTATAGTTTATCTTTTACATTTAAGTCCATATCTATTTGAGTTAAGTTTTGTGTAAGGTATGAGATTTGGGCTGAGATTCTTTTTTTTGCTGTTTTTGTTATTGAAATGACTATACTTCATTGAATTGCTTCTTCACCTTTGTCAATAATCAATTGTACATATTTGTGTGTCTATTTCTGGGTTTTCTATTCTATTCCATTAACCTATACGTTTATTCCTCCAACAATATCACACTGTCTTGATTACTGTAGTTATATGTTAGACCTTAATATCAGGTTGGTCCATGTGATCCTGGAAGAAAACAGAACTGGAATCCTTCAAGGCCTATCCTTTTCCTTTAAGTCTCTTGGAGACCAAAGCAAGACCCAAAAGCAGAGAGAGGCTACTGTTGCCGCAAGATTCATACTAAATATGATTTACATTGCTGACTTCAAACCCAGAGAAGCATCTTTCTTCTTCTATGTGGAAAAATGTATTTATTTTTTATAAGTCATACCATTTTTTACATCAGGTCAACCAAGTTTCTTTTGCAATATTTTTGTAATGACTTACACTGGAAAAGTAAAGATTTGCAAATAATTTGTAGTAAAAAAAAAAAATGTCTTTCGTTTCTAATAAGATTCCATTCTTCTGGTCAGAGATCATATTCTATGACTTTAATGATTTTAAATGTGTTGAAATTTGCTTTATGTCCCAGGATTCGGTGTATCTTTGTGAATTCCATGCATGTTTGAAAAAAAATGTGCTTTCTTCTGTTTTGGGGTGGAGCATTCTACATATGTCATTTAGATCCTATTGGTTATGTGGTTGACTTCCTATATATTCTTGCTTATTTGTTTTCTAGTAGTTCTAAAAGTTTCTGAGAGTAAGCTGTTGGAGTCCCAACTATAATTGTGGATTTGTCTATTTCTCATTTCAGCTCTTAGCTTCTCCTGTATTTTGAGGCTCACTTGTTTGGTGTATACACCTTGAGGATTGTTATACTATACCGGTGGACTGATCCTTTTATCATTATTTAATGTCTGTCTTTGTAATAATTTAAATTGTTCTAAAATCCACTTTATCTGATACTGATATAACCAAAACTGTTTTTTAAAAATAATGTTTGTATTATTTTTATGGCATAACTTTTTATTTTCAGCCTATTTGATCATGTTTTTTAACATTTTTTAAAATATTTATTTTGAGAGAGAGAGAGCACGCATGAGATGGAGAGGGACAGAGAGAGAAGGAGAGAGAGAATCCCAAATAGGCTCTGCGTTGACAGACACGGGGCTCAATCTCCCAAACCCGTGAGATCATGACCTGAGCCAAAATCAAGAGTTGGGTGCTTAACCGACTGAGCCACCCAGGCACCCGATCATGTTTTTTTAATCCACTCTGCCAATTTCTGTCTTTAATCAGTATATTTAGACCATTTATATTTAAGATAATTATTAATATAATAGAGTCCAAGTTGGCTATTTTATTAATTTATTTTGTTTGTTTCTTCAGTTTCTCATGTCTCTGTTTTACTTTTATTACCTTCCTGTAGATTATTTTTAAAAATTTTAAATTCCATCTTGATCGATTTATAATTATTTTAGCATACGATTTTTATAGTTATTTTAGTGGTTGTTCTAGGTATTGAAACATACATGCATAGCTTATCACATTCTATTTGTATTGACCTTATACTAGTTGGAATGAAATTTAGAAAACTTACTTCCATTTAGGTCCACTTACCTTCCCTACTTTTAAATATATTTTTGTAAGTATTTCCTCTGCATACATTGAGCATCACATCAGATGGCATCATAATTTTTGCATCAAACATCAAATATGATTTAAGAAACTCATGAGAAGTGGGATAATCTATTATATTTCCTCCTATTTTTACCAATTACAATGTTCTTTTTTCTTTTCTGAAGTTCCAAGACTTCTATTTTTACTTCCATTCCGTTTAGAAAAGTTCTTTTACCCATTCTTTAAAGGTAGGCTTGTTAGCAAAATTTCTCATAGCTTTCCTTCATCTGAGAATCTCTTTACTTCCCCCATTCATTACTAGAGGACACTTTCTCTGGATATACAAGCTACTGATGACAATTCTTTTCTTTTAGTACTTGAAAAATGTTGTACCTCCTAGCCTCCATGATTTCAGATGAGAAATTCTCTGTTGTTCAAATCCATGTGCCCCCATAGAATGTTTCTTTCTTTCTGGGGGCACCTGGGTGGCTCAGTTGGTTGAGCTTTAGACTTAGGCACAGGTCATGATCTCACAGCTCATAGGTTCAAGCCCCGCATCAGGCTCTGTGCTGACAGCTCAGAGCCTGGAGCCTGCTTCAGATTCTCTGTTTGCCTCTCTCTCTCTCTCTCTCTCTCTGCCCTTTCCCCACTCATGTGCACGCGCCCTCTCTCTCTCTCTCAAAAATAAACATTAAAAAAAGAAGAAGAATGTTTCTTTATAGATGTTTTTGAGCTTTTTTTCTTTGTCTTTAGTTTTCAGAAGTTTAGTTATGATGTAACTTGTTATGTACTTCTTCAGGCTTCTCCCGTTTGGGAATCACTCCGCTTCTTGAATCCAATGTTTATGTTTTTCACCAAATTTTGGAAGCTTTCAGCCTTTACTTCTTTGAATTTTTTCCAGGCCTTGTCTCTCTCTCACTCTCTCTCTTTTCTAAAACTCCAGTGATACAAACATTAGTTCTTCTGATATTGTCATCCAAGTTCCTGAGATTCTGTTACGTTTTTTTCCTATTTTCTCTCTATTGATCAGATTAGGTAAATTCTATTGAATTATTCTCAAGTTCTCTGATTCTATCCTCTGTGATTTCCATTCCACTATTGAGCCCACCCTGTGAGTTTTTATTTATTGTTGTATTTTTCATTTTTATAATTTCCATTTAGTTCTTTTATATAAGTTCTATTTTTTTTTTTTTTTTGCTAAGATTTTCTAGTTTTTCATTTGCTTTAAGGGAATTCATAATTGTCTGTTTAAGCGTTTTTATGATGGCTGCTTCAAAATCCTTGTAGGATAATTCCTACGTCTTGGCGTTGATTGCTTATTCATTCACAGAGTGTTTTTTCCGGTTATTGTAATATGAGTGATTTTTTTTATTGCATCCTGAACATTTTGGACGCTGTGTTATGAGTCTCTTTATCCTATTAATCTTTTTTCAGCAAGCATTTTCCCTGTTGGGGTGCAGCAGAGGGATGGGTGGGCATGTGTGTTCAGCTTCCTGCTGGGTCCTGTTGCCACCAAAGATCAGGAAAGGGACAGCTGACTCAGACCGGGTTGTTGTGGCAGGCTAGGGGAGGAAGCTTAGCTACCCTACCCGCAGGGCCCTGCTGATGCCATAACACCAGGGGAGGGGAGGGAGAAAATGCAGGTGTGAACTGGCCTGCCTACCACTTCCTCATTCCCCATCATGCTGCTGAGTAGAGGTAGAGGCTCAGCTCCTCACTAGACCTCACTGATACTCTCATGGTGAGGGATCAGAGCATTGAGTCCTTCCACCAGTCAGGATGTGGAGAATCAGCTCCCTGCTCATCCGGTCAACACCATCCCAGCAGGGGAATGGGAGGACCAGCTGAATCTGCTGGAGAGAAATGGAAGGTTACCTCTCTCTCTTGTTCCACCAGAGTGGGATCGGAATGCTGTCCACTTCAGTGAAGTCCTTTGGGTAGAGGTAACCATTTTCTTTGGAGGGTTTTTCTTTAGGTGCTTTTTGTTGTTTTGTTTTTGTCTACACCTATGGGTGGTTTAGGCTCCTGTGAAGGCTCCACAGGTGAAGGCTCCTGTGGCACTCTGACTGGGATATATAGGAGGCAACAAGGAAACCCAAGGAACCCTCTGCCATATTGTTCCTCAAGTCCCATGGATCCTTCCCTCTTCCACCAGCCAGAGTAATTCCATGCTTGTTTCTTGTGTTATGGGAATGACATTTTAATTTTAAGAGGAAGGATCTGGGAGGAATGAGACTAGTTTATCTTGGCAGAACTGAGACTCAGGAATTTTTTTTAATAGGCACTTTTTTTTTTTTTTTGAGGAATCCTATACTTATGGACAAAGGTACAAATGCTAACTGTCCAACGTGATGATTTTGTACCCTGAATACATCTGGGTAACTAGCACCCAGTTGAAAAAAACATACAAGAACCCAACCCCAGAAGTTCATTTGGAGCCCCTTTTATATTTTTAAGATTTTATTTTTAAGTAATTTCTATACCCAATGTGGCGCTTGAACTCACAACCCCAAAATCAAGAGTCATTTTGCACCCCTTTTAATCACTATACTCCCCAGGGGTAAACCCTCTTTCTTTCTCACGTGAAAGATTAGTTTTATTTGAGACACCCCCCCCCCACCTTTCTTCCAATAAGCAATAGAATAGTGACTACTTACTTTAGTCCAAGGTGAAGGCTGGATTTCAGCTCCGGTCTGGTTCCATCTGCCTCTACTTTGCCCTTGTTTCTTGGGAATAGTTCCCTGTATGAGAGGTTTCTCTCCCTGATGCCAAATATGTGGTGTCTTTTCCAACACCAATGATCTGATTCTGAGTAGCCAATGATTTAATCCAATTCTGACACTAACTATCTGGAGTTGGTGCAGATCCCAGAGCATAAGGGCTCAGCCCCCACAAAATGCCCTCACTTCAGATGCCAGTAGCAACTCCCAGTACTTCTGACCAAATGTTTCTACATCTGGGGACTCCCACAGGCCCCCTCTTTAAGTTGAGTAATTTGCTAGAATGACTCAGAGAACCCAGGAAAACACTTTACCTCCATTTTCCTATTTATGATAAAGGATACATCTCAGGAATGGCCAAATGGAAGAGAGGCACAGGGCAAAGTGTGGGGTGAGGGCAGTGCTGTGGAGCACTGAGGACCTCAATATGTTCATCCACCCGGATTGAGGTCTGGTGGGGGGGAAGAGGGTGGAGCTGACAGTTCTAGTCCTCCAATCAAGACACGATCTTTCTTGACCAGCCCACATTCTGAAGCTTTTCAGGGACCCACAGCCCCCAGTCATGTCATTAGGATACAAAAGCCATTATTATCTCTCAGGAAGTTCCAAGGGTTTTTAAACCTCTGTGCCAGGAACTGGGGACAAAGATCAAATACATATATATTTTTTATTATACCACACCATGATTCTCAGCCAGGAACTATCTGATGGGCCTCAAACTCTCATCTTTGTGTTGCAAGACTGACAAAAGTTCTGCTGCTTTCTAGAACCTTTCCACCTAGGTTCTAAGCTGTCTTCTCCATTAAATTCCAGAGTTTAGTAAGTTGCTTGAAGTAAAAATGAGCCAGATGCCTGAGCCTCCTCCAAAGTCTCTGCCCAAAGATCTCCTGCTGTCTTTGCTTTCAGCAGCGTCCTGCTACCTGTAGAAAGCCCAGATTACCAGCCTTCAGTCCATATCCAGGATCAACAAATGCCCCTGCTGTAGAAAGAGCTGAAAAGAGCTCACTTTTGCAAAATTATCCCTTCTCTGGATTTTGTTGTCTCTGTGTCCTCTCATACCTTCAAATAAATGATTTCTCTATTTTTCATCCATTTGTGTTGTTCTCGATGTAACTGTGGCTTGCCACGGGCTATTCTGTCTTGCCTGGAAGATGATCTCACTGCTACTTCAACTGCTCCAAAATTCATCACCCATTAGAATAATATGTAATCAAAGCGGCACAAAAATAAATAAATAAATAAAAATACCAGATCAAACCTATTTATGAATTATGTTGTAAAATTACTAATATCTTTTTCAAATAAGATCTAGCAGCACACTAAAAGTATAAGACAACATGGCAAAACAATAATTATGGCAGGAATGCCAGGATTGTTCAAATTTGCCGTAATAACAAATAACTTAAGGGGGAGAAAAAACATGTTTATGTTTACATATGGAACAATAAGGACTATTACAAAGGCAGCATCCAAGTGTTTAAAACAAGTCTTGAGGGGCGCCTGGGTGGCTCAGTCGGTTAAGCGTCCGACTTCGGCTCAGGTCATGATCTCGCGGTATGTGGGTTCAGGCCCTGCGTTGGGCTCTGTGCTGACTGCTCAGAGGAGCCTGGAGCCTGTTTCGGATTCTGTGTCTCCCTCTCTCTCTGACCCTCCCCCGTTCATGCTCTGTCTCTCTCTGTCTCAAAAATAAATAAACGTTAAAAATAAATAAATAAATAAATAAATAAATAAAACAAGTCTTGATAAAATAAGAATATTTTGACGCTTCTTCTATGTAAGAGCCAAAATTCAGTCCCATACTAAATGTGGAAAATTGTAGAGAAGGTAAAGATTCCCAGGGTGATGATATTACTTAATCTTCCTCCGGAAGGAATTTTGTGTTGCAACTTTATTATAGAAGTATATAGGATATAAGAATTGGACAGAAGAGGTAAACAACTTCACCTTCTCGACAATTTCATTTTTAACCTGGAGATCTCCAAACGAACTGAAAAGCTATGAGAATGAGAGAATCTGGAAAATGGCTGGTTACAAAGTTGATATGCCAAATTAGCAGCCATCATATATACAACCAACAAACACTTAGAAAATGTAATGAAACACAGATCCCATTCACAAAACAGTAAAAATTAACATGTGAAGGAATAAACATAACAAGCAATGTTGAAGATCCGTATAGAGTTAGCTTTTAAAATAGCACTGGGTGTTGTGTGGAAGCCAATTTGATGATAAACTTCATATTAAAATAAATACATAAATAAATAAATAAATAAACAAACAAACATTAAAAATAATAATAAAATAGCAAAAAAAAATGAAAGAAGATGTGATAAATGGAAATATTATACACATTTAATCATGAATGCAGTATTCTAAACAGGTCAGTCTTCCTTTAGTCTATAAATTTAAACACAAACCCAACAAGAATGACCATGTTTTTTTTCCCAAAAGACAATGTGACTTTTACTTTACATATTTTTATTTTTGATACAATTACAAATTTTCAAAGAGTTAAAAGTACCCTACAGAGAACTCTTATCTTAACCTTTTTAAAATAAATCGCCAATATAAACTGCCAAAATAATTTGCCAATGCTTTGCAAATATAAATTGTCTATTGCCCTGGAATACTTCAGTGTGTTTTGAATGTATTCTCAGAATAACCACTATAGTGCGGCTTTAATCAGGAAATTAACGTTTTACATTGTCACCACCTAATCCTCAGGTCATATTCAGGCTTACCACTTGTCCCAAAAATATCCTTTATAGTCAAAGTAATTGTCATGTTTTGTTAGTCTCTTTCATTATGGGACCGTTTCTTGTTTTTCCCTTAACTCATATGACCTTGAACTCTAAAAGATTATAGGCCTTTTTTTTTTTTTTTAGAGTATCTCTCACTTTTGGTTTGCCTGCTGTTTCCTCATAATTAAATTTAGATTAGGCATCTTTCTTCTGAATATTCCAGAAGCAGTGTCGTTGGCTTGTTGCATCTTATCACATGGCACATAATTTCAATTTGTCCCCGTGGCTGGTGATACTCATTTCGATCATTTGATTAAGGTGGTGTCCCCAGGCTCCCCTAGAGTAAAACTACTTCTTTTCTCTTGGTAATTAACACATATTTTGAGGGGAGGTACTTTGAAACTATATAAATATTCCATTCTTCATGAAAGTTTACATTCATTCAGTAATTTATTTATATCTGTATGGATTCATGGATTCCCATTTTATTCAATGGGTTACAATGTGTAACTACCATTTATTTTGGCCTTTGGGGTTCCCTTCAAGCTGGCTTTCTTGCCCTTTAGAATGATGGGCTTCCCCTTCATTCTTTGAATCCTTTCTTACCCTGGTCCTAGAATCAGCCATGTCTGTAAGGACCCCAAATTCCTTTAGTGGAGAATCGAATCATGTGGTAGGCAGAATATTGATGACCAAAGGTATCCTTGTCCTAATGACCAGGACCTATAAATATGCCATCTTACACTGTAAAGGGACTTTGCAGATGTGATTAAGGATAATGAGATGGGGGAGGATATTTTAGACCAGGCAGGCCCTAAATGTAATCACAAGAATCATTTATTTTTATTTTTTTAATTCTTTTTAATGTTTATTTATTTTTGAGAGAGAGACAGAGTGCAAGTGGGGGAAAGGCAGAGAGAGAGGGAGACACAGAATCCGAAGCAGGCTCCAGGCTCTGAGCTGTCAACACAGAGCCTGACGTGGGGCTTGAACCCACAAACTATAAGATCATGACCTGAGCCGAAGTCGGACGCTTAACCGACTGAGCCACCCAGGCGCCCCGTCACAAGAATCCTTCTAAACAAAAGAGGGAGATTAAGAGTCAGAGAAATAGAAGTGAGGAGGAAAGCAGAGGTCAGGGTGATGAGGTTGTTGGCACTGATGGAAGGAGCCCTGAGCCAAGGAACCCGGGCAGCCTCTGAGAGCTGGAAATGGATTCCTCACTAGAGCGTCCAGAATGGCCTGATGTCCTCTAGCCCTGCCAACATCTTCGTTTTGAGTCCTGGGAGACCCATGTCAGACCCAACTTCCATAATTGTAAGCTAACGGATGTACTGTTTAAAACTACAAAGTGTGTGGTAATTTGTTACAGCAACAACACAAAACTAATACAAATGGGTGTGCTCATTGTTATTGGAGTATCGCTGCTCCCAGGCCCTTTCAGGGACCAGAGCTAGAATATGGATACTACATATGCATGTACACTTATGTTTATAGGTACAGATCTAGAAAACCATGAGTTCACAACAATCCCTTTAATCCCAGTCCAACACCACAGGATGCTTTCTGGTTTTCCCCCTTCTTATGTTTGCAATTCCCTTCTCCAACAGTCAGAAACCTGGCTTTCAGGATCCTTATGATATTTGCTTCTTTGACAGATCCCGCTGTATGTAACCGATCTCTTACTTTAGCCACCGCCTCCTCCCTGCATGGACACCGTCCTCACCCAGCTTGGGCTCTGATTCCCCATGACAGGCCATCCCCCTACAAGCATGTCCTCACATCTCTTGAGCCAGACAATATGATTAAAAATTACATGTGGAAAAACAAACTTGCAGGAAAATGCACAAAAATATGAAAAATCAGAATGTTAAGAAGGAATCCAATTGTCCCATAAATCTAGAATAATTAACTATTAGATATTGGCACATAAAGAGACAGATCAATGAAAAAAAATTAAAATTCTGATTTTTAGAAAGCCCCCAAATAGTAATTTAGCATGTATAGTAAATATGACATTCTAAATCAGTGGGAAAATGGAAGTAATTTGATAAATAATGTTAGGACAATTGACTAAATGTAAGAAAACCTAAAGTTTCTGGATCCCTACTTTATTTCTTTCTTTTTTCATGCTTATTGATTTATTTTGAAAGAAAGAGAGTGCACATGCACAAGCAGGGGAGGAGCAGAGAGAGCGGGAGAGAGACTTCCAAGCAGGCTCTATGCTATCAGTGCAGAGCTCAATGCAGGGCCTGATCTCACGAAATGTGAGATCATGACCTGGTCCAAAATCAGGAGTCAGACACTTAACCCACTAAGCCATCCATGTGCCCCTCCTCCCCCACCTAATTTACTTCTTAACCCAAAGCAAATTCTAAATAGATTAAACTAAAAAATAAAACCATGAAAACTGTGTGTAAAAGTTATATTATATACAAAACATAAGTGATATAGATATAAATACATTGTAAAAAGACAGAGATATATCTAGCTAGCTTTAGATTTATAGAACATATGGAATAGAACAAATATTCCTATGGGGCGCCTGGGTGGCTCAGTCGGTTGAGCGGTGAACTTCGGCTCAGGTCATGATCTCACGGTCTATGGGTTTGAGCCCCATGTCCGGCTCTGTGTTGACAGCCCAGAGCCTGGAGCCTATTTCAGATTCTGTGTCTCCCTCTCTCTCTCTGCTACTCCCCTGTTTGCACTCTGTCTCACTCTGTCTCTCAAAAATGAATAAACGTTAAAAAAATTTTTTTAAAAGAACTAATATTCCTAATAAATAAAGAACACTTGTAAATTAATAAGACACACACTACCAATGGTAGGCTTATCACTGTATGAGAATATTATGCAAAACCAATAAAATTTAAAATCATGAATAAGATTTGTCATCTATCAGCATCGAAAAAAATAAAAATGTTCCGTAATACACAAACTACGTTGGCGAGGGTGAGAGTATAAATTGGTGAGAGGGTAATTTGACAATCTCAAATTGTTCAAATTAAATATATACATATATATCACTTTAGCATTGCTACTTCTAGGAATTTAACCTACGGATATACATTGTACAAAGCTGAATATATAAGGATGTTCATTGCACTATTCTTTAAAGAAAAAAGGAATACTATCAACAATCCAAATATTCCCCCCAAATTTGACTATGAAATATATTGTGGTACAACCATAAAATTGAATACTATGTATACAGTCATGCCATCCAAAAGTATAGGCCCAGCGCCTTGAGCCTGAGAAGTCTTCCAAAGGCATGAGAAAACATTTGAGACCTGTAGAAAAAGCTTTTTAACTATTAAAAAAAAAAACCCTGCAAACTCAAAATTAAAGAAGGCTTAATTGCTTATGAAATATAACATACAAAGCAAGTATAACTCAACTCACATATGAACGTAACGATGTTTAAATCAAAGAATAAAATAAATTATTCATCTATTGATTGATTTCTTGCTCCTCAGAGGCAGAGACTTGAGTTTACCACACTTCTCGGTGCAGGGCAGAGTTTCCCCATTCGCCTGGCCCTTCTCTTGTTTTGTTTTTCCATCTGTGGTTTCCTTCCTATTCCCTTCCCACAGTCGGAATGCTTCCAATATGTTTAATGTATTCCTATCACTCAGGTTGTGATTTGTGACTGCATGTACTTTACATAAAAGTTAGCATGCTAGATATCTCATTCCTGTTTAATTTTTATTCACTTGATACTATCTTCTAAAGCTCTATCCATGTTGCTATAGAGCTATACATTTGGTTCATTGTTTCCAACTACTGCATAGCATTTCCTGGTAAATTTATTCATTGCCCTGGTGGTAGAACCCTAAATAGCCCCCCACCACCCCACTCTCACAAGCAAGCAGTAATGAACTTCTGGGACCAGAAGGAGAGCTTCAGAAGATTTGAGATCATGAAGTATCTGAACATTGAATTTCCCTATTACCAGGGAAATTATTGCTCTCAGTTCACATTTCTCGGAACAGTGGATAAGAGGTCTCCACTGGAGACCTCTTTGGTCAAACTTGATGTTAGCCAACTTTTGACTCTTTGACTAGCTTAAGTGGGAAAATCATACCTTGATAAAATGTGCATTGCACTGTTAGGGGTGATGTGCACTTGCCTTGTCCCCTGGGTTTCTCCTTTTGTGAATTGCCTATTCATAGTCTTTGCCCATTTTTTCCTCTTGGATTTCCTGTCTTTTTCTCTGTGACATGCAAGGACTTCCTCTTACATCCTTAATATTGACTTCTTGTCAGGTGTTTTGTCTATGGTGACCTTTATTGAATAGAAATCCTTAATTTTGATCTTGCCAGACCCATGCATTGTCCCCCTAGTTGTTGTGCTTTCCTGGTCTTATTCAAGACATCCTCCCCATCTCAAAATATATAAAGATATTTGCCTGTATTTTCATCCATATGCTTATATTTTATTTTTCATATTAAGGTCTTTAATCCATTTTGAGCTCACCTTTGTTTAGGTCATGAGACAGAAGTTCAGTTTTATTTTCCTATACATAATCAATAATTTTTCCCACAATCACCCATTAGACAAAAATCTCCCACTTGGTTCATAGGTGCCTTTATCAAATAACATTTCCATATGCACAAGTCTGTTACTAAACTCTTGGTTCTGTTCTATTGCTGTGTTCTTATTCACTAACACATCTTCTTTCCTATTACTACAGCATTGTGATATGCCTGCCCAATCTAAGGTAGAGTAAATTCCTCCTCTTTGTTTCGAGTATTCAAAATTGACTTAGTTCTTTGTATACCTCTACTCTTACATATGAGTTTTTAAATAAGGTTATCAATTCCACAAATTTTGGGGATGAGTATTTTTTATTAGAAGTTGCACTGCAGGGGTACCTGGGTGGCTCAGTTGGTTGAGCAACCGACTTCAGCTTAGGTCACGATCTCACCGCTTGTGGGTTCGAGCCCCATGTCAGGCTCTGTGCTGACAGGTCAGAGCCTGGAGCCTCCTTTGGATTCTGTGTCCTCCTCTCTCTGCCCGTCCCCTGCTTGTCCTCTGTCTCTCTTTCAAAAATGAATAAACATTTAAAAAAAATGTTTTTAAAGAAGTTGCACTGCATGTATAGAATTATTTAAACCATTGACATAGTGGGGCGCCTGGGTGGCTCAGTCGGTTAAGCGTCCGACTTCGGTTCAGGTCATGATCTCGCGGTCCGTGAGTTCGAGCCCCGCGTCGGGCTCTGTGCTGACAGCTCAGAGCCTGGAGCCTGTTTCAGATTCTGTGTCTCCCTCTCTCTCTGACTCTCCCCTGTTCATGCTCTCTCTCTGTCTCAAAAATAAATAAATGTTAAAAAAAAAATTAAACCGTTGACATAGTTATAAAGCTGTCCAATCCATAAATAAGGTTTAAAGATATAATTGTGTATGTTTTCACTTAAATGCTCTAAAAGAGTTTTACACTTTTTCTCCAGAAAGCCTTTGTACAATATTTTTAGGTCAGATTCTAGATAGCTTATAGTTTTTATTGTTGTTGTGAAAATTATAATATTTTATATCATATTTTCCTATTGGTTATTGCTAATGATTATAAAAGAACATTGTTTATTTACTAAGTTGTACTGTTTACTTTTGTAAGCACATGTATAAATTATGTTTGAAAGTATATCCAAGAAGTTTATGGGACTGGTTGCCCTGTGGGGTAGAAGGACTTGGGGATCAGGTGCAAAAGGGAGACAGACCACTTTAAACTGCATATACTTTGAGACCATTTGAATTACTCTATCGATGAAAAATTACAATATATGTTAACATATTAGTATACATATAAGTACACAGTTAACGTCTGCATACCATATCTATCTCTCTTTATATGATATTTCTATGTCTAGAGAGAGAGACAGAGAAAGAGACAGACAGAAGAGATCCAGAATGGGCAAGTGTGAAAGTCTGTGTACCCCATATGATTCCCTCTTGATGGAGAATGCTTCTCCAGCCACACTGAAATGACAGTGATTGTCAGCAGTCACTGTCTGCTGTATGCTACTTGCTTGAGTTCTGGAATCCTGAATCTTGTTCTAACTTGAGCAATCCTTCCTGCTACCTAGTTCATTTTTTTCAAACATGCCCACTTCTGGCAATACGGTATCATTAATGGTAGTCATCGTGTGTTCTAAAATGAGCGACTCTGCAATTCTGTCGTCCCCTCCGAGTGGGATGGATGTCTGGGGCAGCGAGCCACTGTCATCATCATAGGAATGGATCTACAGGTGACTGAGTGTCCACAACCGTTTTTGTCTTGCCTTTTACAGCCTCAGATATCCAGGAAACCACCTCACATGCGAATTCTCTACATCGAGAAGGGAGAAGGGCGGTGGGACTGCACACGGGGTTGAATCCTGGGTCCACCGCTTACCATCTGTGTGGTGTCAGGCAAGCCCCTTAACCTCGCTGTGCCACAGCACCCTCATCTTTGAAGAGAAGACCGCAACAGCACCTACATCATAGAGCTGCTGTGAGGACTCAATGAAATAACATGCGCAAGCTCTTTCTGAAAAGCACCTAGAACACAGTGAGTGCCCAATAAATAACAACCATGGTGACCAATATCAGTTCCTTGGACAGGATTGGGATAATAACAGACACTCGTCACATTTGGCAAAGGCGGGACATCGGCCCCAGGTCCACCCCGCCATAGCCCTGTGCTTTTCCTGTTGCTAAGTACCATAGCATTGCGCTTTTCTTGTTTCCAAGTACCATATTTAGCCGGAATGCCCTGCCGTGTCATGTTGGTTTAAGCTCTGACACTGTGTATGATCTTGGATAAGCTGCTTTCCTCCCCTGGGCTTCAGTTTCTACATCTACAAGATGAACAGTTGGGGCTAGATTATCTCTAAGGGTCCTGCTAGTTTTGACCTTAGAGATGTACAACCTAAAAGAAATAAAAACTGATCTCTGCTACATCTGTAAAGAAGATGCTTCCATACCCGAGCCTCATGACAGACTGGATGGCTCTAACACATGGATTTTGTAGGGCTTAGAAGACTCTTCTGGAAAGGTTAACGTCGAATGCAATAGCGAAAGTTGCAGAGCGTGGGATAGCCTGGTGCTTCTCAAATGTAATGTGCACAGGAATCACCTGCGTGCCTCACTAAAATGCAGATTTTCATTCAGCCGGTCTGGGGTAGGACCTGAGAGACAACGTTTAAAATAAGCTCCCAGGTTTGTCGATGCCATTGGTCGGCAAACCACACTCAGAGAAACGAGGGGTTTAACGTGTGCTATTCCAGTGCTCCAAAGGGCATTGCAGACCAGAGAAAGAAGACGTAGTATGGAAAGGCAGTCACGGCTGCACCTGCAAAGGCAGTCTCACTTCCCACCCCTTGGTGAGTGCTGTCCCTGAGCACCGTTATGAGTGTCCATTATGTCCAATCACCTGTGTTCTTAAAGTTCCCAGCCAAGTCATGGCTTTCCATAGATGAGGCATGCTGCTATCTGGGGGCAGCACCGTCCAAAAGAACTTTCTGCAATGATGGAATTACTTGGTATATGCACCTTCCAGCATGGTAGCCACTAGCTACCTATGGCTGCTGAGCACTTGAAATGTGCCTGATGAGACCAAGGAACTGAATTTTTAATTTTATTTCATTTTAGTTAATATAAATGTAACGAGCCACATCTGGCTAGTGGCTACTCTGTTGGAAAGCACAGCTTCAGAGGGCATTTCCATACTGTGGTTCCCGAAAAGGAAAATGGGCTTTAAATCTCACAGTCATATGGCAACCCTTCCAATTACTATCTGAATGGCCTCTGGCAAATCAACAAATTCTTGGCATTTCCTTGGTGGTAAAATAGGGGTGAGCACATCTAATTAGGAAGATTGACATAAAGACTTGATTTCACATATAGAAAATTCCTGGGATCCTGCATGCTTCATAGCGGGTGGCCCCAAAATAATAGCTCTTTTTATATGCATCTTGTCACCTCTGAAGAGTGTCAGATCCCCCAACCCAAGTCTGGGACCCCACTCTCAATCTTCTGTGGGCTCCCTCCTAGTGTTTAGAGCTGTGCTGGCCTCACTCATCAGAAGGGTTCGATGAGAAAAAACACAGTGGCTCGCCCAAATCGTGGGCTATTGGTGACTCAAGTCAGAGAGGGGCAGCTGTCTACTTAAGGTCACACAGCCAGTGAGTGTCATGAACACTAGTCCTCCAAGTCCTAGCTACTGTCTCTCTTTTGTAATAGATTTATATCTAAAATCAAAATGTTACTATTTATTAAACACTGGCTCTGTGGCAGGCACTGAACCAGATCCTTTAGCTGAGCTAGCATTCACCTTCGCTATGGCCCCAAAGACAAGGTGGATTGGAATTTTTATTTTTCTAGAAGAAGAAACTAAGGCCCAGAGGGGTGAGTAATTTGGCTTAGAACACACAGCTGTTTAGTGGCAGACTGGGGATTTGAACCAGCTCCCTCCATTCCCAAAGCCCCTCCTCTTTTCCACATCGCTTCCTTTTCATGAAGTGTCTTCTGGGTCATTTCTTCCCTCCCCGGATGCTCTCCTCCGACTCTTACCCTGGACACTCACGCAGCCAGCACCCATTAGGCTGACCAACCCTCTTCCGAATGACCCAAAGGGACCATCCATGCGAGATCTGGGAGAAACACGACTGAAGCAGAGGGAAGACACAAAGACTTGGACGGGGACACACTGAGTGTTTCAGAACAGACACAGCAGCGTGGCGGGCGTGCGGTGGGAAGGCGGGGGTGGGATATGGAGGTAAGCTTCATGGTGAGGAGTCTGGACTTCCTCCCGAGTCCAGAGGAAAGCCACTGGAGGGTTTTAACAGGGAACGACATAATCTGACTTTCACGTTGCAAAGGCCACGGTGGCCTGACGTGGGAGGGTTGTAAGGTGGGGGAAACCAGGGCCAGGGACACCAGTGAGGAAGCTCTTGAAATGAGCCAGCTGAGAGGTAGCACCAGGGCGGAGGGGAGAAGAGGATGAAAGGCAGATACGTGCATGGACAAGACCTGTCAGCCTTACATTTGGTTGGGTTGATATGAAGACAGACAGAAAGCTCCTGGGATTCTCGGACCGAGCAACTGGGTGAATGTGCCGTCATATGCTGCGTGATCACATTAAGGGTTCAAGTAATAGCCTTGTCACCCACTCACTGTGTGAGCCCGCCAACAGGACGAAAAGATGTCCAAGGGTCTTCGTGGCCCTGGCAGTCCTTCCACGGTCCCCAGCCTGATCTGAATATGCAAATGAAGCAGCTACTGTCTTCCTACCACGAGGTATCTTTTATGCTAACTCAACTCCAGTGGGTGTTCCCCTAATACCTGCAGATCACCAGCCTACCCATAACAGCTACATTCAGTGTAAATTGGGATTTGTGCCCCAAATCCCACGTAAAGGGCTTAGTGGGGTCTGGACGTGGCAGCTGAGCCTAGGGTGGCAGACAGGGGCTGAGTCTAAGAGGTTCCTTGGACTCCTGGACCGCAGAGCCCATGATCCAGGGCAGGCCTAGGAACAGATATCCCTCATAAACCCTGAAACTCCGGAGTCTTCAAGATCAGTGCCGTCCACACAACAGACAAGACAGAGAGCCACAAACCGAAGTCTTGCTCTACGTAGGCAGGCCTTGGCACGGGGGCTATATGCACAGAGAACACTTGACTCCCTGTGCGCTTGCTGTCTTCTCTGCCGGGGACACTCTCCCCTGGGGTGTTTGAACCCCTAGTTCCAGGAGTCACTTAATTCTAAGGTCAACCTTTACATCTCAGAGTGCCCTTCCTGATGTGGTTCCCATTTTATCAGTCTGTTGTGCTGTCTTCATAACAGGTTCCACAAACCAAATCGCCACAGCTATTTAGCTGTTTAGTTGGCGTTTGGTCGACTGCCCCGATGAACGGGTGAGCCCCAGGAAAACACGGGCCATGCCTGCTAGGCAATTATCGAATCCCCAAAACCGGGGACACTGCCTGCCATCGGGAGGACACTCTGTCCATTCTTGTTGAATTAATTTCCTCAGTGGTCATTTACTGAGCACCCGCTAGACACAACGCACAAGCCTAGAGCTGGATGGGGATTTAGGGTTCACAAGAGTCCACCGCTCCCCTTCGGGAATCACAGTCCAGGGGCATACTACTGAATGAAAGAAGGCAGGCACAAAAGATTACAGAGTGTGCATGATCCCACCCCTGTAAAACACAAAAAGAGGCAGCCCTGATCCATGCTATTAGAAGTCAAGACAGTAGTGGGGCGCCTGGGTGGCTCAGTCGGTTAAGCGTCTGACTTCGGCTCAGATCATGATCTCGCAGTCGGTGAGTTCGAGCCCATGTCGGGCTCTGTGCTGACAGCTCGGAGCCTGGAGCCTGCTTCGGATTCTGTGTCTCCCTCTCTCTCTGCCCCTCCTCCATTCACACTCTGTCTCTCTCTCTCAAAAATAAACATTAAAAAAATTTAAAAAAAAAAACACCAAGTCAAGACAGTAGTTACCCTAGTGAAGGAGAGTGGCTGAGGGGGCCCGGGGGTCTTAGTTTCTTAACCTGAGGGGTGGTAACATGGAGAAAATCCATTGAACTGTATCCTTATGCTATATAGGGGTGTATATACATACATCAGCACATGCTGCAAAGAAATTGTGATATCTTCGAGGAAATCCAAACCCATCAATATGGCATTTGAGACCTTCTCCAAACTGACTTCTCCTTTTAAGCTGAGGGCCTCCCAGAGGCCATGACCAGCCCCTGTTGCACAGGGGCTAAGATTTCCTGGCTAAGGGGTCTGTCTCCACCATTTGACTAGAGCCCAGTGAAGGCACGGGTCCCCTCTTCTCCATGGACATGCTCAGAGCCTATCCCCAAGCAGGTGCTGGACCACGTCTGCCGCAAACATGTGTTGCTAATGTGATCCCTCCTCCAGGACGTGGGAAAAGCAGAACCTGGGAGTCCGGGGCCACCCCGCTCCCCCAGCCCCAGCTGGGGGGTCACAGGGCATCTGGCCTGCTTAGACTGCAGGGCAGGGGCCTGAAGGAAATCACAGCTGGAAAAGCACCTCGTGAGCCCACTGTAACTGCCGACCCGTGTGCGGGACTCTTGCTATTGTTACTGTTACAGCTAATGATAATAATAATAATACTTATTATTATTATTATTATTATAAATGAAAGCAGCATATTTTGTTCCCTGAACTGTGAGAGACCCATTTAGAACCCGGGGGGAATAGCATACAGACAACTTCCAATTTTTTCCAATTTGGCTTTAGAAAAATTCAGCATGAAGAGATAGATTGGTCTGGGCGGTGATGCAGACATCACACACACACACACACACACACACACGCACACACACACCCCAGAGTGGGGGCGGGGGAGAGGCCAGGAGCCTTGCTCGGCTTTCAATCATCTGGCTGCAGCGAGCCGGGAAGCCTGGGCCTGATTTCCAAGCCCGGCGGAACGTGCACACTCATTAGCGCAGGCCTCCAAGTCTGGCTCTCAGGTTCAGAGCGGGCTATTGTTCTCAGCTCTCTGTGGAGGACGGAGGGAAGGCTTGTCATTACCCAGCTCAGAAATTGGCCCTGAGCTGCCTCTGATGGGTGGACAAGAAGCTCTCAGTTGCTAAGGTACTAGGGCAACTCATGGCTGTTTGGGGGCCATTTATTTTAGTGACAGGAGGGGGCAGGTCTCGGTCTGCCCTGGGCGAGGTGCCTGGAAGTTGCTTGTCTTAGAAGACAGATCCCAGGATCTGCTTTCCCTCCTTCATAAGCCAGGGGTGGCTCTGAGTGTGGAGGAAGGTTGGGGGATGGGAGGAGAGAGGGACAAAGGGGGAGGCCCAGGATCACCCCCAGAGCCCAGCACAGGCCCAGAGGCTCAGAGTCCAGCTGTTTACTTAGGGTGCCAGGCCCCCAGAGACAGCCTCGGCCTGATCAGAACACAAGCAGCATAGAGCCAGGCCCCAGGCCACCCCGGTCTGCTCAGGACGGAAGAGGTGTTGGGGGTGGGGGAGAAGGGGGGAGGGAAGAGGAGAGGAAGAAAGGAGGGTGGGAAGAGGGAGAGATGAAAGGAAGGAAGGAGGCAGGGAAGGAGGAAGAAAGGAAGGCAGAGAGGGAGGGAAAGAAGGGGAACAGGGAGAAAGGACAGAGGGATGGGGGAGGAAAAGGCTGGACTTCTAGTCACATGGACTGAAGAACCTGAGACTGCTCCCATACTCCCGCTGACCTTCATGTTTCTTCATCTTTAAAATGAGAGGGGGCAGGGGACAGATAGCACCTACCAAGCACTTCCTAACTGCCAGATTACAGGTGTTACCTCATTGGCTCCTGTAAACTGGATGCCACCGCCATCCCCATTGACAGGTGGGGAAACTAAGGCACAGCCAGATGAGGTGAGGGCTCAGCTAGGGGGCATGGCAGCTGGGAACTGGCAGCGCTGGGACTTGTACTCAGACACATGGGTCCAGGAGCCCCCATCTGAGCCGCCAGCCTGCTCTGTCAGCACAGGTGGGGAGCACTCCCCCCTCACCCAAGTCTCGTTCATGGTGGTTCAGCCACAGGACATGGGACCAGGAAGGAGCTTCTATGAGCAGAGGAGTAAGGATATACACTGGGGCCTTCCACGGCCCCATGCCTCCGCACACGCCATGCCCTCTGCCTGGCCTATCTTCCTCTGGCCCCCACCCCGCCTTCCCCTCCTGCAGGACTCAGCTCACTTGAGGCCTTCTCACAGACTCCCTGAAAGCCAGCCTCAGCCTTCTGTGCCCACACAGCTCATCTGTGCCCTCCGACAGGGCTCTCGCACTGCAGGGCAGTCACGGGTGCACCTGTTCCAAGCACAGCTTATTTAGATGGAGGAACGGTGGATCCTGTCTTGACCTCTTTAATATCCTCAGAACCTAGCATGGGAGTGAATTAACGAATACGCACCCAAGGTCACAGGACGAGGATCAGAATCCCAGGCCTTCAAATGGCCCAGTGTCCATCAAACTGCTCCTCCCTGGCTTTCTTGGAATCACAGAAGCAACATCAGATTTTAGAACTGGGGAAGCAATGGGTCGTCATGATCAACGCCCCAGGTTTGCAGATGGGGACACCGAGGCCCAGACAGGGCATGCCCAAGCCCTCCTGACTCCCTGCCCAGCGTTCTGCAACCCTGTGGAGCCAGACCCCGCTGCTGCCTGCGGGGGACTAAGGAAATGCCTCTGTGTGGCTGCAGCTGCACAGTTTTATAGAGGATGTGGCTGAGGAGGCAGCTGCTATGGCCCCCAGTCGGGAAGCTCTTTGTTCATGGTTAGCTTCATACCAGAGTGTGCTGTCAAAGGATTTGACCTGGACCGAACCAGGGACCAATGACATCTTCCCAGGGTGCCCCTCCCCCCACCCCCCAGCAGAGCTGGCTCAGGGCAGCTCCTCGGGCGGGGTCAGCAGTGCATGGGCACACGATGCAATGACGCTCCGGAGGCTCTCCTCCAACCCACCCGGTAACACCAGGAGGGAGGCACTGCTACCTGTTTTAACAGTGAGAACACATGAAGTTCAGAGAAGGTAAGTAAACCACCTGAGGTTCCACGGCTGGTCACTGGATAAGCAGGGAAACCAGGCCTGTCAAGGGCAAACCCGTACTCTTCCCACTTGACAGAAATGCCCACACTTTGCAAGGGAGACTTTGGTCACTTCGTCCGAGCAGCACAGATCATACTACCAGGGAATCCCGAGCTTCCCGGTACCCAGATCAGGGTCCTCACCCATTTCACAGGTGAAGAAACTGAGGCGCAACAGAAAAAGTGACAACTGCTGGAGCCAGCAGTCACGGCTGGGGCCCTGACATGCCTCCAGCGTGTCCCCACCTCCTCCCAACTTCACCCGCCCGAGGCAGCACCAGTAACAGGCACCTCCAAGTCCATGTGGTATCAGAAGAGGGCCAAGCCATCCCCTGGAACCTGTCCTCTTAAGTCTTCACCTTCCGCTGTGGCAGACAAGTTCTGATGGGTCTCTACCTCTGTCCCCTCCCTCGTCCTCCCGCTACCGGAAAACAGAGCTCAGAACTCAGGCATAACCAATAACCATGGCCTGTGTTCGTGTAGTCCTTCACACGCGCAAACCGCTCGCACACGCGTTCTCATCTCACCCTCAAAGAACCAAGCGATGGGAGAAGCAACAGCCCCATTTCACGGATGAGAGTGCCGAGACCAGCAAAGTTAAGTGATGGTTACAAGCGTAATGGCAAGCTGAGCCAGGCTCCTCCGAGCCCATTCGTGTCTTCCTCTCCTTTCAATCAACTGCTCCGCACAATGCTCCCCAGCAGCACCTCCCAGCGTGTGGGCCTTGAAAACATGCAATCCTCCAGTGCTAGGTGAAGAGGAAAGCAGATTCTGTGGACTGACTGTTTTAGGGAAACCGAATTTGAATAAAGCTAAACAGGTGCCTGCAGGACTTTTCAGAGCCTTTAAAGTGTAAATGTGCTTCACAGCTCTCCAAAAGAAGGATAATAAGAAAGAAAGAAAGAAAGAAAGAAAGAAAGAAAGAAAGAAGAAAGGAAGGAAGGAAGGAAGAAGAGAGGGAGGAAGGAAGGAGAGAGAGAGAGAAAGGAAAGGAAAGGAAAGGAAAGGAAAGGAAAGGAAAGGAAAGGAAAGGAAAGGAAAGGAAAGGGAAGGGAAGGGAAGGGAAGGGAAGGGAAGGAAAGGAAAGGAAAGGAAAGGAAAGGAAAGGAAAGGAAAGGTGCAATATTTTCCAAACATGCAGTTTTTCCAGAGGATTTCAAAAGAACAATGTCTGTGAAATAGCCTTCAGAAAACACTGTGCTATGAGTCCTTTGAGAAGGAAGAAAGCAGGAATGGCTATGTGGGAAGGTGGCCTTTACATCAGTACTAAATTGATGGCATTGGGACAGGTGAGTAAAAGGAGGACATACATTACCAAATGGCAGTTCAGTGTTTGCAAAAACGTGGCATTAGAAATGCACAGGCTGTGTTCGGGGAGTAAGGATTCCCCGGAACATATCCTCCTCCGAGCTGGCATCCCTAGAGCAGCCCCATTTGTTATTTGGTTTGCATGTCTGGCTTTCCAGAAAGATTTTATTTGACCAAAGCCTTCTGCTGCAGAAGGGACATCTGTTGTTTTCCCTGCCCCAAATCCATTCTTCCTGCTTCTGGTAACAGAACCCCAACTTTCTTGGGGAACACACCCTCTTCTGCTCCCAGTGCATGTGCTTCCAGCCCATTCGAAGCCCCGAGCTCTGGCCCTGCCAGTCGCTGCATCACACTTCCAACACCATCCTACACCCGCCTCTGTGATTGGCAGATCACTCGGCAGTCCGATGAGATTCAAGCCAGGACCTCCGCGGGACCAGGAGACTTCCTAAACCAAGAGAATGCAAGCCCAGGGCTGCTGGAGGCTACGAGAAGACATAAATCAGCCCACAACGCAGAAGGGTCCATGTCTCACTCCCACACATCTGGAATAACCACAATCTTCCTCCTCTCCCTGTGGAAATCCTGCCCATCCTTCAAATCCCCGCTGAGCCTCTACCTCCTCCAAGAAGCACTGTCTGATTGCCTCAATGGCCACAAAGTGGGAACTACAGAGGAAAACAGAGGGAGGGAAAAGTGCACCAAAGACTAAGAAATGGCCTGGGAACCTGAAATCCGAGCCCGGCTAATGCAGCCCGATTGTTCTTAGTACCTTCTCCCCGTGGGGCTGAAGAGGGAGGAACAGGTTCTGAGCACTCTTCATTGGATCATTTGCAGACTGCCTCCCAGACACCCCAGAGTGCTGCTTGAGCTGGGGACAGCTGTGCTCTGGTGTGCACTGCCAGAGTGACGGGTAAGGCCCTCTGTCACCTGCACCGTCAAAACCCAAGCACTCATCAATCCTGGATGTGGTTCCTGCCGTCGCCACCCAGCCGATAGCTAATTCCCCAGGGCACCAGCCTGCATTCTTGCCTCTGCCTGCTTTTCCAATGGTTGGGGGAGAGGTGAATGACCTATGGGGGCCAGATATGACACACCTGGCTTGCTATTCTCCCCCAGGTTTCAGGGTGGAGGGACTCCACAGCCACCCAACCGGCATTCCCACTGGGACCCCTACCTCCCATCCGGGCTCACACTGCCTTGCTTCTGGGCAAGAGGGAAAACACCATTCCAGCCATAGCATTTGTTGCTTTCTTTCCCCTCCATCCAGATACAATGTGTCCAGTCCGGCTCTGGTTCCAAAGCCTTCCAGGCTCCCGGATGTCTGTATTTGCATGGAATCTGATCTTCTCCACCTCCCTCCCCCCAGCCCAGCCCAGCTTTCTCTGCAAACCCCCAACCTAGGTAAATAGCGAATAACCCTCATTAACATTTCATAGATGTTGTATTATGCTCTTTTCCCTTGTATAAAACATGATACAAAAGAGGGCCTAAAAAGAAACAAAATGCCCTTCTTGTGTGTTATTTACAGCAGACCTCTTCTAATCTAATCATCTCTCCTTCTCCCCACCGCCCCCCCCCACTGCCCCCGCCCAGTGCACCCTCAACTTTGCAGGCCTTTTATTAAAATGAACACGTTGTTCCTACAGCCTGGCTCCCTCCCTTGCAGGCCTGGACATAAATAATTTATCTGAAAGCTGATTTGGTTGGCTACGCTTCCATAATTGAAGACCGTCCCCCACAGTTTATTGGTGAGCGCCGGGGCCCAGCCACTCAGCACCCTGACCCCAGATGGAGCGATTCAAAAGCCCACCGCGGCCCCTTCAAAGCCCGGGGAGGCCTTGTTCATTGATGTTCGCTCCCGCCCCGCCTCCCTCTGCAGCCCTCAATCTCAGGAGGCCGAGTTGCCAGGCTCTTCCCCAGCGAGCATCCTCAGCTGGCCGCAGACCATCCCTCCTGTGTTCCTCCACCGCCCATGACGCAGCCTTGCGTGTGCACCCCTCTGCCTGGCCGGCACCCTCTGTGGCCAGCATGTGCCCCAGGATGTCTCCCCAGGGCCACCAGTGAGCTTTGGGGCACTGGTCTGGCTTGGAGACCCTATTTTAAACATGAAGGAGAGGCTGGAGTAAAGCAGTCTAGACCCTGAACTCATGGCCTCGAGTCTAAGTGGGCCCTCCCACAATCCTCCCCCCAGCCCCTTGCCCGTGTCTTCTTCTCTCTCTCCTCGAATTCCTGTCAAGTATAAAGATACACATAGCATGGCAGTTAAAGGTTAGCCTCAGAGATCCAAATCCCTGCTGTGCCACTAAACTGCCACATGTCCTTAGGCAATTACCTACCCTCTCTGTGCCTCAGTCTCCTCATCTGCAAATTGATGAGAGGAAATAGTAATGCCTCCTAGTGCTGGGGGTAGTTTGAGTTAATATATACAAGGGACTTAGAACAGTGTTAGTCCAGTAGAGAAAGTGCTATACAGATGCTCACTATCAACATTCTGCTAAAGATAAAACCTTGACCTCACCTCTCCTTCCAGCTATCATCCCAATTTCCCTGCTATCCATTTAGAGCAAAACTCCTACAAAGAGGCATCTCTCTGCCATGTCTCCAATTGCTCTCCCCTTATTCTGTCCTGAAGCCACTGCAGTCGGGTATTCTGCCCCCCTCACTTCCATGGCTCCACGAGTTGTCACTGCCACTGGTGACCTGTGCCCACTCTTGAGTCCTCTCTGTAAATCGTACGCAGTCATCTGACGCGGAGAGTCGGCCTCCTGTTCAAACATGCTGTCCCCTCGGTCAGGCTGGCCGCTCGTTCCTGCTTCTCCTCCTGCTCCTGTCTGGCTTCTGGTTCTCCAACTCTTCTGCTGCATCATGCCCGCCTCCCCCCCCCCCCCCCCCCCCCCCCGACCTCCAGATGTCCGATGCCTCAAGGGCTCGATGCTGTGATTTCTTCACTGCCTGGGTCAGCGCTGTCCAGTGGCCATATAACGTGAGCCGCAGCCACGATTTTAAGTTGTACAGTGGCTGCACTAAAGAAACGGGTGAAATGACTTAAAATAGTAGCTTTCATCTGATTCCACAGAGCCCAAATATTGTCATGACCACACGCAAGCAATATGGAAATTATCAGTGGGGTACTTGGCATTTTGTGTTCTAGGTCTCCAAACTCCGGTGCGTATGTGACCCTGTGGTACATCTCCATCGGGACAAGGCACCCTTTAGGCACCCAGTAGCCAGCTGTGGCTCATGGCCACCACACTGGACAGCACAGCCCTAGAGGACCTGCTCCGTTCACATAGCACAAATGCCATAGGTGTTACCAAGACTCAGACATTTTTTTTCACCAACCCAGGCCTCTCCCTCAAACTCCAGGTTCTTGGGTGCAATTGGGCTTCAAAAGACACTCCACGCGTAACAGGTCCAAAGGAACTCCTCAGAAGACTCCAGAACCACCCTGATTCCTCTGGTTCTTTCAAAGCCCACGCCCTGTGGGCTCCACCTGGATCCTGTGGGATCCGAGCCCCGGAGGCTTCCTCCATCCAGCACTGTGCCCACCATCCCTTGCCTCTCCCGGGGTTACTGCGACAGCTTCCTGCCTCGTGTCTCTGTGCCCGCCTTCAGCCTTCAGTCCACTCCCCACCCTGAGCCAGAGGATCATTTTAGAGCAGAAGTCAGAAGCCACCATACTTCCGCCCAGACCCCCAGTGGCCTCCCCAGCTCCCTGAAACCTAGGGCTGAAGCCCTGCCTCTTCCTTCCACCTGGTTCACTCCCTGTCCTGTTCCCAAGACACAGACGTGCCGGAAGCCTTCCCAAGTCGAGGCTGGCGCGCCGGTCCCCCCATCTGCCTAGAGCGCTCTTTCTCAGACATTTGCAGCGTCCTGCCTTGGTTGCTCTTCAAATACCGTCTTCTCCCAGTGTCCTTGTCAGTCATGCTGGATGAAGCAGCAAACCAGGCTCCCACAGGATACCCTCTACTCCCCTTGTCTGCTTGCTTTCCCTCCACGGCATTTAGAGCCAGCTCACACGCCATGGGCTTTGTCGGCTGTCTCTCTCTCCCCTGTTCAAATAGAAGCCCAATGGAGGCAGATCTATTTTGTCGCTGTTGTTCGCCCTTGCATGGGACAGTTACCGGCACGTGAATTTTTTGCTGGATAACAAATGAGTGAATGCTTGACAACAGTAAGGGAGGAGGGAAGAGGGAGTCGAAGGCCTTCTTGCCACTGGAAGTGAGGTCACAAGCTATCTCTGCTCCACGTGCAGGGTGCAAGTTCCCCCAAATGCCTGGGGGGTGCAATCAGCATCTTCAGGAAGGTAGCTCACGAGTCCACCGCGAGGAGTCAGTCCCTGCCCTGCTGGGCCCACCCCGCTGGCACAGCAACGGTCACGACTGTAACCACCAGCACCGACATGCGTACTGAGGACTACACGCGTCACATGCCTTATCTCATTTGAATCCTTACGATAAACCTCAATCGTGCCCCAGTAGCTGGGAGGAGTCTGAGCCACCCCCAGTGCCATCCTCCCCCAGAGAGGGGTCTGGAGTCCTCCTGTGTCCCTGACAGTGAAGCCTCCTGCCCAGCCTTTGTCCTGTTCCTTGCTCTGCAGCCACATAGAGAGCACAAGAAATGCGAGGTCTCTTTGCCTTTCCCCAGCCCCACCCCGAACCCCATCCAGCCTACCTGGGACCCCACTTAGTCCCTGCCACTTCATGCCCTCCCCTGGACAGTTGACCCTCTTCTTGGCCCTCTACCTTCTTCTGGGGATACGGTTTGTACTTCAACCAAGCCCCACCCCTGCCCACTTTCATTTTCGAATCAGGACCTGGTTTCCGGTCTCACGATGGCCTTCGTCACACCCCGAGGTGTTCCACGTACATCTCCTGGCAAGGAAGCACTCTTTGTCCCAGCTGCTGGGAATGCAGCCCTCCGCTGTCAGTCCTCCCAGGGCTGCCTTCAGAGAGCCACCTCACCCAAGGTCACACCCTTCTCGGATGGCTTGTACCCAGCGACTGACAGAGGTAAGGGGTAGAGGGCTGCCTGGTTGAGCCCACGCAGGTGACTCTGGTGGGCATCTGACCTTAACACTCTGTGGTGTCAGCCAAGACTGTCACCCTGCATCGATTTCTCTGCCATGGCCTGTTCCCTTTCCTCCCTCTCATGGGCACCTGTCATAAGCACACCATTGTATGCATCCCGCATGATAAGCCGCTTCTCGGAGACTGCTTCCTATGGAACCCAACCTGCATTGCCCATCCCCAAACAGATCAACCCACAAATTCTCCTGGACAAAGTGATGGGGCGTCTCTCCCGGGCCCCAGGGTACAGCCCAGCCAGATCCTGCAACCCACATAGCTGATTCCTGGCTGCAGCCCCTCCTTCCTTCCAGAAGCCTGCACAGGCTGAAGGCTTCAGAAGCATAATTACTAAAGACAAAATCCACCATCTTGGCTTCATCATTACTGTCTCAAATTCAGGGCCCACGATGCCCAAGGCCCAGGGACACTGGGGGCCTAAAGATAAGAGGTGCCCATCACTCTGCCCCAGGGACAACTGGCCCGAGCCATGGGCAGCCCCTCTTCCTCCAGCAAAGGTCCTTGCTCCCTCTTGCCTTAACAAGAGGTATCACTTGACCCATGGACTTCATAACATGGCCAACCAGTACCTAGAGGCCACAGTAAATTTATGTTTCTGATGAGTGCCCCTCCTGCTGGCTGAGAGGCTTATGCTGAGATCGCCAGGAAAAGGGTCTGCTAAAACCAATCCCAGTGAGTACTTGCATCTGGAGGTCTGTCCAGTCTTCTAGATTTCCTCCAGAGACAGCACAATCCCATGTTGAAGAAAGAAATAAAGACAGGAAAAGGTAGACAGGGCCTTCCCTAGACAGAGGGTGACTCTTGCAGCCCAGAACTCTACAGAATAGGGCTTCCACTGAGACCAAAGGGCCACGGTCTCAGAGCAATGGGCAGCTGGGCCAGGGAGGGCTCAGTGAGCCAGCTCACAGATAGATATTCACTGGGCATCTACCTTGGGCCAGGGCTGCTCATGGCCATTGCAGAGCTGCTGGGGGGAGGAGAGAACCAGGTACTATGGTAAAGGGCAGGGCAGGGGGCCAGGATTCTGGGAACTCTGGCCAGCCCCAGAGCAGAGTTGAGCACAGATGTATAAAAAACATGGACAGGGAGAGCTGGGGCCAGGTCAGGAATGAAGCGGGCTGCTGCCCTTGAGAACTCAGTCCCCTAGTGATGGTCCAGGGACACGAGGTCCCTGTCACTCTGCCCCAGGAACAACTGATAGGAGCTCTGGGCAGGATAGATACTCTGGACTTTGGATATTGAGTCGGGTATGACAGAGTCTCCAGGAACACAACCACATCCTTGGACCCTCATCTTAGGGCATCACTGTCTAGCCTTTGCCTCTCATCCACCCTCTGCACATAAAGACCAGTTTTTTTAAACGAAAGCATCCCAGTAGGCTATACTGGACCAAACAATTAGCTTGATTCATGCACCAGAAACCAGTCAAACAAAGACATGACTCCCCCTTTGGAGCCCTAGCAACTAGAAGGGTTTTCTTGCACTTGAACAAGCATAGCTACACTTACACTCACCTGCTTATTCTGGAGTTCTCCTGGGATGCAAATTTGGATTAGTGGGCACCAGTACATCCTGTGCACAAATGCTGAAATATCACTATTTCAAACAGCTTAATGATCATTGTACATGTGCCCTGAGCAAGGCTGCATGAATAACTAAAATGTCAAATGTCTTTGTTTTAGCTGCTATGCTATCAACTCTGCAGGTCTCATAAGCATGAGCCACAAGCCAATTAGAATCTCTGATGGTCAAGTATAAATGTCTTTGTTTCATAAAACGAAAGAATGAGTTATCACTTAAACTCTCTCTAGAAGAAGTAATCTTTTAAAAACTCAAGATCCATGGGTAGGAGGGATGGGCTGTGAAAGAGGGTCCTCCCTAAGGATTGCTCCCTTGAACTTGAATAGAACAAATCCAAGGCCATAGTTCTACAGGTCGGAACTAGAATCTCCCACTGGAATCTCCCACTGGAATCAAAATTCCAGAGACCCCTGAACATCACTCTATTTGTCAAGGCTGTAGACACAAACACACATCAAGTCTGAAAGAGGGAGGATCTCAAGAGTGATGGTGTCAACAGGGGGGTTCTGAGATAAGATGAGGAGTCTCCATAGCTTCCAAAGGGAGGAACCCCAGCTACATTCTCCCTGCACCGGGGACTGGAGAGGTCAGTGGTCAAGGTCCCAGGGAGACGGTTGTTTTCTGAAGACTTTCCCTAATGAACTATGCTTCAGCTGCAAAAAGACAAAGCGCAAAACCTGTTTCCAACAGTCTCAATTCCAGGAAATTTCATTCTCTTTACTCAAGATCAGTACATAAACACACACACACACACACACGCACACGCACACACACACGCACACACACATACATCTATACCTGTGTGTGTATATATACATATAAATGTGTGTGTGTGTATGAAATATGATTTATCAACTTACATCTGTCTTCTCACCAAATAAATAAATAAGCATGAATTCATCCATCGGGAAAATTCACTTGTCAGGATCCATGTCAGATTTTTACCTGGGAAACTCTCCCATGTCATTTCAGTGGGGACAAGGATTGCCCAGAGATGAGCAGAGGGCTGATATGGGTCATCAGGGGCATGGTAGGAATGAATCAAGGCTGTTTCTTCCATTTTCTCCAAGACTGTGCTTTGTACCCAGGTATGTGTGTGGGCAAGGGGTGGGGAGGGGAGGTGCAGGTCCCAAGACATGGGTCCTTCAGAGAACTCAATCCTGTGAATCATTGCCACGAGGTGTCCATGGGGTCAGACAGCCTGCCTTATAAGCCCATCTTCTTACTCACTATGTACCTGAGTCTCAATTTCCCCCATATACTTATTGCAACGAGTCATATTTTTTTAAATTTTTTCATGTTTATTTATCTTTTTTAGTGAAAGAGACAGAGCGTGAGCAGGGGAGGGGCAGAGAGAGAGAGAGAGGGAGACACAGAATTGGAAGCAGGCTCCAGGCTGTCAGCACAGAGCCCGACGTGGGGCTCGAACTCACAGACAGCAAGATCATGACCTGAGCCAAAGTGGGACGCTCAACCGACTGAGCCACCCAGGTGCCCCTGGAAAGAGTCTTATTTTTAACCTACCAGGGATTTCAAAGTGAAATCCAGAGAGTATTGTGGTCCCTGCGCAATATGAGAAACTTTTTAAATTTGGCACTTTCATTTCAAAAATTGAAAACCATTAGTGAAACCGAATGGGGATTGTGTGTAGATGATCACGTGAGCACCAAATAATGCCTCGGGAATTCAGAGCTTGCATTAACATTCGGGTTTACTCTCACGTTTTTGCAAAACGAAGGCCAGGAGACTTCGTGGGCTGCTGTGCAAACACAGGTTTAACGGTTTAGGAATTGTTCAAACAGAGACAAGCAGAGGGAGGATTGAGTCATCAAACAGCACAGGGGACACCGGCAGGCCACAGCAACCCGCTCTGTGCTGGAGCGGGCAGGACTGTAGTGGTCACTTCGCGTGCTGGAGGAACCGCGTCATACTTTGCAACAACCCTCTTGATGGCACTACCGGGTAAGGCCACGCAACTGGAAACTGTCTTGCTAAATGAGACATAATTTTTGTTAATGTTTATTTATGTTTGAGAGACAGAGACGGAGTGTGAGTGGGGGAGGGGGAGAGAGAAAGAGAGGGAGACACAGAATCCAAAGCAAGCTCCAGGCTCCAAGCTGTCAGCATGGAGCCCATCGCGGGGCTTGAACCGTGAGCAGCGAGATAATGAGCTGAGCGGAAGTCAGACGCTCAACCGACTGAGCCACCCAGGTGCCCCGATGGGACATATTTTTCTATTTTTAAGTTATTATATTTGAGGGCTCTATCAAACTGACTGGCCCATCAAAATCTTGGGTTTGTGGTTACAAATGTGTCCATTTTAACACCTAAAAAATAAGAATATTGGTAAAATTCTGGTATTAAAATACCAATAATATTGCCAATAACTCTAATGATGGCCCGGTGTGTTCAAACATCAAAACAATCTAGTTGATAACAAGCAGAACTTAAAATGGGAACACATCCTTCTATTATTAAAGCCCACATTGGTTATTTTACTTTCAGCAAAACATCATCTGTCACATTAAATTAATGCCATTAATTTGAATTTTAATGGTTTTGCAGTTTTGTTTGCATTTAATGTGTAATTGTGTTTTGGTTTTATAGCAGTGTAAGAGCTAAAAGCATAAGGAATTTATACTTACTTTTATGTTTGTATATATTTAAGTAACAATATGATCAAAATAATTTTAGTCAACGCCGGGGGTCTGCAATAATTTTTTCCCCTTTAAAATGCACATATTAGTCAATTTTAAGAATCACTGAGACTGCACCATAGCTCGCTGCTAAATGCACAAGAGTACTTTAATTGAAAAAGTCCTGGGTGAGGACAGATTTGGCCCAATGCATTGTGGGATGGGGATGTGAGCTCAAAATGCCCCTAGGAATCTAGATGGGAGCACTTCAAAGCACTAAGCCAGTCAGTCACCATCTCAGATGGCTAAAGGACCTAAGGGGCTTTTCTGTCTCTTTCTGCTATTCCCTTTTGCTACATGGTTCCAAGTAATTCCATGTAATTCAGTGATAAGCCATTAAGCTCCTCAAGATTCGTAACTGGAATCATCTATGACACTCTTTGCATTCATGCACTTTGCTGGAGGAGAAGGTCCACGGTCAGGTGCGCATTTCCGTGGTTCTCAGCGGGCCACGGCCACCCCAATAGTGAGGGCAGTGGCTGGGGGCCCCTGTGCCTGACTCCTCGCAGGCACCTGCTCATTACCTTCCATCCCTACTTGAAAGCTGAGAAAGCAGAGGCTTGGAAGGGTAGGTCGCTAACCTGACATCCACAGGTGAGGAAGTGTCTGAGCAGGGCCTTGAACTTGTGTCCATAGGATTCCAGAGCCTGGACTCCTAGCCACTCCACTCTGCTGCCTCCTTCTCTCCCGGTGGTTGTCGGTGAAGGCGGAAGGTAGGAGGTTCGCAAGGAGTAGCTAATCTCCCACAAGTAGGGCTGTTCTTCTATGTAACAGGATGGAAAAGGGAGTCCTTTACCCAAAACTCCAAAGCCAGAGGCAGTGGGCGGCAAATATCCCCATATTCCAAATGGGGATTGCCAGAATCCATCACCCAAGTGTGTTGTGAAGTGTGTGCACTTCTCACTCCTCAGCCCACATTTAAAGCAAAGCCAGGGACCTTGTGTCTGTGTACAAGCGGACTTTTATGTTATGTAACGTGCTGGGACCTCACTGCTCTCCGCACCTCTGCAAGCTCCTGGCAGGGACTCCAGAGACCCTCTTGATTAGGGGGCCACAGAGAGGGGGCACCAGTGCCTCATTCCGCAGTCGGAGGCCCCCTGCCCTGCAGAAACCCCAAGCCCACACCCAGGCACAGATATGTCTATTTATTCACAAACCTCCCCCAGCTTTGGGGTGGAGGGCATCCCCGAGACAGTGTCCTGCTCGGGGAACTCGGTGTGAGAGGTGAACCAGAGGAGGGTAAGGCCAAGGGTAGCTGCAGATCCTGCAAGAGAATCTGAGCTTCTCCGGGGCTAAGAGGAGGCCATGGGAGGTAACCAGGTTCTAGCAGTGTGTTGGGGACCCACACTTGGAGTGACAAAGGACCACTGAGGGAACATCTGTACCCACACAAAATAGCCCTGGGATGCAAGATGGAGGCCTTGAAAACAAGACAGAAAGACAGAATTCAGACAGTACTGCTCATCAAAAATCATAGGCCCCCCTCCTCCACCCCGCCCCCCATTTTGCCAGGCCCTGGAGAAAACAGAGCCCTGGTCTCCAGGGCTGCCGTAACAGAATCCCACAACCTGGGTGGGATTGTCTTATAGTTCTGAACACTAGAGGTCTGAGACCAGAGGGTCAGGGGGGCACGCTTCCTTTGACCGCTCTGGGGGAGGATCTTTCCTGGCCTCTTCCAGCTTCTGGGGGTGGCTGGCGGTCCCTGGCCTTCCTTGGCTGGTAGATGATTCATCCAGTCACGTGGCCACCTTCTGTGTGTCTGTTCCCTCTGCATGTCTGTCCAAATTACCCCCATTTTATAAGAACCTCAGTCATACTGGATTAGGGCCCACCCTGATGACTTCATTCTAACTCAATCGCTTCTATAAAGACTATTTTCAAATAAGGTCACACGCTGAAAGAGTAGGTGTTAGGACTTCAACACGTCTTTAAAAAAATTTTTTTTAATGTTATTAATTTTTGAGAGAGAGAGAAAGAGTGTGAACAGGGGCAGAGGAGGGGCAGAGAGAGAGCCTGACGTGGGACTCAAACTCATGAACTCTGAGATCGTGACCTGAGCCGAAGTTGGATGCTTAACTGACTGAGCCACCCTGGCACCCCAAGACTTCAATATATCTCTTTCCAGAGACAGGATTCAACTCGTAACAGTGAGCAACCCATCCCCAGGCCACTGCCGGACTCCACGCAGGGAGGGAGACACTTTAAACTGGATGCAGAGGACAGGCTGTGCACGGGCTGGACTGGGCCTTTTTAATATCTGAGAGTAGCGTTTGTTCTGGCGTGAAAAGGGTTGAGAAGCTCTCGCACGTGCCTGCGATGTCATCAAGGGGAGGGGAAGGAGATCCAGCCGGGCATGATTGAAAGCATCGAAGGGAGAAAAATAAAGCCATTTCCTGTTCGTACCCCATCGAGTTCAGCCCATTCAATATATGGTTATATATACAAGAGGCAGCTAGGGACCACGACAGCACAATATAACATCAAGTGAATTAAATCAACTGTGGAGGGGGAAAAAAAGGCAGAGAGAAGAATGTTAAGATAGTCGAGGAGGAGAGACTCGTATGTGCCCCTACAAGACATTGGTCTGGATGGGCATTCAAGGATGGGATGGATTCTGCCCAGTGAGCAGAGAGGTGAGAGCAGGACCTGTGTGAACAGAGCCAGCCCCCGTGCCAAAGCTGCAGACAGCCTGGATCCCATCCCAGGAAGGTCTACGACCCTCTTAAAGAACTTTTATGTCCCCCATCCTGGGCAGCGGATGCAGATTTTATGTGTGTCTGCAGGAGGCTAAAACTGTCTTCAAACACAAAATTATAATGATCAGATGTCTGTCTCGGGGATGAGAGTGTTTCCTCGAGCCGAAAGAGCCCCGCAGACAGTGCCAGAAGTGGATTATAAATAACCCACTACCACGTCTCTCCTTCCCACTGCCGAGGCTCCTGGCCTCCAGTGTCTTTCTCCCACTTGGCGAGATCCCAGATTGGTTTTAATTAACAGTTTTGCTCTCTCAGCTCCATGCATCCAGGTTTTTCTGGATCAAAAGATGTGCTTCTGTCTCTTCTTCTGTCCTGGCTCGTGAGCAAGGTGGAGGCTGTTTAGGGTCTCAGAACATAGGAGAGAATAGAAAAATGCCACTCGCCTATCAGAAGGGAGGATTTCGAGGGAACTACCCACTACAGAGAGGAGGCCCATAGCCTGATGCTTTACGGAGAGGTTCTCGGCTGGGTGTCCACCTTCATTTCTGAACCCTGAGGGCCACAGGAGATCAGTAGCAAAATGTCTCTAAGCGGAGGCCCCAATGCTAAGTCCCTGCATTCGGCCGTGATCAGATCCGAGCTGGAGGAACAGATCTAGCCTCCTCTTCCAACCCAACCTCCCTTGTAAGTGTCAGACCTCCCTTTTAAGTGGGCTGGGCGGCTTCAGCCAAACTGGGTGTGTGGTGCTCACACCCACTAACTAGCCTTACAGGCCCTGCCCTCCAGCGCTGGCTCCCGCTTTCCTGCAACACCCTTCTCCCACCCACATCTCTACCTCCAAAGCCTCCTGCTCCTTTCAAGACCAGGACTCCCACAGCCTTGCCAGAAGCCGCCTTCCTCGGGCTGAGAGCCCATCTCCCTTCAGACCCTTTGTCCTTGATCTGTTCACCCTTCCTAAGGATCCCTTCTATGTGACGTGAGAGCCTTGCTTCCCGAAATGGGTGCCACTGAAGGCAAGCAATGCTTGTTGTTCTGCAGAGGGAAGGGGGCCGTTAGGAGCAAATGCAGTAGAGAGTTCCTGGATTCCACAGCCCCCTAGGAGGGTACCCAAACCCTGACAATTGCACAATGGAGCACGCTTAACCCCATCGGAGTCAGTATTCCCCAGGTTCTGTGACCACAGAAACTTTCGTCCCCATAACATCTATTAGCGGTCCCCAGGCACAGGGTGTCACAGACCCCACTTTTGGAAGAGCCACATGAGAGTCTTGGTGATGCCCAGCACCTCCGGCAGGTTCTCGGCATCGGGATGGGGGCGACCCGCTGCCTCGTGTCTCACTGGCCCTTTCTCGACACCGTGCCCTGTGTGTTGTAAGCCGCAGCCATCATCGGGCGGTGTCCACTCACCAAGGCAGTGAACAGACTTGGGGAGACGTTAGGTTGGGTGCTGAGATAGAAAGAAGGCCCCAGCTCGCCCTCTACCCCTAAGCCCACTCCCCACTCTCCCACCGTGTGTCCCTTCCCTTCTCCACAACCAGAAGGGCAGTGAACTTCTCCAGAAGGCGGCCAGTTTTTAATAACCACACAAAACCTCGCGGACAATGAGGCCTGGTGGAGAACCGTGTGGCGCACAGATCAGAGCCTGTGATCTCACGTTCGGTGGCTGATCTAGGACCAATTCCTTCACCCCCTGAACCTCAGTTTCCTCATCTGTAACAGAACCACTGTCATACCAGCTGCTCCGGGTGAGCAGAAAACCTGCCTGAGATGCCCTGTGAGCGGGCACAAGTCTGGCACAGCAACAGGGGAGGGCCTACAACAGGTTATGATTCTGGATCCTGTCTGGGAATAGATTTCCTTTCGCTGACCCATGGGGCGTGTGGGGGGTGCGAATCTCACTGAAATGAAAGACCCTAGGGTCTCACTTAAATTAGTAGCAGATTTGGTGGCCTGAGAGCAGATATGGGGCTCTCTAGCAGGGGTCCTGGTGACTTTCTGGGGAACCCCTTCTGTTTCCTGGTTCTGCTGGAATGGAACAGATCAGAGTTGCCGTGGGAGCATGTCTGAGTCCTCACGGAGGGCCCTGTGGGGGCGGGGGCACGGCCCGAACACCCAGCTGTGGGGCTTGGTCTCCATGGGCCTGGCATGGGCCATCCCTCGAGCCACCTCCTTTCTCCTGTAGGCCCTGGAGGTCTGTCTAACTGCCTTGGGGAGGGGATAAGGCTGCAGGAAACACAGAAGCTGGACATCTCTTTCTGGCATGAGACCCCAGAAAGCCATCTCTATCGGGAAACAAGGAGGGCCAACGGTCTCTGATAAAGGATATGAAGGATACACAGTGAGTCAGAGCAAGTGCCCCCAGCTCCTGTGGCTGGGTCTCCCTGGGCACAGGGAGTGGAGGGGACCAGAGGGAGTGACATCAATGGAGTTGTCAGTAGATCCCAAGAAGATGAACCCCACATGAAACTCCCAAGTATATTTGTGGGATCAGGAAGCAAAATGCCTGGGCTCTGTGGCTGGGGAAGAGGCAGGGTTCTGGAAAATTTGTGCTGCAGGATTATTTCCAGGCAGATGAGGCCTCAGGAGGCTTTACAGTGTTTTCGTGCCCCAGTGGTGTCCAAGAAGCCAGGTGTCCCATTCATCCAACACCTGCACCAGCTCCCAGATCTCACACATCCCGAGGGAGGAGAGGGCCACAAGTGCACAGGGTCCCATGTGCATCACCTTGGTGGGAAGGCAACCAGAAAGAGAAATTGAATTGTCATAGGAAATTTGAGGCAATTCCATTTCTTGCATGCCTGAGCTTTTGACTGACGTTCCCAGCCACTGAACCTAGCGAAGTCTGGGGACCATCCTACCATGACCATCAAAGACACGGGATCCAGAAGGGGATCTGCTAGGGACTAGCCCGGAGCATGGAGCACTCTCTCCCACAGCTTCTCCCTCTGAGCCTCTGAGCAGCCTGCAGTGGAGCAGCCGCTGGCCCTTCTGGGGCCTGGCGCTGACCTTCTGACTCCCTGAGGTCTGAGGGCCCCGTCCCCATTGGGTCACGGGGCCTCGACAGTGTGGATTAGACAAGACACTATGTAACGTAAAATCCTCAGTACTGTGTCTGCTACAGGGTAAGTAAGCCCTTGATTAATGGTGGCTATTGTTCTCATGGTGATCACAGAAAATACACCTTCTGCCTCTCCCGTCTCCTTGGCATAGCCCTCACACTCACCCTCCCTACCCCTAGGCCCTGGTCTCCTGGATGCTGGGACAGGGGATCCTGAGTGGATCGTGGGGGAGTTCTGGTCAGCCCACGCGGGGGTAGGGCTGTCCCTCACCATTGGAGGATGCCAGAACCTGGAAGGACCCCCAGACCAAAAGGCACTCACACCCTAATTCCCTGGATGGACGGGAAGGCAGCCCAGAGGAGGTGGGGCCAAAGCAGAGCCCAGGCCTGAGAGCCAGACCAGGCTCGCCCAGGCCACTGCCTTTCCTGCTGCTGCTCCCGCCCCACACCCCCTCCCACCCTGGCTGGATTCAGGCGTTGGGAGGAGGAGGAGGAAGAGGAAAAGAAGAAGGACTGCTGACTCACGTCTAATAATGGTATCGCTCACTTCCTTGGATCCAGTCCCAAAGGGGTGGTCCCCGAAAGTCGGGAGGTGGCAAACCAGCCGATAATCCCCCTGCATGCTCTCCAGAGAACAGCACCGAGCTAATGGACTCAAGCCTGCCTCCTTCCCGAGGCCCTACAGAGCAACAGCCAAGACCCTGCAGCTGTCCGACAGCTTGTAGGACCTAGGGGTCACATGAGGCCCCATCAGGTGGGCAGGTGGGAGGGACATTGTCTCCTTCCATCTAGAGGTCCTGTCCTGGGAATTCAGACCTCTCTTCATCAACGCCGCCTGTGGGCGTGTACTGTGCCTGACACGGAGGGGCTCCAGGGAAGGAGCGGGAGGGACCCTGTTCAGAAGGCCCCCATGCAGGACTCCCCACTTTCTGCAGATTGCTGCACCTTGGCAACTCCCCTTCTTATTCCTTCTCTTTGCCTTCCCATCCTGTCCGTGCACCAGTCCTAACCATCCGATTGCCTCGCTGTCCCTGCAGCCATCTGCACACTTGGGGCCACAGTAGCCTGTGCAGCCCTCCTGTCAACTCATCCTCTCCTACCTTTGCCAGGTGGCCAGAAATCTGACATCCAAGTGACATCACCCCCTGCATAATAATCACAGTGACACTTAGGGACCCTGGCCACCCACCTTCGTGGTGGCAGAGGAGCCCAGGCCGGCCTGTTCCGGCACCGTGCTCTCCCCCACCCCTCCACGTCACCCCCACCTCCCACAAGCAGTGCTGCTGTGGCTTTTAGCAGGCCCGACTCGGGGCTCTGGCCTCCGCCTCCTTGCTCTCACGGTTTTGCGACCTGTGATAGATCATGCTCAGGCTACGATGAACGTGGTGGCACAGGAAGAGGTAGAATGCAGAAGAATGTAACGGCAGGGCAGCAACAATTGCCTTGCAGGTGACAGGGAGACCCCTGAGTGCCAGTGCCAGCCTGAGGTGGGACAGTCAGGGCCATACAACGGAACACTCTGCAACAATGAGGAGGAGAGAAGTCCAAAGTTGGACTTTCTGCGGAGAGAAAGAAGCCAGACACAAAGGAGAACCGAGGTCTCCGGGATGCCGGGCATGTTCTATTTCTTGATCGCAGTGCTGGCCACGCAGGTGTATTCACGCTTTGTGAAATTCCATCAGAATGGACACTTGGTATGCATGACCTGCTCTGTAAGCATATGATACTTCAATACAAGGTTTACAGAAAAGGCAGCAGACCTGCAGCTCTGGGCCTTCTGACCTGCCAGATTCCCCGCTTCGGGCAGGATTTGTTGAGTTCTGAACTTCGGGCACACTTCGAAAGTAAAGATGCCCAGGGCCCCGTGCTCGCGCCCTGGAGCCTGCTCTGTGTGCGTCCCTGGCACTGCCTGCCTGCTGTGTGCTGTTTGTTCGGTAGCAAACAGAAGTGAGAGCGTCCACAAACCCAGCCCGGGCTATTCTCACCGGCCCTTTCATCCGGAGCCGGTGGCCTGGCTTAGATCGCCAGCAGGCCAGCCTGCACACCTCAAAGGCAGGACGATTCCTGTGCACGGGGACAAAGGTTGTACAACTCGGCTCCTCTCTAGGCATCAAACCAATTACCTATGGTCATCACCCAGGATCTTGGCTCCACTCTGCTACAAAATAGGATCCAGCCGAACCCCTTCCCTTTTACAGGCGGGGAACCTGAGGCCCCACAATGGAAGGAGCTTGCCCAAGGCCACTTCATAGCTCTCCTGTGGGCAGGCCCTCACCCAGCTGTCCTCGAGAGCGAGTACCAGGTCTCTCCCCCCAGTGGCCCCCACCTGCCCTTCAGTGATTGGGAGTGGGGTTGTTGAGAGGCTTCTTTCTTTTAAAAGAATCTTAGAGGCTTAAAGCAAAAGGAGATGCATTTTCACTGGGCAGATTTGGGGCATGCTGGACTTCCTGGTGGGCAAAGGGCATTTCTGGGGCCGCCCAGCATGGGAGGGTCACAGCAGGCTGGCAGCCATCAACCCCTGTCTGCAAAAGCGAGGCACAGACATCAGCCCCAAACTCTGATCTCAAGGTTCAACACGGTGGGATGCTGTCGACATCCTTTCCCATGACCTTTGCAGCGACCACCCAGGGGCCGCCGGTGCGATCTGGGGGACAAATGCAGCCTGTGGCCCTTTCAAAGCCAGTGAGGCCTGCGCCCTCTCCCCTTTGCTTCTCCATTGTCACCCCTGTTCACCCATTCCCATGTCACCCTCTGCACCCCAGCCTTCAGGCCGTCTCGTCCCCTCCTTTCTTCCTTATTTATCCTCATGTTCACTTGTTCGTGCCTTCCCCCATCCTTCACCCCTCCACTCCCGAACTGCCGCTCCCCCTTTCTCCCCTCCCTTCTTGCAGTCACAGCACTGACTCCTTTCTTCCTGTCCCCCAGGCGCACCTTTTCCTCACGCATCATGGCAGGTGTTAGCGTTGTGCTGATGCTCCCAGCCCCCTCCCTTCCGGACAGGAGGCGACTTTCACCGGCTAGACCCCTCGTGGTAGAGGATGGGCCTTGGCCCGTGGTGGCCGCTGGAGCTGACATGCGTCTCCCCTGAACCAGAGCCTTTCATGGCCAGTGTGAGCCCCCCACCCCCCGCCAGACATCATGGTTAACCGCGTCCCAGTGACCAGCTGCAGCCCGACAAAGAGGCTGGATTCAGAGCGAGGAGTGAATGGAGCCCAGCTCCCAGCCCACCACAGCAGCCGTGGAGGCGCCCCCTTCCAGAGAAGCTGCTGGAAGCAGGGCTGATTGACACCGGCCAGCTGTGCCCTCTGAACCCGGCACGGTGTTCACGCGAGGGTGTGCTTGCTTCCCTCGGGCTCTCCCCACAGATGGCACACCGTGACTGGGCCAGAAGTGGGATTCCGCGAGCGGACAATGTTGGGCTAGGGGCTCCCCCTCGGCCTGCTCCAGACCTTGTCAGAAGTGCCCAGTGGTCGAGCTCCTCCCCAGAGTCGGTCCCTCCCCTTGTCCTTCCTCGGGTCTCGGGTCTCAGACCTGCCCTGAGCTTCCCCGCCCTCTGCCTTTAATCTTCCACAGGCACCTCCCCAAATCAAGGCATATCTAATCCCATCCTGAAGCCCGCTTGACAGCTCACAAAGGCCGTGTGCACAAGCAAGAACGAATCTTTGTTTGCTCCCTGCTGCGGCATACCCTAGCCTTATTCACTTCGTTGACTCTCTCATCTGGCCACTCAGTCTACACTCAGCGACAAGCGATTCTTCCACCTGCCGCCTATTCATTGACTCCACTCCGACATCTACACGTACTGGCGCGTGTGAAGCTTGGGCTTTTGGTGTGTGGGCACCCTTGGTAGCCCAGGTTCCTGACAGATGTGAGTCCCCTCCCCCGCCGCCCATCTGCCTCTGTCTCAGCCCTTTCTAACGTCTAGGGGACACTGTCAAAGTGGAGCCAGCGCTGACTCCACTGAATGGAGTGCAGGACATCAAGCCTCCCAGACGAAAGCCACCCGGGTAAAACCTTGAACACTCTCAATCCTGTCCCAGGCGGGGAAGGGGATTCGCCTCGTGTGGGGGACAGAGCAGGCAGATGGGGCAGACAGGCGAGCCGAGATTTGGAAATGAGACACGGCGGGGATTACTGCCTTTGAATCAGCCCTTCGTTCCCCAACCACTCGCTCCCTCTAAGTAGTGTGCTCATCTGTAGCCGCGCCACACACATCTGGGCCTTCGTGTCCTTCCCCGTTAGCTTGTAAGGTGGGTTTTTATAGGATGAGTGTTTGGGAGCCCCGCCACCTGCCTAAGGCCTCTGAGACCTGAATCCTCTTCCTTTTCAGCCACTCTTTCCTGGGGGTATGAACTGGGGTCAGACAGAGGATCAAAGAGTCAGAAGAAGGACTCTTGATTCTCCTTGCCCTGTTCTACCCTCCATATGGCCTCCCCCTAAAAGATTCATTCGTACCCCATTAAGAACCCTCAATAGCCCCCCATCAGCTTAAGGAGCAAGCCGAACTGCTTGGCATGATCCTTCACGGCCCTCCTCAGACTGACACCAGCCAGCACCCTCCCGCCCCCTCCCCTGCACCTCTCCACCACACACCCTGTGCACAGCCAGTCGCCCTAGACTGCCTCCCTTTGCCAAGGGGGGAGTTAGACTCGATAGGCTTTCACTCTCTTGACTTTGCTCCTTCTTTCCGCTCCACCTGAAGTGCTTTCCTGCTGCTTCTCCCCCGGACACAGCCCATCTTGTTCCCTAGGACACCACTCAAGGGGGAGCTTCTTTGTGACCCCTGAATCAGCTACCGTGATGTGAATGCGTTGGTCCGGCCCCAGGGGATTGGTGTAATCCATGCCGCAACAATCCCTTGCCTACCTGCCTGGTTTTCCCTGCCAAACGTCAATGTGGAGAAGGAGCTTTGGACAGGACATCAGCCTGGCTCGGCCCTGCATCCCAGTAGTCGGTCCTGCCACCTTGAGCGAGCTACCCTACTTCTTCGAGTCTCTGGTTTTGCATCTGTAGGGTGAAAACCACACAAACCAAGAGGTGTGTGGGCTCGTTTTCTTGTCTTTGTGTGTCCTCAGCACCTCCCCTGGCGGCTGGTGCCTCATGGGCACCAATGGACTCATCTGGTCCAGCTTCCTCATTCAGGAGATGGGGAGCCCGAAGTGCGGAGAAGGAAAACTCGCTCAAAGCCGTAGGTGAAATGGGTCTCAGGGAAGGGGCTGACCCCAGGCCTCAAGCCCTCCATTCCAGGCTCTCCTCCCACTTGTAGAGACCAGGTGGAGAGGGGTGATTGCCAGGAGGCCATCAGCCCCTTTCCAAAAGTCCTGCACCACCTGCTCTCCAGGTGGGGTCACCAGGCCCCATCCTGGCCCAGGTGGGTTGGTTCTAGCTATAGAATGATTGCAACCCATGCCCCTGAATCTGACATTACGATTATAAGACCCACCAAGGTGCTGGAGCATATCCAAGGGGACAAAATCTCTGCGACACACCAAGGCTGTGTCTCAGGATGAGAGACCCCAGAAGAGGCAAGGCCACAAGAGCACAGGGCAAAACAAAAGGGAATCCAACTCAGAGACCCGCACTGCCTTCTCCTGCCCCTCCCCTTTCTCCTTCTCTTCCTGTTCTTCCTCATATTGGGATTAACCTCAGGAGGACCCATTTAAATTTTTTTTAATCTTTATTTTTGAGAGAGAGATAGAGAGAGAGACAGAGTGTGAGCAGGGGAGGAGCAGAGAGAGAGGGAGACACGGAATCTGAAGCAGGCTCCAGGCTCTGAGCTGTCAGCACAGAGCCTGATGCGGGGCTCGAGCTCACGGACTTCAAGATGAGCTGAAGTCGGACGCTTAACTGACTGAGCCACCCAGGTGCCCCAGAAGGACCCATTTAAAATAAAATCAATAAATGTTCACAAAGTTCACATGGATAGCCACACTCGAAAGTAGCATTTAATTTTCAAGGGCAGCAGAATAGCTCTCCAGTGACATGGAAACAGGGGCGGTTGAGGGCTCTCTCACCCTGAGTCTCTCAACCCCCTTTCCTGACAAAATCCTAATAAAGCAGAAAGGATTTCCAGCGTTCGGGAGGCTGTGAGATCCTCTACATGTTCAATCCTAAGGAAATGGAGCCATTTCCATATCAAAAGACACACCCCATATCTACCCCGTACAGCTGAAGATGGCTGGGATGGGGTCGAATTGAAGCAGGTGGGGAGGGTCTCTCTAACACCTGGAGCTTGTGATGGGCTATGAATCCCACATACCTGGATATTCCATAGTCACGATCAACCCCCAATAATCTCAGAATTCCAATACAGCACATCTTGAATATAGTTTGACCAAGCCCTGGCAGCTGAAGGGAAGGAAAAGTGCCAGAATCCACCCTATGGCACCAGTGCCCTTTATACTCCTTCTAGCAGCTTAAACCTGCGCAGAGCCCAGCACTGGAGGGCGTCTTGGCTCATGGCCCTACAGACAGAACCAGGGAGCTGGACAGATTCCCCATCTGAAAGCAGGTGTCTCTCATGCAGGGCTCATTCTATTTAGAGCCCATCTCTTTCCAAAAAGAAGAAAGAGAGAGAGTGAGGGAGAGGAAGAAGGAAGGAAGACAGTTGCGAGGGAAACATGAACTCAAGAGAGAAGATCTCAGGGCTAAGTGGTGCCCCCTCCCAATTCGTCTGTTGAGGTCTAACCTCCAGTGCCTCAGAATGGGACCGTATTTAGACATAAGGTCCTTAAAAAAGGCAATTAAATTAAATTAAATTAAGATATGGTCATCAGAGTGGGCTCTAATCCAGTGTAACTGGTGTTTTTATGAAAAGAGATGAGGGGAGTGCCTGGGTGGCTTAGTCTGTTAAGCGTCCAACCCTTGGTTTCAGCTTGGGTCATGATCTCGCGGTTCACGGGTTTGAGCCACATAGGGCTCCGTACTGACAGTGTGGAGCCTGCTTGGGATTCTCTGTCTCCCTCTCTATATATATATAAATATAAATAAACATTTTTTTTAATGTTTTAAAAAAAATAAAAAAGAAGAAACCAGGGCACAGACACACACAGAGGGAACACTGGGTAAGGACGCAGGGAGAAGGCGGCCAGCTATAAGCCAGGGAGAGGGGCCTCAGCAGGAACCAACCCTAAGGGCGCCTTGATCTCACACTTCTGGCCTCCAGAACTGGGAGAAAATAAACCTGTTATTTAAGCCACCCAGTCAGTGGTATTTGTCATGGCAGCCCGAGCAAACAGATACAAGGTCTGAAGTCCACTGTCACTTACCCAGGACACATCATGACTTCATCATAACTTGGGTAGACATTTTTTCCTTGCATGGGTCTGCTCCTCCATAAACATATATGATTCATATGAACATAATTATAATATACGTTGATATTATAGATTGTTATTTTACAACTGCACTGGCGTAAAGATAAACATGTTAATTAATACGATAGACTGAAAGATCTTCTTCAACCCACAAGCTTATTTTCCTCTTGGATATTACACACCTTTTAAAGCCCCCGTTGCTAAATTGGTACCGGTGGGTGGGCTGAGACCCAGCTCAGGCAGTTACAAGAAGCTGAGCTCTTGTGTAGAGGTGCCTGGCCTGGGGTGAGTGGCCATTTGTCAGCCTCTAAACCTCAGCTGAGCCAATAAGTGCACCCCACCTCCAAGGCCAAGTTCCCAGCCTGCCTCCTGGTTCCTCGCCAGTGACCCAAGTTGGAGAAGCACGCTTTGTGTGGCTCCCGGCCGCTCCCGGCCGCATCTCTGACTGTTTCAAAGGGCTTTTCTCCTGGGTCACGGCAGGCAAAGTCAGCAGGGAGAAGAAACCACTGCCTCCGCGGGCTGTGTCCTCCCCTCCCCTGCCCTGACCCCAGCCCCTCCCTCTGTTCTGGCTCTCCCACAAATCTCTAGGGAGGCCCCCGTCTTCTCTTCTGCAAAATGCACGGCTGGACAACATCAGTGGTTTTAGACTTTTTTTCCTGCCACGAAGGCTTTTCTTCTAGTGAATTCCTACATGGAAACCCAGCGGATAAAAAGAATAAATAAAAAGCTGTCTTGGCAGAATCAGCTAAGGGGCTGGATCAGCCCTAAGGGGCTTGTTCAGAGCCCCCAGGGTCCTAGGGACACTGTTTGAAAACCCCTGGGCCGGATAATCTCTTGGCCCCAGAGTGGGAAGGGAATGGCCTAAGTGCCCCAGCTAGTGGTTCTCCTGGGCTGGGGGCACCTTGTCCTGAGAAGTACAGAAGTTCTGACCCTCTACACCGCAGCCATGGACTCAGGGTCATGGGCGTAGCGGTCATGGCATAGAGACTTGGGCCAGAGGTCATGGACACAGAGATCATGGCACAGCAGTCACGGGCATAGCAGTTATGGGCACAGTTGTCATGGACAGAGAAGTCATTAATACTGTGATCATGGACACAGCAGTCACGGGCACTGGGATCATTGACACAGAGGTGATGGACATAAGATTCAGGGACACAGAGGTCACGAACACAGTAGTCATGGACAGAACAGTCATGGACACCGTGATGATGGTCACTGCAGTCATGGGCATGGGGGTCATAGGACGGCCATCACGGACACACGGTACTTACTAACACAGAGGTCACGGACACGGCACGTTCGTGCACATGGCAGTCACGCACAGCCCTCAGGGGCATTTCTGCTGAATCCATTAGCAGACTGGCGGCAAGTCCCCAACCCCTCCTTGGGAGCTCTCTAGCAAGCTAATCCCCGCATAGCTGAGCCATTAAATCATTGCTTCTCCTGCCTGTGGGCTGCCCAGGTACATCTGGCTTCATTTAGTCTCCCCCATTGAACAGAAACACATGTGGACCCTGGCGCGCCTCTGAGGTGGGAGTCTGTGTGTCAGGGCTTCTGGGGCGGGTGGGGCCGAGCAGCTATAAGAAGGGATCTAAGGCATCCTTTTCAAAAGTGTGTTTTTTGGCACAGGAGTGTCTTGTGAGATGTTAATGAGGTTCTATGGAAAAAAGGTTTCCTCGGTCAAGTGAATCTGGCAAACTCTGCACTCTGCACTCTGAACAAAAGTAAGCAGAGAATTGTGGGATTTCTCAGAGGCTTTGATAGGTGACCCTTAATGAAGGAGGGAAAGCAGTTTCCCAAGCATCCTTTGCTGGAGTATTGGGAAGGGCGCTTTGGGCTGCAGGTGAACAGGAAATCCAGTTCTAAACAGGTTAAACTCTCAAGGAAGGTCTGAGCTCACGAAATAGGAAGTCCAGAGGTGGGTGCTTCCAGGATCCGGCAGCCGACGATGGCGTCACAGCCAGAGCCCCTCCATCTTTCCCCTCCGCTCACCTCAGAGTGTTCTCCTTGGGATGGTGACCCCCATTGGACCCAGGATGGAAGACACAGTTCCAGAACACCCCTGAGGACACTACGGAAGCCAGCAGTGGCGGGAGATGACTTCTTCCCAAACATCTTTTATGGGCAAAGTACACCTTTCCCCACAAATCTTCCAAAAGACTCCTTCACGTTTCATTGGCCAGAACTTTGGCACGTGCTCCTGATTAAACCAATGACTGATTGCTTTGCACCCATGTTCCCCAGACTGCAGACTGAGCCACCCCAGACTGCCACAACAAAATTCTGGGGTGCTGCAGGATATTTCACATTTTCAAGAGAAACACAGCAATACCGGTTACCACAGGAACTCCTAGTTCACATTACTTCATAGTTTCCACATTAGATCATGCTATATTCCTCTAATGGTATCAGATCTTTGAGAAGCTAAGTTTTCAGTGGAACGTAGTGGATTCACAGCAGGAGGGAATGAGAAGAATCTACCCCCACCAGCCCCTATCCTCTGAGAGGCCAAGGGGAGCCCCCTTGGGCACCCCACACTTTACAAGCCCTCCTTTCCCTCCCCAGGGCTGTTCCTTCACTCTGCTGGGATCCAAGAACCAGCTACACTTTGTTCTTACCCACTAAAGTATACCTCTCTGAGGTCAAGGTCATAGATGACCAGCCCCGCTTGCAGATGAGGACCCAAAGCACAGAGGAAACCTGTCTTTCCTAAGGTCACACTGTCAGTAGATGGCAGAGGTAGGGTTTGAACCTGGATCGGTGGCATGCCAAAGCTGAGCTCTGGCTGCCACCGTCAGCAAAGCATTCTGTCCCCATCCCAATCCACAGAATTATTCTCAAGCCCTGCACATGATGCTGTCTTCTCTGACCTCCAGACGCCAAACTGCTGGACATATAGACCATTTTCTCTACAGGTGGTGAGTATCCAAAAAGATGTTTCCCAGGGAGTTTCTAGAGCTTCCCGAAAAGGCAGCATTCTGAGGTCTTCATTAAAAAAAGAAAAAATTTAGGGGCGTCTGGGTGGCTCAGTTGGTTAAGCGTCTGACTTCAGCTCAGGTCATGATCTCACGGTCTGTGAGTTCGAGCCCCGCGTCGGGCTCTGTGCTGACAGCTCAGAGCCTGGAGCCTGCTTCAGATTCTGTGTCTCCCTCTCTCTCTGACCCTCCCACATTCATGCTCTTTCTCTCTCTGTCTCAAAAATAAATAAACATTAAAAAAAAATTTTTTTTTTAAAAAGAAAAAATTTAACTTCTGCAAAGAGCCACAATGAGAGAGGACATGTTGCTCATTTGAGCCACACCCCTCGTTTGAACTCAGAGGGAACAGCCGACCTCTCCCACCAGGGTCTGTGCCCAGCCCCAGGCCGCTAGGTCACGTTAATGCAATCTTGGAAATGCTGGTCATTCAGATGGTTCCTGCATCTGCTCTCCTGCATGACCCGGGGTGGGGTGGGCCCGGGCTGCACTGTGCCTTTTCCTCTCCTTCTCAGACGTGCTGCGCCGGGCTGCAGGACCTTCAGGGGCTGTCCACATCCGCTTTAGACCCTGGCCAGGCGGTCCAAGGCCCAGAGTGTCCGCGGCCCCAGGAATGCCTGGCGTTCCCGCTGCCATGTCTGTGTTCTCGACAAGGACGCCCCACAATGGACACAGTGCTGAGTCGTCAGTCACGTCAGACACAGACCCTTTCCGGGCCTGATGAGCCAGCCGGTCACCACAGAGCTTCTCAGGGCTGGGAGGCCAGGGTCTGGGTTTCCAAGGCACGTCTGACTACCAAGTGCTGTGTGAATTTGCACAAATTACTTGAGCTCTCTGAGTGTCCACGATAATTTCCTGGTTTTACTAGAGAAAAAATAAGTGTGCCTTCCCACTTGAAAGCACAATAACTCTGCAGTAGTCCTGGAATGGGGCAGTGGGGTCAATAAATGTCACACACCGTCACTGTCACCTGTCCAATGACAAGGAGCTCCGTCCAGTTACAAGGCCACCATCCTAACCTTTCACCAGATTCTGAAAGGTAGTGACATCATCTGAGCACAAAGAAAAGACTCCCAGGACACCTGGCTCAGGTCGGTTAAGCATCCAACCCTTGATTTTGGCTGAGGTCATGATCTCACGGTTTGTGAGTTCAAGTCCCGCATTGGGCTCGGCGCTGACAGAAGGGAGTCTGCTTGGGATTCTCTCTCTCCCTCTCTCTCTCTCTGCCCTTCCCCTGCTCATGCTCTCTCACTCTCTCTCAAAATAAATAAACGTTAAAAAAAAATAGACAGAGAGAAGACTATCTTCTCCGTCTTTTGTCACAACATATGCTCCTTCAAGGCAGAACCTTTCCCTTCTGTCCCATGAGGACCCCTCAAGAGGCGCAAAGTCAGGAGAGGACTTGATTCCCCCTGTGTGGGCACCCCCACTAACCTCCCCACCAAACATGCCTGGATCCTGCAGTGTGGCTTCAGAACATGTGGTTTCTAGGACCTACGGGAGCGGGAGCGCCTTGCTTTCGACGTAACATCTGTGCCCCTCCCAACCCCCCTTACCCTCCGCACATAAGTGAGGCTCTCAGTCCGAATCCCCTGCTCCACACACAGCCTGCACAGGGCCAAAGAGGGAACAGGGCAGGGGGTGCCCGGAGCAGGACCTGGGAGAATGTCCACACAGGGAGGTGAGAGATTTCACTGCAGACCCCCAACCACCGGCAAGATGGAATCCCCATCCGCTCAAGAGAGCCAGCACACACTCTCTGTGTCCGGAACCAGGGCCCCTCTCCATGCAGCCATCTCTCTGAGAAGCCAGATGCTCTGCTGCCTGCCTGCCTGCGCTTCATCAGAATTCAGCAAAAGGGACATAAATAAATAAAGGAAACTCTGCTTAGCTCTTTCCTCCTAACGATCGCCAACATGCAGACGCTTAAAGGGACGACACTTTTGCAGAGGAACAATGGGTGAACTGCATCCAGACTGTGGACGAATTTTCTGTTAGATATTATTGCTAGTTGCATTAAAAAAAAAAAAAAAAAAAGACCAAAGCAGGAGGGAATCGTTGAGATTTCTATCAGACCCAGGAGGCCTCCCGCATTTCAACTTTTGCTTATTTGTTTGTTTTTGTCAATACGTTAGTGTCTGAAATTTGTAATGCACTCGCTGGCAGCTAGAAAAATCCCCCGGTTGGAGGGCCAGTGTTTGAAAACACGATCTTTTTAATTTCTTTCAGCTGGGCCTCTATCGCTGGATCTTTGGTTAATATGGATTCCTTATTCACAATCTCCCCCCGCCCCACCCCGTCTCTGTGTGGCTAATCAGCCTGTCGGACATATGGAATTGTTTATGCTCAAAGCAGTTAGCAACGCCCCAGGCCAGACTGGCTTCAGACAAATGCACCACTCACCTTTTGGGCAGAGCTCCCCCCAAGATCCCATTAGTCTTTCTTGGGCAGAACCCCCATGGTCCCAAGGATGACCCTCAGGGGACACTGTGCAGGGCCAGGAGGGTGTTTTCCCAGGAGGCACAGGACAGAGTCTCCAGCGGCTGGAGGGTTGCTTTTGGTTCTCCACTGTGTGCTGTGTGACACTGGGGATCGTCTTCCCCTCCCTGGCCTCCCCCTGCAGCAGTCAAGGACACGGTTGGACTAGTAGCCAAAAAAGTAGTGAGGTGGGCAGAGCGCCCAGGATCACTTTTGTCTGGGGACCTCTAATGACCCAGGATGGTCCCTAAGCCAGCCCGCTCATGCAATGGCAGCCAATGATTCACTCAGGCTGACCTGTCCCCTGGGGGTGAGAGGAAACTGGGGGTTCCATAAGAGCAGGCCTGTCTCCTCAACCACCCGGACCCTTCTCCATAGACTTTGGAGGCGTCTGCCCTCCAAACAGGTGGCATTGGGCCAGGCGATGCTGTGAAACAGGCAGAGTCAGCTAGCTCTCTGTGGAGCTGGAGGTTCTTGGCTCTTATGGACCCGCCTTGTCACCTTTGCAGTGCTGATAAAGCAGCAGAGGCCCAGGGAGGGTCTGTCCCCCACTTGCCCAGGCCATCCAATTGCCAGATAAAATTCAGGGTGCCCAGTTAGGTTTTAATTTCAGAGAAGAAACAAATCTTTTGAGTGTAAGTATATCCCAAATATTGCATGGAACTTATCCTAAATAATTCTTTTTTAAAATTAAGGCACAGGTCCCTGGACAGGGGCTGAGACCCCTTGCCCGGAGGTGGAGGCTGTGTGGAATGGGGAAGGCCCCCACCCCACCCCCCCTCCCACACACACCCTGAAGGACTCTGCAGTCCCTCTTTTCCCGGTGCTGGTGACAGCCAGGCTGGGCAGGGAGAAGCCACGTGTGCCATGCCCCCAGGCTACATAGCAACAAGCAGGAGCAGGAGGGATGGGATTGCAGATCAGCTCATTTCATGGTTTATCTGACATGCAAATTTCCAAATTTCCATGGGAGTCCTGTTTTTGTTTCTGTTTTTGTCTTTGCTGAATCTGGCAACCCAGGACACAGAATAGGTAGGCACCAGAGCCAAGCCCTCCCTTCCTTCCCCAGCACCTCCCATTGCCCTCCATTACTGTATCCTCTGCCTCCAAAATGCTGCAGAGAGCAGGGTGGCTACAGGGACGCTTCGGAGGAATTGTCCTCATCGTCCCCATCAGACTACCTTAAAACTCTGGAAACAGAAGTGGGTTCTGATCCAATCCAATGGTTCTTTATTCATCTTGGTGGCCCTGCCAGGTTTTCGCATACTATATGCAGTAAGAAAGGTTTATGGAAGGAATGAAGGAATGAAGGAATGAGTGAGCGAGCTGCAAGCTCTCTGATTGGCTCTTGGGAATGGACTTTAGAGAACGGGCCATGGAGAATGCTCACGTGAGTGGACTTTTCACACTACGAGCAGCACCAGGGCTCCCCCACCCTGTGACCCTCCTGCCTCATGGACATCAGGACCACGGCGCAGGGACACGGGTTCTCTTCAACACGAGTCTGATCGAGGGTGGAGTGGGCAGTTCTGCCGCGCTCCGGTCCTGTGCCTGAGCCCCCCACCCACGACCCCACAACGCCTCCCTGTCCTGGCCCCACCACACCTTTGCAGAGTCAACACAGCCACTGAAGCAGAGAAGGGTGGGGGGAAGAGAGGCTGAGAGTGAACACTGGGCCATGTCCTAAAGTGCCAGCCAGATGGCCATCTGTGCGTTTTGGCCTCCCCAGGCCTGCTGGGGCAGGAAGTATGAAACCAGAGCCAGACAAGGGCAGGGATCCAGCCAAGGGCCTCTCTGCAGACTCCTCCAAGCACACGCCGCTCCTCGTGCAACCTGACACGTGCACGTGTGCCCACACGCATGCGTACACACGCTCCTCAGTCACCTTGCCGGTCAGGTGACGGGTCTGGGGGTTGCTGCTGCTCCGGTCGATGTACCCAAGACAACAGCCCACCTTGCAGAAGTCCAGAAAACACTCAGAAGACTTTCCAAAGCACCTACTGAGCCCCAGGCACGGCTCACTGTGGCTGGAGATGAGTCAGATGTGGGAGAACAGGCCCCAAAGACAGAATGGTGTCATGGGACAGCCCAGACCTCGGGAGTGGGAAGGCCCGAGTCTTTCTAGAATCATCTGAACCCCTCGGAGTAAGCCACAACCCCTTTCTCTTTCAGGCCTCTGTCGCGGCATCCATACAATGAGGACTCCAACCCCTATCCTGCCTGCCTCGTTAGAAAATTCCTTGTAGACTAGAAAGGGATTGGCAGGACTCACAACCTCTGCTTTCTGTTTGTGTTCACATGATTGAAAGGAGGCTTTTCTACTTTGGTTGGGTGTGCTATGTCTCCACACTGCCTAGGGTCTAGTGCGTATGCAGACCGCCAGGGCCGGAAGAGCTCAGATGTTAGAGAAATTGCCACAGGCTGGTCTCGGGGGTCACAGCAGCCTGTCACTTCCCATGTTCTGCCCACCGGACCTCCATCTGTGTGGCCCCTGACTCCCACAGAACTGAGCGTCAGCTTCAACCCTCTGCCTGTTTCCCATGCTCCGCTGCTAGCATCCCAGCCCTCACCAGGGTGGGCCTGGGGCCACGTGGTGCCCTGTTCCCAGGCCTGCAGAAATCCTCTCTCTGGGGGCACCTCCGCCAGACCTGGCTGAACCACGTTCCTGAGCCAGGAGGGGATTAGAGGCCCCCACTGAGCCGGAGCTGGGGATTTGGCACAGAAAACCCCTCCCTTTCAGCTGGGCAGAAAGAAGAGGGAGCAGAGCCAACAGCCCCAGGGCTTCCTGAAGAAACTTTGCACCAGAGGCCTCCTGTTTCCTGAGCCTATGCTGATGGAACAAAACTCCCTCAGACCCTCGGTTGCCCAGGTGCTGGAACAGTCTGCCTGCCACCAGGCACCTCATGGGGAATGGGTGCCAGGCCCACGGGACCTGACGGTGAGGCTGTCCCCTACCTCACCACCCACCCAACCTGCTCTGTGGCCTCCAACAAGTCCCTTCCCTCCTGGAGGCCTTAATTCCTCAGCTGTAGAATGGAGCAGGGAAACAGAATTGGTCCAGGGAAACGTCGGAGCTGCTTGAGTCTTACCGGAGCGGATGCTCGGTGGAGAAGGGTGTCAGGCTCCACCATTTCTCCTTTCTGCTCTCCCTTCAACACACTCACACTCTCTCACACCCCAGCCCTCACTGCCCTCAGGTGAACTCTGGGCTCTTGGCCTTGACTGTGCCAGTAGACCCTGCCCATGGGTCAAAAGGACAGAGGAAAGGGTCCCCAAGGGCCAAGGCTGGGACAATGGGAGCAGCAGTATAAATAATGAGAATATCAAATTATAACTCGTGAGGTAAATATCCAGGAGCCATATGGTCATAAATAAATAACTGAATAAATAAATAAATGGGGGGCAGCTCTTCCCTACAGAAGAATTCCAATTAATATATGTGAAATGAATGAGGAAATTTTTAAAATTTGCTATTACAACACCACGGTAGTAATTATTGCAGACAAGATGCTAAAATTACTAGATGAAAATTTAAGGCGAAACAGAAGATTTGAAATATCTCAAAACATCTCCCTGAAAATATTTATCAACTATGAAGGGCGGGGGGGGGGGAAAACACAGTAATCTGCAGTGCAGAAATTCAGCAGACCCTACCTTATTCAAGTGACCAAACCTAACATCACCAGTGATAAGACGTATCGATATCGCATGGCCCCTGGGATGATGCACTGAGAGAGATGCATCACTCACATGGGACACTCACCAAAAATGCGTAACCTCGGTCTAATCACGAAGGAAAAATCAGACAAGCACAAACTGGATGCCGTCCTAGAAAATAACTGCTCCGTAATCCTTCTGAAGTGTCAAGGTCATGAACAGCAAGTGCACACCGAGGCACTGTCACAGATTGAATGGGACTAGGGACGCAGCAACTAAATACCTCACAGGGTTCTGGATTGGATCCTGGAACAGGACAGGGACACTAATGAGAAAACCAGTGAAAGCTGAATGAAGTCTGTAGTTTTGTAGTAACATTACCCAATATTAATTTATTGGTTTGAATAATTCTGCATAAGTATATAAAATTCTATAAGAGGTTAATGTTAGGAAATGCTAGGGGAAGGATATACAGGAACTCTCCACACTATATGTGCACTCTCTGCCCATATCCTATTCTCTTAAGTCTCCACACTAATGTCAATCGTAGATTAAAGTGTTTCCTTCCATGGGTCCATCCTTTAATGAAGGGTGGGCCCCCAGTGCCAGGTGTCCTCTGGATGCAATTTCATAGAATCCTCATGATGACCCTCTGAAAAAGGTATTAGTAGCCCCATTTTACAGATAAGGAAACTAAGGTTCAGGACCACAAACTAGCAGATAGAGGCACCAAGAGTCGATCTGAATACCGTCTGTCTAGATGCAGACACTATGACAGGTCATGCCTTTACTCAAACGTAAAAGGAACTCACAAAGGAGGTTGCAGGCATATGACAGGGCATTGAGAGTAATGTCTTCGGGCCCTTCAGAGTATGGCATTCCGGTGCCACCTACCCTAATCCAATGCAAACACAGGGCTGCTTCTTTGACAGTAGGGTAGTGGTTAAGAACAAGCTTCTAAACCCGGCTTGGGTATAAATCCCAGGTCTGCTACTTATTTATTGTGTTCTTTCAAAAGTTACTTAATCCCTCTGTGCCTGCAGTGTCCTCGTGTATAAAATGAGGGTAATATTTAGTATCTATCAATAGCCTGACTCTGCTGGCCAAGCATGGAGAACAATTGTACACACTCCAGAGGTGTTAACCATCACTTTTGTCTCACTCTCTGCATCTGTCCTCAACCACCTGCAAAATGCCAGCTTGCTGAGTGGGTTTTTCTAAGCTAAACAGTGAGTCAAGGCCCAAGCAAAAGCTAAGAGTGCACTGTGGAGAGAGGAGCAGAGCGAGGTCATCTGGCTGTCATTACCAGCCTGAAATCCTAAACTGGGTAACAGCCAAGAATCATCCAGAGGCGTTGTGGAATTAGAAAAATGTCAAGGCAGGAAAGGAGCCCTGGGATAATCCAATTGTCTCCTAACCTGCATATGGTCCACAGGCAGAGCCGTCCAAGTGCCCCAGGTGTGACCAACCTAAGGTTAATTTTAAAAATAGAAAGAAGAAGGAGAAGGGAGTTGAAGAGAAAGGGAAGGGAGGGAAAGAAAGAGGAAAAATTCTCACCTAATGATCTCACCAAGGAATCCTTGGGTCCCTGAAATTTTGAACATGAATCAATAAATCTCAGAATGCTACTGAACACCAAAATCTAGGCAGTGCTTCGCTCCTGCTGGCTCATTGAAAGCACTAATTTTTTTTAAATGCATGGAATGACTGAAACCAAGCTGAGAAGTGCCATTGCTGATGTAAAGCTGGAGACAGGATTGATAGAAGCCCTGGCAGAACGTGCCCTGTGGTTCTCCAGAGTGCGGAAGTCTGTTAAATACCAGAATTCTCATCAACTTGATCAAACCAATCAATGACTCACACCAGGTTTATATGTGGGCACTTTTGTGGTAATAAGGCTGATTAAACGGATTTTAGAACTGCAGAAATCCATAGTTTTGCATAGCTAATGGGTTGGCCTTCCCTACCACGTTTTGAGGATGTACATCTTGCATCCAAGTGCATTGCACACCTCCTGCCATGATTACAAACACCTGGATGCCAAGAGGCATCCTCCTGGGAAGATAGAAGATACATATTCTGTACTCTTGTTTTAACTGGGCTCTGCAGTACTGAGATCCACCGCCCCTGGTATCTGCCTCTAGCCATTCTTTGTTCCAGGGGCCTCAGCTGTAAATTGGGGAGGTTAAATGAGGTCAGTGGTCCTCGGCCCTGGGTGCACATTAGAACTACCAGAGAAAATTTTTTAAATACCAATGCCCCTATTGCTGCTGTAACAAATTGCTGCAAACTTAGTGGCTTCAACAATATAAATTTATTATCTTATAAATCTGGAGGTCAAAATGAGTCTGAGTGAGCTAAAATCAAGGTGTTAGCAAGGCTGCATTCCTTCCGCAGGCTATAAGAGAGAATTTCTTTCTTTGCCCATTCCAGCTCCAAGGAAACCTGCTTTCCTTGACTTACGTTTCTCTTTTTGTATCCTCAAAGCCAACAACATGGAACCAAGTTGTTCCATGCTGCCGTCTCTCTGGTTCTCTCCTTCCTCCCTCTTCTACTTTTCAAGGTCCTTGCAGATACCTTGGGCCCATCTGGATAATCCAAGATAACCTCCTTATTTTAAAGGCATCTGATTAGTGACATTAATTTCATCTGCAACCTTAATTCCCCTTTGCCACGTAACCTAACGTTATGGACAAAGACATCCGTAGATGTCAGGACATAGACATCTTTAAAGATCCTTTAAAGGTCCTTTAAAGATCAGGACAGAGACATCTTTAAAGGGCCATATTCTGCTTCCTATACTATCTAAAACAATTAGACAAAAAAAGCATAGAAAAAATATGAAAAACAACGGTTTTCGGATGTTGAACAACAGGCATCATAGTACTCCAGTTCCAGAGAAAAGGGAAACAAAGGAAGGGAGCCCTATATGTCCAAAGATTTTTGCCCAGAGGCACTTATTGGACTCGGCCAAGATTCGTGCAGATGCAAGCACAGCGTGTGGTCTTCATATGCTGAGGAGAGAGACAGTGACTTTGGGATGCCTAAGATTTCTGGATTATGTACAGCAGAGAGCTGAAGAGGAAGAAGCTATGCAGAGGAAGAGCTCCAGAAATCTGCACAGGGATTCCCTGAGTCTGGCTGAACACTAAGCAGTGGTGGGAGATACTCCATGAGTCTAGAAAAGGAACAATTACCAAAGAAGAAAACAACTCCTGGGAAGCTACTAGTTAAGCAAATACTGAAGCTCAGCAAGGTTGAAAGACATTTGAGTTCTCACCAAAAAGAATGGGGAGACTCTGTTCAGGGCATTCAGGAGAAACCCCATAAAGAGCACACTTTAGTTGTGGAACTAAGTAAGCCCTAGAGTAAAGGCTACTCTAGACTCTACAAACCTTACAAACAAGTCTCATAAGTACAAGATGAGCTGGAAGTAAACTAAGTGGCCTCCAGAGCATGACTCAGTGTACTCAATGGAAGAAAACAAAATCCAGACACTCAACAACCTCATGTGCATAATGTCCAGCATCTAATAAAAAATAACTAAACATGTAACAACAATAACCCAAACAGAAAAATTTAACCCAGTCAATAGAATTAGTCTATAGAATCAAACCTAGAAATCACAAAGGTAATGGAATTAGCATGAAAAGACTTTAAAGCGGCCATTATAAATATTTTTAAGGATTTAAGGAAAACATAAGCATAAGGCAAAGAGAAAAGGAAACTTAAACAAAAAACCTGGAACATCCAGAGCCAAAAATCACAATATCTAAAATGAAAAACTCATCATTGGCCAGGCTTAAAATCAAATTAGACATTACAGAAAGAAAACATAAGTGAAATTGAGGAAAAGATGAGAGAGACTCTCCCAAAAAGCAAAAGGAGAAAAAAAGCTAATAAGTGACCATATCAAGTGGTCTACCATGTGTATAATTGCAAGTTCCCAAAGAAAGAGAACATAAAAAATTTTTGAAGAAGTCATAGCTGAAAATATTCTAAATTTTATTAAAAATATAAATTGACATATCCAAAAAACTGAACAAACACTAAGGCAGAATAAATACAAAGAAAATCACATCAAGGCCCTTCATTATCAAGTTTCTGAAGAACAACGATGAAGAGAAAATCCTAAAAGTCAAAGAAAAAGTATTCACCACATGCAGGACAGAACTAAAATATTGCAAAGATTACTCAACTGAAACTACGCAAGCCAGGAGATAGTGGAACAATATCTCTAATATCCAGAGAGGAAGGAAAAAATGACTATCAATCTAGAATTCCATATCAAGTGAAAATATTGTTTAAAAGTAAAGGCAAAATAAAGAATTTTTGGACAAATTAAAGTCAAGAGACTGCATTATTGTGAGCAGACTTGCATTACAAGAATTATGAAATAAAGCTCCTCTGGATGCAGGAAAGTGTCAGAAGGAAATCAGGTCTTTACAAATGAATGAAAAGTATGGAAATGCTAAATATGTGGGTAGATTAAAAAAAACTTCTGTGTTTTCTTGCTTCTTATTCTCTTTAAAAGGTAGCTAACTACTTAATATAAAAATAACAATGGATGTAGGGGTTACAATATACGTATAAGTAAAATATGTGACAACAGTAGATAGTACAGAGCACAGAGGAGGAAAGGAATTAAACTGTTGTAAGTTTCTTACATCACGCATATAAGGCAATGTAATATTAATGGAAAATAGACTGAGATAAGAGTTAAACATATACATTATAAACTCTAGAGTAATCACTAAAGCCATAAAACAAAGAAGTATAGCTAATAAGCTTATAGAGAAGATAGAATGGAGTCCTAAAATAATTGATACAGGGAAATAATTCAGAGGAAAAATTGGAACAAGGAATGGATGGGAAAAATAGAAAATAAATAGCAGGATGACATAGTTAAACCCACTGTATCAATGATCATATTAAATTTAAATTGTCTAAACATTCCAATTCAGAGGCCAAAAACTAGATAAAAAGGCAAGACCAGATTACATGCAATCTAGAAGATATCCACTTTATTATTATTATTATTATTATTTTAGAGACAGAGAGAGACCTGGGGAAAGGGGCAGAGGAGAGAGAGAGTGAATCCCAGGCAGGCTCTGGAGTCTGATGTGCGGCTTGATCCCACAACCCTTGGATCATGACCTAAGCTGTAATCAAGAGTGGGATGCTCAACCAACAGAGCCACCCAGGCACCCCATATATCCACTTTAAATATAACACAGATAGGTTAGAAATAAAAGATGGAAGACAATATGCCACACAAACACTAATTACTACAACATTCTATTGTTACATTGGTATCAAGTAAAGCAGACCCCGTAAAAAGGAATATATGCAGGAATAAAATGGCCTATTGCATAATAATAAAGGGGTATGAGAATGACAGTGTGAATAATTTAATGCCATAAATTCAACAACTTAGAGAAAATGTACAAATTACTTGAAAATCACAAACTACCAAACTTGCCTGAGAAGAAACAGAAAGCCTGAATAACCCTATATCTATTGAAGAAATTGAATTTGTAGTTATAAATCTTCCTACAAAGAAAGCACTGAACTCCAATAGTTTCCCTACTAAAATCTATTTTTAAAAATTAAGTAGAAAAGAAATACCATACCTATCAAACTCTTTCAGAAAATATAGAAAGAGAAATCCCTTCCCAGCTGGTTTTATGAAGCTAATTTATCCTGATACCAAAAGCAGAAAAAGATATTATTAAAATAGAAAATACGAACCAATACTCTTCATGGGACACAAACAGTTGTAAAATATGAACAACCTGCATTCAACAATATACAAAAAATAACATACCCAGTGACATTTATCCTAGGAATAAAAGATTGGTTTAAAATTCCAATGTCCATCAAATCATATTATTATCTGAATAGAATATTAAAAAAATCATTTGACACAATTCCACATCATTTATGGTAAAAACTTGCAGTGTAGTGGGAATAGATACATTCGCTTCCACTTTTCGCGAAAGCCAAGGCCTTGCTTTTCTCCTGGGAGTGGCCCCCCTGCCCAGGATTTTAACCACACGGAGGCCCAGCAGTCCAAAGTCAGCCACGATGAAAGAGGGTGGCCCTGAATGCTTACTGGGACCATTTTCTAAGTCAGCGGCTGGGTCTCGGAGCAGTCCAGAAGTGGCCCAACAACCCCGCACCCAATGCTCCAGAGAAGACAGCAGACTAGGAGTCCCCGAGTTCTTCCCGTGATATTCTGGAATTTCCACCACACGTTGGAAACTCCTCACAGACCCATACAGCCTCAGGGTGTGGCAGATCTCAGAAATCTGGAACACCGTGACCTTCATTTATATTCAGGGAAACTGAGACCCAGCCACTTTTCCAAAGTCACACAACAATTTGGAGACAGGACCAAGAGCTCCAACCAGAGTTCCAGACCGCTGTGCTGAGTAATCTTCAGGACAGGGAGAAAGGTGGAAAAGTAGCCACTGCCCAACCTCCAGACCCAAACAAATCCTAGCATCACCCGGGGTTTTTCTTTTGATGACGAATATTCCCAAACTTACCAAAAGGTAGAAATGGTGTAATTAACACCCATGAATGTATATCTGTCCCCTAGATTCAACAACTGCTAATATTTTGCACTATCTGCTTCATTGTATTTTTGCGGAAATATTTTGAAGCAAATTACAAAGACCGTGACATTTCACACCTAAAGTCTTCGGAATGCATTTCTTTAAAATAAGAGCATACCCCTATGCTAATTACAATGTCATTAAGGTGACTAACAAAATTAATAGTAATTCCTTAAAATCTAAGCCAATCTAGATTTTTAGCAAGGGCTGCTGGTGTCCCTCCTATCCTTCCTGTTCCTCCCTGGAAGTCAGCTGCAGATACAATGGGCAGCACCCTTCTACACCAATGTTTCCTGTTCAATCGCTGCATTTCTCTCTGAGGGCAAGTTAGTGCTGCTGCCAGACCTTGTTTTCCCCTTAATGGGGCAGGTCCATGGGGCCAGGTTGTTAAACCCCAGGAGCAACCCTCAACCAATGAGAGGCAGGACTTGGTCAACAGATAGTCCAGCTCCCCCACTGCTTTAAGGGACATTTCTGAGTGTGCTCTATGCAGTCACAAAAGGAGCCCCAAAGCAACTGAATCCCCATGGCCCACAGCGGGTATCCCCTCACTAGGTCAGCTTGCACTGGCTTTCCTCCCTTCCCTGTTTCATTCTGCAGCCCTGACTGTGCTCCCCGGGATGGTATCCTATGTAAATATCTTGTATCCTGATTCTTGTCTCAACATCCACTTTTGAGGACACCAAGCTAAGACAATACTTAAATTTTTCCAATGATCTCAATTATGTGTGTTTTTATTTATGTATTTTTATTTTTTTAATGTTTATTTTTTGAGAGAGAGACGGCCCGAGTAGAAGGGATAGAGACAGAGGGAGAGAGAGAGAATCCCAAACAGGCTCCACATCATCAGCACAGATCCAGACGCGGGGCTCGAACTCACAAACCGCAAGATCATGACCTGAGCCGAAATCAAGAGTCCGACGCTTTACAGACTGAGCCACCCAGGCGCCCCAGTCACTGTGTGTCTTTAATAGGTCAAAAGCAAAAGCCTCAGACAATGTGTTTTGGGGGATCAGGGTTGATGAGAAGGCACCTCCAGTTCTGCCACTGGGCCTGGGCCAAGTGTGAATGGACATCTCTCAGTTTTGCCCACTTCCTCTCTAGCCCCTTCCTACAGGAGCCACCCAACTCTGGCTCTCTGCTCCTGGCCCTAGGGTGGGCAAGTGAGCCAAGCCTGGGCAGTCAGTGTCCCCCACTCTGCTGGACATAGTCATTTGTTCAGGGATGGGTGCATGACCCTGGTGACCCAAGAAGAATCAGCACCAGGATTTGGCTGAAGCCATTGGGAAAGGAGGTTGGCTTCCTAGTCTTCCTATTCTTGCTCACATCGGGCAGGATGTGAGCCTGGAAATGCTGAGGGCCATTTCTACCACCGTGTGGGGGCAGCCAGCCTGAAAATGAAGTCGACATATGGCGTCTGGGTCCAGTCGTGTGACTCTTGGCATGTAAGCTGATAACTGCCCTTTTGGCTTAAGCCAGGCTAAGCTAGGTTTCTCTCACTCCCAGACAAAAGGTTAAGTGCTAACTAGTACCAGGTCAAAGAGTTCCCCCTTTGCTGACAAACCCTGATTCCTGAACTCATTGGCTCTGGCTGTGCGGTACTCTAGATGTTCACCCAGGTGGCACAGAAGACTGCCTTGACTGGATACAGGACTCACAAGAAAGCCACGCCAAATCCACTCCATCATTCTCTTGCCTCCATTCAGCCTGCCGTCTGCACCGCCTCCAAGAATGACCTGTGCCTACCACTGTGCTTTACAGGAAAGCAGCACCTTGACCCTGGAAAGTGTTATGTTTATTATTTCAGCAGTTTGTGAATTCCCTCAAAGTCCATACTACATAGTGGTGATACTATGCTGAGGCACAAATTTGAGTCAAGTGCAAAGGAGTTAAATGAAAAGTTCAATGAAAGGAGCAAGCCATTTTCCAGATGAATGAGCCCAGCCTATCACCTAGCATCTCCCTCCCTTGAAGGTGAAATCTATACGCTATGAGAGAGGCCAGCCACTTGGGGATTCACAGAAGCCTTCGAACAGTCCCTTAGGGGTGAAATGGGTTTCCTCGGGCAGGAATAGTAGCCACTGCCAGTTGAACACCCACTTCTGTGCCAGGCATTATACCAGGTGACCCCTGTGCATACCACATATGTCTCCCCAAGACAGCCCAGAGAGAGGGACCACTGTTCTCATCGGAAAATTGCAGAAACCCAGGCGGGTATTCAATTCTAGAGCTAGAAAACACGCATTCCCCATAACACCTCTATCTTTTCCTACTAGCTCTAGTAGGGATTCGACAAATATGTAGAGGATTGTGAACAGAATTTAAACTGTCTGCAAAGTGACTCTCTGGCCAGTGAATTGGAATGTAAGAACACGAGGATATTGCCCATGTGCACACACAGACCACGTGTAAGAAACCAGGGCCTCCCCAACTGGCTGAGGCGCTTTCCGGTAAGTTTGGAGCAAGCACTGAGCATCTCTACTTTCATAAGGAGGGTCCTAGGTGGTTCCTAGTGAATAAACACTATTGGTAGCTGTGCCGTGGGGACCTACAGAATATGGACAATGGACTTGATGTTTACCCTACTCAGGTGAAGTGGAGGGAGCAGCGGTGCCCAGTTATCGAGCAAGGCAAGTATGAATGGAAGCACGTAAAGGTGGGGCCAGAAGAGGTAAGGAATTTTAGTCCTGCCCAGAGCAGCGTGGTATTTTGAGAAACCAAAATTCAACCGAGCAACTTTAAAGATCAAATGTTCTTTCTTCAGTGATTCCTGAATCCAGCAGCATCCCATCCAGCAAATAGAAAGGAGCTCCAAAGAGCTGCACAAAATGGGAGACTTTGATAGGCAGAAGGGGGCAGGGAGAAGGAGGGAGGGATTACCTACATCTTCCCTTGGGGGCAGAAGGGTAGTCTATCAGGTGGATTACCTCACTACCACTCACCAAGAAATTCCAGATTAAGTGTTTTAAGATTATATTCCTGGGAGAGATTGAAACCACAGTTAGGTTAGGCAGTGGTTTGCTTTGTTGAGTGGGGCTTAGCACAAGTGACTCCATTTTGGGCCTGTTATTTCCTTTCTTAACAGTGTTTCTTTTTCCTCCAACCAAGCAATAATTTTAAAGGGTTTCTCTGTGCCAACACCATGGCCAGGACTGTGGGTATGTGCTACTGGGCACATCACACTGTTTGGGGAAATAAGACATTCTCATCTTTTTATCCCGTATCACTTCTCTGTACCATCTCTGCTGCAAAGTTGATGAATAGAGTTTCTAAGACATCGAGTCAAAGCGCAAAGGAGAGAGAGCCCAGGGATGCCTCAAATGTCTACTGCCCTGGTCGAGCCAGTGAGCTACATGCACAGGTGTGACTTTCCCAGAAACAGGGAGAGCCCTCTGCTGGACAGGTTAGAGCGGACTTTACCTGGAGCTATTCACCTGGACATGGGAAGAAGGCTTCATGTCCGTGGGCTGGGAATCATGGCACTGTGGGAGGCGGAAGCCTCTGTTTCTACATCTAAAAATGGGGATAATAATTGCATTTTCTAATAGTCTTCTTGTGATGCGTCAGTGGATATAAATAATGCATATAAAGTGCCTGGATTTAGCTAAAAATGTTCAGGAATATGCTATCGGTTGTTAGTATTCTCAGCTCATCCAAATGCAGATCTACCTGTGAAGATCCATTCATTTTCTTCTCTCACCTGACTCAGAACACATAATTACATAGAGTCAGGACTGTAAGCGCTTTCTAGAGTTCCCCTATCTGGTCAAACCTCTTTATTTCACAGATGGAAAAAGGAAGAGAGACCCAGAGAGGCTCAAACATTTAAGAAGGTCACACAGGAGTTAGTCTAGGGCCAAGACAGGCCCCCTGAACACCTCGCTCCCCATTCCCCACTGCCTCAGGGCACAGTTGGCAGCTCCCCCTACTACAGACATGGTGAGTCCAACAAGAATTTCGGTGTATTTAAAAAAAAAAAAAAAGATTGATTTCGATGTTTTGAGGCTTCATGAAACCAGCAATTTTAATCAATTTTTCAAAATTGCTAATTTCAACCATCCAAGGAACTTACACACAAACAGAAGGGCTGATTGAAATTTAAATGGCGGCTGGCTTGTTAGCTGCAGGCACCAGGCAGGGTATTTTCATATGCAAGTCTGCAACTGTGTCCCTGGCCTGGCAGCAAGAGGAAGCAATCTCCACGAGACACTCGAAGGCATTAAGAATTCAGGCAGCCAAAATGAGAAGCAACAACATGAAATGATAAAACAAAGACAGATCATTATTAGCGCCAACATAATGTGTTCCTGTGTCCTCCGATCTCATTTAGAGCCAGGCCCGTTTGTCTATTGAAACTGTAATTAGGCTGATAGGAACCAGAGGATTAAAGTAACTTTCTCCCCCCCGAAATGCAGGGATTTCAAATGAGCGAGATGGGGAGGAGATAAACCTGAGAAAGATTTTAATATTCTGGGCTGCAGCTCCTGGGACACACAGGCTGACAATGGCTGGTTCCTGCCCGAGGCGGCTTGGGGAGGGATGTTACATGGCTGCCTGCCCCACCTTGGGGAAGGCAAATCCACCTCACTCCCAAGCCAAACCTGTGCCTTTGTCCTTGACACCTCCCATTCTGAGACCCCTTCTCAGAGTCTGACTCGGAAACTCATGGCCCATCAGTCCTCTCTTCCTTCCTGCAGCCTCCACTGGTTCAGGCCACATCCCCACACACCTGCTCTGTTACTGCCACAACATCCTGCCCGGCCTAGAAGCTCCAGGAGGGCAGGGGCTCCCCGCCTACCCCCCCACCAAGGGTCCCCCCCAACCTGTCTCTGGTGCCTTTAGTTAGATGCCAGGTTCCCACCTCCACTAGGATCCTCATGGCCACCAGGGTTACCCTTTCTTATCCTTTCTCTCCTTAAGCCCATTCTGGAACCCACTTTCCCACCCACAGAATCAAGCCAAACCTTGGCAAGGCATTAAAGGCCCTTCCCATCTGTTCACACGCTGCCTCCCCGGCCCTTCCTGTCCCAGGCTCTGGTCATACAGGGGGACAAATTGCCCCATTCTAACACGCTGCCCGCTTCACCCCTCTGCGTGATGCACACACTGCTCCAGCCCACTCCTCCTTTATTTGGCAGATTCCATGTGTCCTTTGAACTTCCCTTCTTTGAGAGGCTTTCACCAGAGTCCCATGGGAGTCTGTCACTACCCCCTTCGCTGGGTGCCCATAAGACCCCGTTCAGACATGTGTGGGAAGCCTTCCCCCAAGCTGTGGCCCTCAGTGTCAGTGATGACATGGTGGCCCTCCATTCTTCTTTAAGTTCTGCAAGGGGGGTGACCAGGCTGGGCTCATCCTCACATTGGTGGAACCCAGTACTTGGCCAGAAACGTGGAATTATATGCATAGGAACACTGATCAGCCTAGACGTGCTATCTGGGACCCCAGCAGCAGTGCGCCTGGGAACTCTTACTGTCCCTCCCTGTATCTGCTTTTCCACGAAGTTCTCAACCTGGAGGGGGTTTCCTGTATGAAGGGGTGCGTGTGTGTGTGTGTGTGTGTGTGTGTTAGAGATTGTGCCTGTGTGGCATATGTGTGTGCATGTGCATGCATGTGTGTATAGCTGGGGTGGGTGCATCTGAATTCGCCATCTTCATTTCCCACAATTCTTTGTATAAAATTGGATACTGCCTCATCTGGTCCCTCATGGTCCAAGTTCCCAGTTGCCTGTCCAGTTGATACAAAAGTGGCAAAAGGGCAACATTTGACAGTGCTTTGCCAAGTGTCCCCTGAGGAACTTGAAAGTACCAGTTATGGAAGCATTCAGTCTTCCCTTCCTGGCCTCAGTTTCCCCACCTGAGAAAAAAAGGAGGATCTCAAATGGCTACGCGCCTGTGCAGCTCTGATGCTGTGACAAATTAATGCCCCTTCGGGGCGTGACCGCCACGTTCCACCACATGGGCCAGCAGGGAACACAGGGGCCCCACGGGGAACAGACTTTGAGAAGCCCAAAAATGGGGAACTCAGCCTTGAGAAGGGCCCACTGGGGCCTCATGGGAATGGCCTCCACTTGTGTATGCCAAGCCTTCAGGGGCTGAGTGAGGGGGCTGAAGGTGCTTCGTCCCCACTGGAGTGATCTGGAAACTGAAATCCAGGAAAGCGAAGGCATGGACTAGTTCAGGCCTGGGACGATCCAGACCAGACCAGGCCCCCGGGCCCCAGGCCCCTCCTACCTCCCCTCTTTCTTTCACTTCCCTGCCTAAAACTGCTCATCGTCTGAGAGCTGTGGGGGACAGCGGAGAGTAGCTGAGAACTCTTGGCTCGCTTTCCTCATCCTCTGCCTTGAAAGAGAATTTCTTTGCTCGGAGAAAAAGCTGTGCGACTCTGAGCTTCCTGTCTATGCCTGGTGTGGACAAGGTGAGTATGTCCACCTGAGAGAGGAGGGGGGACAGGGGGAGGAAGACAAGTTGCGGGCTGTGTGCACGAAAGTAAGCGAGGCCTCGTGGGCACACGTGTGTGCGTGCGAGCACGTGAGCAGATGTGTGTGGGCGGCATCCAGACCGTGCACAACCATGCGAGTGTGGATATGTAGACACGGGTGTGGGGGGTTTCAGGGTGTATGTGTGTGTGGCATGCGTCACACACATATGTTGTGTGGGGGACAGAGGGAACTAGGAGGCCACAGAACGCGCACCCTTCCTAAGACAAGAACCGTATCGTCTGATCCCAGTGACAAATGTGGATGGTTTTCCCCAAGACGCTGCCAAATAAATTCATCTTCGTGTACGCTAACTTACGCATCTCACACGACCTCGAAGCCAGGCAGGTGGGAATGTCACCAGCAGGCTCCCACCTTCGGGATGGGTGCCTTGGATTCAAGGCACCGAGCAAATTGTGACGCAGTTTCCTTGGGGCTTTAGGAGAGGTAGATTTGGTTCGAGTCAGGCCGACTCACAGGCAGCTCCTCCATCCATAAACTAGACGGACGGCACCTACCTGGCGGGGCCGTTGATGCGGGAGGCCCGAGGCCAGCACCTGGCACATAGTAGGTGCTCAGCTCGTAGCAGCCGTGCTTGATTCCATCTGACAGCCGAGGGGGCCGTGCTTTGGCTGCCAGACGTGATTAATGCCCGCTCTTCTGGTGCCAGACTCTGGCAGGGTCAGCCCGCCCAGCGGCCCTTCATTGTACATGCCCCGTTAGCTGCAAGTGCCCCAGAGCACCACAGAACCCTTTTCCTACGCTGTGTCCTCCACTAAATGCCTCTGTGACAGCTTCTTGGCAGAAGAAGAACTCCAAGGTTAATGTATGTTAAGCATATGCACCTCAACTACCTCAACGTGGAAGCAAGAGGGAAGCTCACCTCCTCGGGGCCTTTCCTGAGCCCACAGTCCGGGAGGCCAGCTTCTCAGAGGCCCCCACCCAGCCCAGGATGGATCTATTGGTCACCTCATCTGCCCTGCTTCCGGTTCAGGACACCCTCTGACACCTTCCCAGTGACCCTCCAGCCTCAGCTTATACACCCCCCAACAGGGTACTCACCACCCCTAGGGGAAGACAGGTACCTTTCCAGGACTTTCCCCAGGCCAGTCTCTGAATAGGACACTGGGAATAAGATTGTGAAAAAAGACAGCCATGGCTCCAAACGGCTTACGGTGGAATGGGACAGTCTGACTGATATCTTGACGAGGGCAAGAGTTGCCTGTATGCTCTTCCTTCAGGGCTCCAGCCCCACTTTGTCCTCCAATCCAAGGAATGGTAATTATTGGACATGTGGCAAGCCACAGCCTGCACCTTCGTGGCCCCATAACGTCCTCTCCCTGCTGTGTCACAATTTTGCCTTCTTTACATCAAATATCCAAGAGCCGGGAGTGGGGTGGGGGGAGTTGGGCATCATACCCATGCAATCACACTAGTGTTGTTTCTCGACTTCTGAGGAACACGCAAGTCTTCCTAGAAGGGCAGAGCTGGGAGCGTCCAGGTCCCTGAACTGACATCATTTGGTCATTTTGTGGATATGTAGAACAAGGCTCTGAGAGAGCAAAGGATTTTTCCAAAATCACACAGGTACAAGGATCCTAGTCCTGGTTTTGTATCTGTCAGCATGCTATGGGGTTCTAGGGTCTGGCCAATGAGGTCAGGCTACACAGTAGCTAAGGTCAAGGGTGGTTTTCAATGAACATTGCTGCTGCTAAGAACATTCTCCTAAGTTGTTCCATTTATGCGTTGCACGTCCCAGTTACCATCCCATGAAATCCATCATTGAGACTAAAAACCTCTTTTACTGAATCTATGCTAGGTGCCCAGTCTGTGCTTAGAGCTGCCAGGAAGAGGGTGGTGGAAATAGGGGCAGGGGGGGGGGGGTTTAAAGGAGATATTCTATCAGTGTTGAAGAATTCTAGCTGCCACAAGCAGAAAAAATCCCCAGATCTCAGAGACTCAACAGGATAAAATCTGCTTCTTGTTCATACTACATGTCTAATGCAAGACAGTGGGAAGCTCTGATCCACACAGTCATGCAGGGAACCAGGCTGACAGAGAATCTGTCATCTTGTAGCTGTGCCATCTGGATCACACAGCATCTGTGGTCGCTGCAGAAGGGGAAGAAAGGAATGGAGGGGGAGTCTGCCAGCTCCTAACTGTCTCCGCCAGGAAGTGCCACATGCCACTTCTGTTCACAGTCTAGAGGTAGTCAGGTGGCCCCACCTCCCCGCAAGGGGGCTGAAATGTAAGGAGTACCACGGATCTTTGGTGGGCGCTCGCTATCCCTGACACGGACATTATGGCCCCAGCCCTTCAGGGGAGAGAAGAAATGTCCCCTGGGGAAGAGAAACTACTTTGTAGGTTTATGTAGCACTGAGGGCCGGAGAGGGAGAGGCCCATGAGGAAGATAAAGATAAACAGGGAAGACTTTCTGCGGGAGATTAACCTCGAAAGAGGTATCGTTCAAAACCAAGGTAAGAACAGATAGAATCTGATCACTTTCGGAAGAAGGAAGGTGGGGCCGTGCGGGGAGCAAGTTTGGTCAGGTGCACGGGGCCGGAGAATGAGGCCCTTGGGACACAACCTAGGGTGCTGGGTTGGTGTGGGCGGTGGGGGGTTGGGGGAGGTAGTTAGTATGAAACAAGCATTTAGGGAATGTAGGCTTGGAAGGATTAGAAGCAGGAGGCATGGTAAAGGGTTCTTCTGAGAATCCTAAAGAGGGAGGGAAAACAGGCACTGAGCAGGGATCAGACAGGAGAGACATCTTCAGTGGAACCAGTTAGTCCCCGGGACAATCACGCAGCTCGTGATGGGAACACATCTGAGCCCATAAAATCCTAACCTTCATCCCACACAAGAGTTTCCGGAAAAGCTGCAGCATTAAACCCAACGAGAAAGCCTGTCCAACAACTGTGCTGAAATTGAGACGATTTGATTTCCGGAGGTAAAGTACATCTTGAAGTTAAATTCTTGGCTCTACTTTTAAATCCACTCGAGTGGGTTAGAATAGCTGGCTCATCCTTAATGGATGGAGCTGGACACCCCCTTCCCCTCCCAGCCACTCCAGAGGGTGTAAGGGACCCCCAAGGTCTCCCTTTTTGGTAGCACATTTCCCCCCCAGCACAGGGGTTAGGCCATGCCAGGCTTAAAGGCAGGGAAGGAAAAAGCCTGGTGGCCTGGATTACAGAAAGCAGGAAGTAGCAGGCCTATCTCCTGCATGGAGGATTTTCTCCCATTTGGCCTTCTGTTCAGGTGCCAGTGACCCTCCTACACCAGGACACGGACTATGTCCTGAGCTCATAGATGTGAAAGCAGGGTGAGGGGACAAGAGCTCATCACCAGGGATGACCCGGGGGTGTTTGCTCGGATGGTGCATGGTAAGGCTTCAGTGATCTGATTGGCTGATCAGTACATGCCTGGCTCTGTGGGGTAAAATCCCAACTGACAGTGGGTTTGTGGGATTTCCAGGCGGGCCCAATTTTCTAACAGTGCAACTTACTCAGCAGTGGAATGGACCACCTTAGGGTACGTCTGGCTTCCCCATCGCTGGAAAGCAGCCCAGACGACCCCAGTTTCTCAGACACACTGAGGTGCTTGTTTAGGATGTTGGTCACCAGACAAGTATGTGTCATAGGGTGGCCGCCTTGTCTCGGTTTACCCAGGCCTTTCCCAGTTATAGCGCTGAAAACCCCACCTTCTGAGAAACCCCTTAGTCCCTACCAGCCACCCTACTTGGTAGGCCCCGTTGGTGAAAACCTCAAAACTCGTGGCTAATCCTTTAGGACTTTGTAGTTCAACTGTTCGGGGTTGTGACACACTATGTGTCACCATCGTTTGTTATGAATACCAAAGTTTTTTTAAAAAGATCGAAATTGGAAGAGATTTTCTTCAAATAAAAGTGGCTTTGGGGGGCCTGGGTGGCTCAGGCGATTAAGCATCTAACTCTTATTCCTAGCTCAGGTCATGATCTTACGGTTCGTGAGTTCGAGCCCCGAGTCGGGCTCTGTGCTGATGCTGCAGAACCTGCTTGGGATTCTGTCTCTCCCTCTCCCTGCGCCTTCCCTGCTCTCTCTCTCTCTCTCTCTCTCACTCTCTCTCTCTTTCAAAACAAAATAAATAAACTTTTTAAAAAGGTGGCCTCAAGCTTGTTCACACACAAACACCATTCTGACCACGTGCATTCTCACATACCGTCTTGTGCACCATGTGTTGATGCAAAGCAGTGACACTATGGTCACCATGCCAGGGTCCTCCCCCACTAGCAGCTGAAATGAGCAAGCAACCCTGAGGAGCCCACTGCGAATCACTACTGAGTGTTACTACCTGGAAAACACAGAGGCATGCACCACCTAGGAAGGGTTCTTGCCCAAAGGCTTGAACTTGAATTTGGTGACGCCTTGAGCTCCAGCCCTTGGTATAGGAGTTACCAGGGAGAAAAGAGAGAGGAGCCAGCTCCACACCCCCACAACAATGAAGTCAACCAAATCCAGAACATGGGATATTCCATGGAACGACTGACCCTTATTCTTCATTGAGTTGAAAGCATGAGAAATAAGGAGGTGGGAACAGGGGGGCAGAGAGGCCATTCGGTTCAGAGCCACGAAAACCAAATGCAAATAGAGGGTGGAGCTTGGACATGATTCAAACAAAGTAACATTCTTTTCAGGACTAGCAGGAACGTCTGAACGCGGCGGGCGGGCGTTAGAGCAGCGCACTCCATGCCTTCCGCGTTAGGAGTCCGCCAGTCTGGCTGCTGGGAAGAGAAACTGTGGCCGTCCTGCGTGAAGGCCACGCTCCATGCTCTCTAACCCTGTCGAGGGGCATTTTCCCCGGCCTCAGGTCACTCCATCACTTGCATGTGCTGATCAGAACTGTACCGTGCCCTGTACGGGACCTTCTGCGGCTCTCTGGGGTCCGCTCTCTGTATCTCGCCTTTCCAGCGCTCCGGCCTGTGCACTGAGGCAAGCAGGTCTCCTGCACTTGCAGCCCCGACCCCTCCAATCAGGCGGTCCACCGGGCTCTGCGGCTGGCCCCCCAGTGCTGCAGCCTGGCAGGGAGCCGGGGCAATCACGCGGTGCACTCCGTGTGCTCCCGATCACAGCGCCTGGCTTTCCCATGCCCACGGTGTTGAACACTGCTTTCCTATATTCTGGCTCCTCGTGCAGGTGCTGACAGCACAGTCTCAGGCAGGAAGGCGAATCCCATCCCGGTTACCCCACATTGGCCAGAAGGGAAGTCCTCCCAGTGGTTTCAACAGGTGGACAGAGCAGGGATGGCTGTGTCCACTTCACAGACCGGGCCCCCGATGCCCTGAGAAGCAGACCAGCCCACGCCGGCCCTAACTCGCTCTGGGCCCTAACTCCCATTCCGGGGCACTCCCTGCTGCCGCGTGCTGCTTGGGTAGGCTTTCCTGGCAGGCACCATGCCCTGCCAGGGTGTGCCAGCCGAGCTGGGGCCTGCCCGCGGGGAGGAGGCCCTTTCTAGCACTTTCCGCTAGGTCTGAAGAGCTGGCACTAGCCTGTGCTAGTTGTGAGTTTCCATCGGCGTTTTATTCCCCTGTTATCAACACTAAATAAAATAAACATTTGTCTGACTTGAAGTTTTTGGCTTTCACGGACTGTTTCCCATCTGTCTCTTCTTTTCCTTCCCTCTGCCCCACTCGCCAACTATCATTCTCACCTCCTGCCTCCCCCACACCGCAACGCCATTCCCTCTCACCCCTAACACACACACAAGTGTGCGCGCACACAGGCACACACACACGATGGACTGTGTTCTTTGTTCTGGGAAACACCGGTAGACTCTTTCCTTTCTTTCTGTTTTGCCTTCTCTTTTCCCTTTCTCCCCCATCACAGCTCTTTTCTGAGCATCCTTCTGTTCTGGCAGGGAGCAACAGAATTCTGATTCCAACGCTGCTCCTTGCTGCGTGACCTTGGAGGAGTCACAAAACCCTCTAAGCTTTTATTCTCTCTGAGCCGCAAATCCCCACCAGGTACTGAGGGCGTAGGATCGATGACAGGTCCCAGAACCCCTTTCTGCTGACCACACGAAGGGTATGATATGAAGCAAACGTGGACCGGGAGTCCAAGGATCTGGGCTCCAGCCCAGATCTGCCTCGCCCTGACCGCGGGGCCCTGCATGAGTACCTAACCTCCGTGGGTCTCCGGTGTGTGATCTGTAAAGCAGAGACAATAATCTCTATACTGCTAGCATGGTGCCTGGACGTGAAGGCTCTCTGCTTCTCTGGGCGGCTCTCATGTTTGACATAGACGGTCCATGGGGTTCTGGTTGCTCGTGGATACATGTGGCAGGGAGACGATCCCCAATCCAGCGGGGAAGGGAAGAGACTTGTTGGGGACGCAGAATCTAGCCTAACACCTCACCGTTACCTGGCACACACCATCTACTGGCCCAAATTGCCCGACACAAAGAACTCAGTTCATAGCTAAGAACATAGTTTACAGCTGCGTATCGATTTTATGTTTTTAGGCACGTTCACTTTAGAAAATTGGAAAGACACAATAGAGTGTGTTAATGAAAATTTAAAGTAACCCATACTCCCTTCATCCAAAGCTAACCAACAAACTTTGGCTTATTTTCTTTCTTTCAACTTATATGCATGCTTATTTATTATATATATGTTCTGTTTATAATAAATTTATTTATATATATTAACACACACAAGTACACATACTTTGAAAATATATACAGGAAGAAAACATATAGATGCATATGATGGTTAAGAATTTCATGAGCCACATAGGCATGTAGGCAACAAATATCATTTTCATTATTTTCCTGAGAGTGAACTTCATTCCTACCTTGAGTCCCATTCTCCTTGACGGCGGGAATGTTAATTCAGTCAGTTCTGGTAAATTCAATCACTTCAGGTTTTCCCCTCAGTAAATGTAGATTTCAGCACAAGCCAGCTCAGAACTGTCCTCCCTCCATGTCACTGTTCCCAAAAGCTGGTCTATACCACGCAGGGGACTGGGGCGAGGGCTTTGAGCTACGGTAAAGGGAAGGAACTTGTCATCCACAGGGCCGACCGTGTCGTCCTCTGGCTCAGGCCACTCTGTCCCTCATCAGTTCACAAGGCTCCTTCACGGGCCACCATCTCCCTGTGTCACCTCTCAACTAAGACACACCTTACTCAAGGGGAACGACGTCACCCTGGGCTGTAGGAGAGGCTGCGTCGCTGAGGTGCACAGAGAGAAAATACACCGCTCACTCCTTTACCAGGCCAGTTCGCCACGTACCGTTAACATGTACCTGTCCCGCTATCTAGCCCCCTCCATCCCTAACTGTTCACTAATTGCGGTAACTAGCTGAGTGCTCACTGGCAGGCGCTGCTCAAAGGATCTCACATGTAATAAATCATTTCCTCCCTCCTATCATCCCGTCAGATAGAGATAGCTATTACCCTGCTGTTGTCAAAAAGGAGACTGAGCCCCAGAGAGTTGAAGCCTCTCGCCCCAAATCACACAACCGGAAAGACGTAGACCCAAGATCCCCCCGCAAAAAGCAGGACCCAGAGCTCATACTTTAATCCTAAGCCACATGCCACTGTCTCGGTGACCTTCCTGCGCACACCTGCACAGATCCTGCCTTCTCACCTAAGATGATAGCGCCGAAGCTACTGTTCTTAAATTAGGCCCTTGGGAGGGGTCAGAGTCCGGGAGATTCACGCATTCTCCTCTTGTCTGACCAACGAGCACAGAGCGCCGCTGTCCAGCAGGTACCGCGGGTACAGCGCAGAGTCAGGCGGGGTCCCTGCCTGCCCAGGCAGATCCAGGCTTCCGGTGAGGGAGCCAGATGTGCAGACAAACGAGGCTTCCTCTGGTGAGGGGGGCGGGTGATCCCCGTGCCTCGCTCCCAGGGCTGGGGTAGTGATGAGATTAGATAGCACATGTAAATGCTCAGAGCCGTGCTTACATGTGACATTGGATACATGTCACCTATTAACAGTATTTCAAAATGTCACCACCCCATGACCCAGAGCAAAGGAGGACCACGCTTCCCTGAACAGGCCCAGCCGTGGGGTAGCAGAGGCAGAGGCTCATGGGAAAGGCCACCAGAGAGCAGATGCTGCCGCCCGCCCAACTGAGCCACCAGGGCTGGCCCTGCCCCTCCGTGACGTGGGCGAGGCAGGCCGCTCAGCCTTCTCCACGCGGGTCTTCCACACCGCCGAAAAGCCCTCTGACACTCGCAGGCTCCTCCTCCAGGCTTCATATGCCCCAGAGGAATAACACAACAAGACCCCCAAATAAACCAGTTGTGGGATGCAGAGCATCTTCCCTAGCCTCCCACCGGAAGGGACTCGGGTATCCTACTTCCCAGCCCAGCCCCAGGGCCTCCACCCTTAGCTCCTGCACTCCTTCCTCCTTCCGTGTAATCCACAAACATTCAGAGAAACCATAAAAGTGAATCTCCTATGGGAGTTGACCTCCCGGGTCTCATGGTGGGGTGGGGGGAGGTAAAGAAGGCCCAGTCTCCTGCCACGTCCCTCCTCGCGTCCTAGAAGCTGAGGGAGTGCACGGAGGGGAGAGGTCTGCCCTCCAGCATGGTCCCAGGCACGGCCTGACTCGGGCAGCAGATGGAACCAAGGTATAGACAAGGGCAAACAGGCAAGAGAACGGACACAGTCAGTCTGGAGCAAGGGAGGGCCGGTGAGGAATTCAGTTGCCTGGACGTCTGGAGAATCCAAGAATGCCTTGCAAAGCAGTTGACCTCTTAAACACTCCAGTAAGAAAATGGTCAGGTGTAGAGAGCTGGGCTTCTGAGACAGGCTCTGCCTGGGGAGAGACTTCCAAGGCCAGTGGTTAAGACACCGGAGATGGACACTTCCCCCACCTTCCTGGCCTCCCGTGTTCTGCAGATGATATTGCCTGTCCAGACAAGGGACAAGAAGAAAGGGCTGAGAGTCTACCCCGCCCCAAGGCCATCGGATCAGTGAGCACACACAGCCCTCATCTGTCACTCCGCAGACTCCTTCACCTCCGCCAGCTGCTACAAGATTCTTCTCCCGGGTGTCCTGGCTGCACTTGCCTCGAGTCGACACGGGCAGCGCCTACACGGCCCAGCTGAGCTCCTGCCGGGAGTGTGTAGGATGGAGTTGCACTCGTGGGGTGGCTGAGGCTGAGAAAGGCGAGGATGGCGGCTGGGGACGAGAGAACCTAGGCCCACAGCCCGGCGCTGCCGAGGCAGGAACCCGCCGTCGTGCGTTCCAACCCGGCTCCGCCACATACGATCGAGTGACTCCGGCACGTTCTCGAACTTGCTGTGCCTCTGTTATCTCAGTCAGCTGGGAATCGTGGCCCACGCCTTGCAAGGATGTGGTTTCACATCACACGAGACTGCCCATTCCGAGTGCTGGGCGGGCGGGTGGCCTCGGCTCATGGGCACGCCCTCCTGTCTGTCGCCAGTAGCGAGAACATAGAGCATGCACGTGGGAGTGCTTCCTAAAAGCTGAAGGCCCCATGCGGTTCCCTCCCTAAAGGCTGCTAGCTGGGCCTTGGTAGAGAGGAGTTCCAGACCCAGCCCCACATGTTGGAACAGCTGGTCCTTGGTGTGCATTTGGAAGAGTTACCATGCACCCGTTTTACAGCTGGGGCGAAGCAGACAGAGGCCTGGAGCTGGGTTGCTTCCAGCCCTGGCGAAGTCAGTCTTCCTGCTGCTGCTGAGAAACGCTCAACACAGAATGCCTGGAGTCCCGCCAGACGCCGAGGCGCAGCCTGCTTGGCACTAGCTCCTGGGAAAGAAAGCTACAGAGCACAGCCGATTCCCAGAAACGGGAGACGGGGTCTTCCGATAGGACCAGTCTGCTCTCCAAGGCCTGCAGGCCTGAGGGGGGCGTGAGGGCATGGGGAAAGGGTGCCTGCGGTGTGGTACATCCCAGGCTGACAGTGGCCCTCTTGGAGCCCTGAAGCTGAGCCCTCTACTATCCAGCCCGGAGTCACAAACCCGCCTCCCCACCTGCCCCCACACTCAAGCAGGCTGTACAGGGTTCCGGCGCTGGGCCCCGGCCGAGGTTGACCCGGCCATGGGGCTTCAGGGTGGGAAAGCAAGCTGCCCCTGCCTATCTGCCGCACCGAGTCCCATTCCACATCTTTGTCTTCGAGGAGAGCTGGACGCAGATCCTTGTCCCCGTTTGACACCCAAGTAAATAGAGGCCCAGAGGGTGGAGGCGAATTGCCCAAGGTCACAGTCATAAGACAGGACTGCAGCCCAGCCCCGAAGTCACCCCTCACTGCCCTCCTCCTTCTCCTGTCCTCGGTTCACTCTAGCTCCCTGAGCAGGAGATAAGGCCACACCCAGAGCTTTATGAGATCAGCTGAAGTGGCACATAGTGGAATGAGCACCTCATGGGGACTCAGAGAAACTGATCTCCAATCCTGGTTCTAACCACGGAGCAGCTGTATGACCCCGGGCAGGTTTATTTCCCCCGCTGGTCTTTCTCCTCATCTGTTATTTGGGATGGGACGCACAGACTAGGCTATGGCAGAGAAGGAAGGAGCCCAGGTCCAGAACAGTCCTGGCAGAAGTCACACGTTTGGAACTCCGTGTTCTGACGGAGGCAGGACCAGCCCAGCCACAGCCAGCTGGGGCAGAAGCCATGAGGACCAAGGCAAAGCTCTCCACTTCCTCAGCTGGAGACAATAAGCCCAGCCACTCACCTGCTGCCTCAGTTTTGTCATCTGTAAATGGGTACAATAATACTCAGAAGGCAGCTGTCATGATGAAAAAGTGTGTACAAAACACCCTCAAGAAGGGTAGCTACTAGCATAAATATTGCCCCATCTGAGACAGCGGAGTAAGCCCCGTTTGACTTCTTGACGCTGTGAATATAACAAACTTCTTGTGGCGCTGGGTTTATTTTTATTTTTATTTTTATTTTTTTAAGTTTTTATTTTTATTCCAGTTAGTTGACATACAATGGTATATTCGTTTCTGGTGTCCAATATAGTGACTCAACACTTCCAGACGTCATCCAGTACTCATCACAACAAGTACTGAGTCAGTATTTAAAAGACTCTCTTAGGCCGAGCCACTCCACATCAACCGGATGAGGCAGGTAGAGAAACGTGCTCACCTTCCATTTCCTCAGTTTACAAAACTGAAGGCTGAGGCCCACACCTTGGGGGATGACTAATTATGCCCCCAAACCAGGATTCCCTTGTCTCAGGCCACAGGAACGGACCCCAGGGTGGACTTCATGCACACAGGGAGAGGGACCCAGGGGTGCACTGACCTCATGCACACAGAGAAGGGGACCCCAGGAGTGCACCGATCTCATGCACACAGGGGGAAGGCCTCAGGACCGAGATGACCTCAGGCAGACAGGGAGGGAGAGCCGGGGATGCAGCGGCCTCACACGGACTGGCGGCAAAGGACAGGAGCTCTGCAGAGCAGAGAACCACCAAGTCCCGGAGCGCCAGGGCAGGCCCAGCCCAGCCAGAGCCCCTCCCCCACCCCCTGTGGCTCCAGCCCATCTGGCAACCATCTAAATGGGGCAGGAATGTTTACAGGCTGCAGGCCCTGGCCCGGAAGCCTGAGACTCCCCTGCTCCCCGAGGCATCCGGCGGCCAGGTGGGGCGGATCCAGGGCGGCAGGATGCTGTGAGAAGACCCAGCTGGGCCGGGGCGCTCCCTCTCCTCCCTCGTGGAAATCAGGCCTGCTCTTGCTCCCGTGGGTTCTGGTATTTTGATAACTGTGAGAGGTCTTGGGGAGGGGAGCAGCCGAGAGCCGGGGCAGGGACGCGGAGAACCTGCGGCGGCGGGCGGGGCTAGGCAGCTCATTGGCCTCCTGGGACGTCAGTCATCACTGCTCTGCGAAGCTGCGGAGGGGAGCACCTAGCAGGCTTTGCGGGGAAGAGGCCGGGCCTGGGAGCTTAGGGCTGGGCAGAAGGGGTGGAAACCGGCTCTGGGGAGCGGGTGTTGGCCCTCAGTGCGCCCAGCCGCCGCAGAGCAGCTGGACCCCGTTCCCAGGCCTGCCTGAGGTGAAACACTGGTGCAGAAGCTTTCCGTCAGCCAAGGAGGCTGCTGTGAGGTGCGCGACTGGCACCTTTGCCCGGCCTGGCCTGGTGCTCACGCTGGCGACCCAGGAGTCCACCTTCCTTCCTGTCCCTCACCTACCTGCGGAAGCCAAGCCTTCATCAGACCCTCCTGAGAGTTCCTGCTGTCTCTCTTCCCAATCCACCTACATGGCCCCGGCCCCGCTGCCAGCCCTCTCTCCACCACGTGTCATCTCCCACCTGGGTTCTGCCCTCACCTTCCCCACCTGCCGCCAGCGTCTCCTCTCCACGCCCCCGGAACCCATCTATCACTCCCCTCGACCACCCTCCGCAGCTCCCACTGTTTGGCCCTGAGAATAGGGATTCCTATTTCTTTTGCTCACCCAGGGTCCTCCAAGGACGGAGCACACTGCCCCGCAGAGTAGGTGCTCCATACTTGTTGACTAAATGGAATGGAGTGGGGGCCGGAAGGAAGGAGGGGAGAGCGGCCAGGCCTCCTTGCCCAAGGGAAGTCAGACAAGCAAAGCAGAAGAGTGAAGGGAACCAGGGGATGTTGGAGTGGCGCCGGGACAGCCAGAATATTCTGTTAACTTCATTTTACCCCAAGTGGTTCAGACCATGCCGGGCCAGGCTGGGCTCGTCCCTTCTCAGAGCCTGTGAACCGGGCTCAGTGTAAGAGGCCCCTGAGGCCCCTTTGTCCCCGGCCCTCTCTGCAGAGCTCGCCTGTGCGGTCAGGACTCTTGCTCAGCCACCTCCTGTGACCGTGTGTTCACAGGACCGCCCTTGTTGAGTCGCCTCTGCCTCCCAGGACTTGGACAATCCCAAAGGGGATTCTGAAGAGCCCTGGGCAAAGCCCCAAGGCACACTCAGGCTGACCGGCACCCTCAGGGTAGATAGAAGTCCTCTTTCCTTCCCCCAGGAAGCTCGGTCACGGCTCCGGCCCCTCCCCACCCCCACTCCAGGGCTGCCTGCTCTGGCCCCGCACCAAGTGGTTAATGCTGCTGCTTCAGTTTGGAGCCCAGAACTAAACCCAGCCGTCCCAGGAGCCCTGGAGGGAAGCTGGCCAAATGTGGGGGAGCCAGTGAGGAGAACGAAAGCATCCATGTCTGTGCCGGGGATGGACGCCATCAGCTGGAGATTTAGTTGTTCCCCTGGAGCCACCGCGGGGCGTGCGGAAGCTTGACCTCAGGCAGGGGATGGGGCTTGTCCCGCGCCAGGACTGAGGCTCAGTCTTCTCTGTGTTGAACCCCACCATCTAGCTCCATCTGGAAAGAACAGAGAAGAGCCTGGGCTACAACCCGCCTCCGGCCCCACCTCTTCTCTTCCACCCACACAGGCAGTCCTGCTGCCCCACATTCCCTCCCAGGGAAACAGAGTCCACGGGAGACGCCGGCTGGGGTGAGCAGTTAGTAACAACTCAATGCATCCATCTTTCCAGAGGGATTAGCACTGGCAGGCTCTGGGATTTAAGCCAAAGTAGCAGAGCAATGACGAGGGGATTTGAAGCTCTGGCCAGCAGGTTGGGGCTGAAGACAGGGCCTGGGACCCCTCCCAGTGGCCTTGAGCCCACTGCAACATGATCAGCATTAGAGATGCGGGTCTGGGCTTTGTCGGCTCTGCCACTCGCTTGCTGTGTGGACGCATCACTGCACCCTCCTGACCCAGTTTCCTCATCTGTACAATAATGCTTCCAGTCTCCTCAAGTTGTGGTGAAGGACAAATAAAATAATGGCAGCCGGCCGCCCGGCACAGGGCGGGCGCTCGGGCACCACTTCTTCCCATCCTTCCTTCATGTAGCAAGCGTGTGGCCGTTTTCCTGGAGGAGCAGACAGAGATTGGACTTGGACGGGACGTAGGTAAAGGCGTTACACAGGTGCACTTGAATCTTGGTTATTTCCTACAGCCTAAGGTGACCGGACCGTGGAACTGTCCAAACCCTCCCTCTACCTTTTGCCCCGGGGCAGTCTGCAAATCGGAGAACGTGGCACAGAGGCTGCCAGGGACCTTGGGAGATTCAAAGGTTCCCACCCTCCCAGTCCCTGCCTCCACGTCCTGAGAAATCGCAGGCCCAAGGCCCTCTGGAGTTCCTCCCCAGAGACCGGGAGCTCAGCAGCCGTGTCCTGCAGTCAGCACTGAGTCCACTGTCCCATCTACTGCCACCCAGACCTCAGCGACTTAAACATTTATCATCATCGCTCATGCTTCTGCGGACTGACTGGGCTCAGCTGGGCAGTTTGCACTGCCGGTCCCAGATGGGACTACAGTCAACTGTCCCCTGGGGGCTGAAGTCATGTGAAAGTTTGGCTGCTCTGGAGGTCCCAGATGCTTCCCTCACGTGGCTGGGCCGTCATCAGGGAGTTCAGCTAAGGCTGTCCGCCAGAGCACCTACACGTGGCCGCTCCATGCGGCGTGACCATCTCCCAGCGGGCGACTGGCTTCCCAGAGGCAGCATCCCAGGAGAGAATGCCAGGGAAGCCAGGAAGGAGCTGCAGGCTTCTTATGGCCTAATCTCAGAAGTCTTGGAACATCACTTCTGCCACATTCTGTGGGTCAGGCAAGACCAAGCCCAGCCCAGATTCAAAGCGAGGGGAATAGGAGTCCACCTTCTAATGGGGGGATGAGCAAGTTCACACTGTCAACGAGCATGTGGCTTAGAGACAGTGTGATGGGCATCTCTGGAAGATAGTCTTCCCCCCACCTACCAACCTGTTCTTCCCAGGCAAAGCAACTTGTGCTAAAAGGGGAAAGGAATGAGCACTGTCCCAGGAGTCAGATGGAGCTGGGCCTTACTTGCAGTCCACTCTGGGGCCAGCCAGCTGTCACCTACACTGGAAGGGCAGCAGGGCTGTCCATCTGGCTTCAGGTGTCTCCCCATATGCTTTAGGGGTGGTTCTAAGGGTGAAATGAGATCACCTGCTTCTTTCTAATCTAACAGGTGTTCACAAGCCACTTGTTTATTCGTTCATTCAACAAGTGTTTGTGAGGGGTCTACTTGTACCAGCCCAGAGAGGAATCTGGCCTGGCCAGGGGACACAGGGTTCAACAGAAGATACACGATTGCTGGGGAGGTTACGAAGCACTGCTCAGCACGGGAGACCTGGGGTGGGCAGAGTATCGGCAAGGGAGAGGCTGTCTTTGATCAGGGAAGGAGACATGAGGGAGGGCTTCTGCCCTCAACCACAGACCTGGCCGTCCTCTTGAAGGGCCCATGCAGGTCTCCAGGGAGGTAAGGAGAGGGGAGGAAGGGTTCCCCAGATGAAGCAGGGTATGGGAAGCCTGGCAAGTTTGCAAACGGCAGGCCGGTGGGCCGCCTGGATGCGTGAAGGCAGGAGAGGGGTGGCCTTGGGAAGGGGAAAGGTCACAGGGGAGAGGATAGGAAGGAAAGGGTCTGCCGGCCATGGAGAAGTTTGGACTTTAAACCGAGGGGAATCTTGGGACGACTTTACCGTGATCAGACCTGTCTCCTAGAAAGATCGAAAGGCTGTGTTGTGGAGAATGAAGTAGAAGGAGCACAGCAATGTTACTCATTATTCAGTTATTTACTAGATTCCAGGTCCTGTTCCAAGCTGTTCACGCTGATCACCCTACTAAACTGTGTAACAACTGCATAAGATAATTACCAGCATTGTCCCAATCCTACAGATGAGAACACTGAGGCACAGAGAAAGTCTCCTGACCAGAGTCACCAAGCAAGGAAGTAGCAGGGCGGAGAGCTGAGCCAGGAGGGCTGGCTCCCGGTCCTGTCCGTTCACCTTGGGGCTTGCCCCTCTGGGCTGTGACCCAGATAAGAGACACGGCAGGGCCAGAGGCTTCCTGCTCACCCGTGGGTTGCAGGGGCTGGCCCAGAGCTTGGCAGGCGACGGGTACTCAGTGCCTGCATGTGAGCACGTGAATGAATGAAAAGAGGACCCTAGAACCCGTTCTAAACCTCCACATCAGAGGGATTATTAACCTTCCTTTCTGCTCACCTCGTCGACCGCACCCACCACCCACCCAGCCCACTCTGCACCAGGGACGCTGATGGAAAAATAAGGCGCTGAGCCTGCCTGCAGACTGACACGCAAGGCTCCTCAGAGACCGTGCAGACAGACGCAGGCTCCTTTTGCACCGCCTGCTGCAGCGTTCAGGGTCCCCGGAACCAGGCTGTGCCTTTCCCCCACCGCGCACCCCAGCTCCATTGCTCCCCATCCGCCTCCCGTCCCCTTAGAAAGTGCCAAGTGTCCGTGTTGGGTTCAGAACAAGAGTCCCCGCTGGAGGGCTGCTTGCAGTGGAGCTGGGAAGGCACCCCTCTGCAGTATACACTGAGGATGTGCCGGGAATTTCCTGAGGGTCTGGTGCCGGGACAACTAACAGAGGCTCACTGGGGACAAGCCGCACTTTGCAAGCAGCGTGGGTCCCAGGTACAGAGACAGGCTCTTGCCCACACAGCGAATTGGAGGCACAACGTGTCATCTCATTAAATCCCCAGTGGCTGCCCGCCCATCGGGGCTCCAGCAACAACAGCCCAGCTCTCTCTGGCCCGGGCCTTGCTGTGCTCCTTCTGCATCAGGCACTGGACTCCTCATCATGTGCTCTGTGCCCAGAGCTTTTGCACACTGCCTCGACTGCTTACCCTGAAATCTAACCCTCCTAATGAGCCAGAGCGAGAGGGAGAGAGAGAGAGAGAGAGAGAGAGAGAGAGAGAGAGAGAGAATCGGCCCCATGCGACAGGTGGGGGAGCCCAGGAGCTGAAGTGACTTGGCTCTGTGAATACGTGGCCAAGTCAGGACTTCAAATCCAAGTGTAGTATCTGCCCCCTCACCCTTTTGCTTCTCATGTGTCTGTTTGGGACATGGACCGTGTCTTATTATAAAACTCCAGAGAGACAGCACTTCTGACAGAAGGCCTCGCAGAGAGCCAGGCTTGGGGAGTGAGAAAACAAAGGACACCCTGTGGACAAGGGCCCCAGAGAGAGAAGTGGCACAGAGCATGTGGTGTTGGTGAGCACTGAATGCCAAGGCAGGTCAGATTTCCTGCCCTTCTGAGGCCAACAGGACGGAGAAGCGATGGAAGGAGGGAGGGAGGGGGTGACTTTGTCATCTTCGGCCAGTCACCTGGACTAGGGACGGCCCCGCAGAGGGTCTGTTTAAAAGCCCGTGGTTTAGTCTTTCAGTCCTGGGGGTAATTTACTGCAGGGGCCACTCTTACATTATTTCTTCAAAGCAAGTTCTGTGTCCACAAGGAAAGGAGGTCTAGGAGAGAAGGCAGCTCTGGGTTTTACAGCTGGGCTCATGGAACATAGTATATGACATCAGCCAGGCAGTGATGGAAGGGAGACACCTGTCATAGCAACAGTCTAGTCCATCCCTGCCAAACCTCTGGGCAGGAAGCATCTTAGCTCCAAGCAGCCATAGGCTGGGTCAGTGGACACAGGAGCTACCCCTCTCTCACCAAAGTTCCTCTCCCAGGGTTGGGTGCTACAAGACCTCTCCAAGGACCTGCGTCACAGGGCCAACATACTTGGAGCTACTCCTGTTCTAAGACAGCCATTGCACAGATGAAAGCATCAAGCCCTAAGGAAGGGAGGTTATTTGCCTGAGATCACACAGCAAATCAGCATGATCAGGCTCAATCCTGGGGTTCCCAAGCTTTGATTTCTGCTCCGGGCTAACAGCGATGCTCCTTCGGGATGGGCTGTGGAACCAGAGAGCAAGCCAGCCTGTTCCCGGACTGGCTCCCTCTCCTCCTCTGTCTTGCTCTCCAACACCCCACTCTCCCTGGTCAGGTTAAGTCCACCCTGTAATGCCCTTTTCTGCTGCTGTTCCCACCTTAGCTTGCCTCCCCCTAGAGCCTCTGCTCCTGCACATGTTCCCTGCAAGACTCTACTCAGCATTTGGACTTTGAAGGCACCTTCCCCTGACCCTCCAGCCCTCCATAACTGTTGTGTTCCCTCTCTGGGAGCCCTCAGGTGACTTTGCATCACACTCGGGATGGAAGCCGTGGTTCTCTGTGGGGCCCGCCTGCCCCTGGCCTGGCCTCTTCCCAGCTGTTCAGCCTCTCCACCGCACGCAGCTCCCTTCTGCTCCAGCCACGCTGGCCTCCCTGCAGCCTCCCAGCCTTGGAACACATTGCCACCCAGGGTCTGGCACTGTCATCCTCCACCCACAACTCACCCCATGCTTCTTCCTGTCCCCAACTCGCCTCCGTAGAGGTCCCTACCACCGCATTAAATCTGCCTTTGCACCTCTCAACTCTCTGTCCTAAGGCTCACTCATTTTCTTGCAACACACTCTTTCAAAGTGATTGCCTGAAATTGGAGTATTTAGTTAGCTAATTAGTTTATTGTCTGACTCCCCCATGATCACACAGGCTCCATTAGGGCAGGTACGTGGCCATATCCATTGCCGTATCCCTCACCACAAGAACAGTGGCCCCTGGGCCCTCAACTAATAAGTCGATGAATTAATAAATAAATAAGCTGTTGTAATAAAACAACATCTCAGAATTAGAAGGAGCTAGGATTCCCATAGTGTGTTCAAGGTAAATTGTTTTGGGGAAGTCTTTGTCTACATGAATCACTTGAGTCATTCAAAATAGTGTGTCAGCACTATTCTAAGGTCCCAATCTCATGCGACCCCACAAAAGAAGTATCAGGTAATGACGATCTGAAGATGAAACTAAGAAAGCAATTCCACTTATACGAGCATCAAAAAGAACACTCAGGAGGGGCGCCTGGGTGGCTCAGGCAGCCGAGTCCAACTTCGGCTCAAGTCATGATCTCACCGCTTGTGAGTTCGAACCCCACCTCAGGCTCTGTGCTGAGCCAAAATCTGAACTGAGGCATCTGGCTCTAGAGGAAATGCTCTTAAAAAAATTTTTTTAACGTTTATTTATTTTTGAGACAGAGAGAGACAGAGCATGAACGGGGGAGGGTCAGAGAGAGAGGGAGCCACAGAGTCCGAAGCAGGTTCCAGGCTCTGAGCTGTCAGCACAGAGCCTGACGTGGGGCTTGAGCTCACAGATCGCGAGATCATGACCTGAGCCGAAGCCAGACACTTAACTGGCTGAGCCACCCAGGCACCCCTAGAGTACACACTCTTAACCATCATGTCGCATCTCAGACAATGCTGTGGCCTTCACCTGATAAGTGTCAGACCCTTCCTCAAACCTTTACTCATCAAAGCCTACAACTGCCTTGAGAGAGAAGTATTGTTTTCCCATTTTACAGATGACAACACCGAAGCTCCGAGAGGTTGAGTACTTGCCCCTGCCACTCCTGGTGTCATTCTCCACCAGGTCTGTCTGACTCTGGGGCTGGCCCCAAGGTTCCAAGCCATCTCTAACAGAGAACTTCTCTTTCCCTCAGACTGTCTCAACCGACACAAACCGACAAAAATCATGTGTGAAGGAAAGAAAAGCTGGAATAAAAACCCTGAAATTCCTTAAGTTCCCCATCAGGGCTCCTAACACCTTCACCTTTCAGTGGGTTCTCTCTGAATCCTACACCCACCTGCACCTCCAGCTATGGCCATATTCCTTTCCCTTCCTTCACAGGTAATGATCTGGCGGGGGGGACAACATTTACAGCATTATCTCTGCTTTTTGGCTGTCCCCATTGTTCACTCCCAGGCAGCCTGGCTCTGTCCCCACATCTCCAACCTGCACCCCACCAATTGGTCCTAATGCACACTTCTTGGACTCTTATCCAGGACCCCTCAATAGCCACTGACCCTGCTAACCAGCATCTCCTTCTTGAAACTTCTTTTCCCCTGACTCCTCTATTAAACATCCCCCTGGGCCTCCTGATTTCAGTGCAGTGGAGGAGGACAGTTTTGTACTTGGCTGCCAGCATTTCACCTCGTGTGCTGAGGTGACCCTCCACCTCTCTACCTCAAAGTGTCCTCTGAGGCTAGACCCCTCAGCTCAAATGCAAGCACAGTTAAAACATGGAGGTGATGCCCCAGGGGCAACCAGCAACCTGCAGATGGGAGCTGGTGGGTGAACACCCCATCCTTGGGAGGGAGAATTCTAAGGTATATTCTCCACAGTTCCCAAAGGGGTCCCGATGGGCTTGAGCCCAGTTGCCCATAGCAGTCATCAGCCTCCTTATTAGCTTGCTTCCTCTCTTTCTCTCTCCTTCTCTCTTGCTCTCTCTGTCCCTCTCTCTCTCTCAGTCTGCTTCCTCACTCCAGCTTTTAGGGTCATCTTACAAATAAACCACCTACACCCAAGCCCTTGTCTAGGCTCTGCTCTGGGTGAGGCACCATTATCTCACTGTCTTCCTTTACTTTCTGACCCATTCATTTTCCATCTCTTCATGAACTTCTCCTTTAAGGGCACACCTTTTGCTGTTGTTGCTGCCCAGCCCGTCCACAAACGCCGCCCTGTGCCCTTCTGCTCCACACATTAGCCACATTAGCCGCTGACTAGAGCCTCCACACGGCCGCATCTCGGTCCACCTGCACCTCCTGCCTGCAGCACGTTCCTTCTGTTCCCTAACCTCCTGAGGAGCGCCTGCTCACCTTGCAACCCACAAAAAGCACTGCACCTCCGCGGAGCCTTTCCCAACACCCCCACCTGTGCAGGTGGGTCTGAGTGAGGGGCGTTCCATACAACGGCCCAGTGAGGACTTTCCGGTATGTTCTTTGTCCCCTTTGACTACAACGTAAACTCCCTGAGAGTGGAGTCTGTGCGCTTCTGCCTGTATACCCCCGAAAGCAAACACAGTCCCAGCCTGTGCTTCAGTAGATGTGAATAGAAGAAGGAGCATTCACCCAAACTCTCTGCCCCTCCCTCCTCACCTGCCCCTCCCCAAGCAGGGTGTGGGCAGGACTCAGATCACATGGTAGGTGGCTTGCCCCGCACAGAGCTGGCGCATGCATGGGCCTCAGCAGAGGGATGAAACCAGAGCCATCCTTTCTGAGGCTACCCCAATGGCAACGCTGCGGGGCTTCAGCTAATCTTGCAAACATCCAGGTCCCTTTAAGGGGCAGCGAGCGGGCAGGGAGCCCGAAGACAACATGTGCCTTCTATCTCAGGTCAGTACACGAGAACAGGGGCTCCCCACGTGCACACCTTCTTGGGATTTTCCAGACAAGCCCTACAGAAGGCCCACAGCCCCGCCTGACAGTGTCTGCAGCTTGTGATGCCTGGGCAGATCCAGGGCTGGCCACGGGTCAGCCAAGGTAAAGTGATCACTCCATCCAGCTCACAGAGGAAAAATACAAGCTCAGCGAGCCTTTGCCCAGCATCTTCTCCACAGCAGCCTCTGTGCGAGATGCGGAGGGGAATAAAGAATTGAACAAAAGCAGGGGCGCCTGGGGGGCTCCGTCAGTTAAGCAGCCGACTTCAACTCAGATCATGATCTTGTGGTTCGTGGGTTCGAGCCCCGCGTTGGGCTCTGTGCTGACAGCTCAGAGCCTGGAGTCTGCTTCGGATTCTGTGTCTCCCTCTCTCTCTCTCTGCCCCTCCCCCACTCACGCTCTGTCTCTCTCTCTCTCTCTCTCAAAAATAAATAAAAACATTTTTAAAAATTAAAAAAAAAAAAAAAAGAATTGAACAAAGCAGGTCCCCGTCCTAGGGTGGAAAATCCACCAACCCCAGTCCCACACTTCTAGCACCGAAGTTCCAATTGAGAATAATCTTAATAAATAAGAAGGAGATTAGCTAGCATTTATTGAGTGCTGACTGCATATCAGGATCTTCTGAATATTTTGAAAACGTTATTTATTCCCCACAATGACCCGGGGGTGGCACAAGAGCCAGTTACGTTTTCAGCTCACAAGAGCCAGTTACGTTTTCAGGAATTTTGGAGAATGGGTGTTAAATATGGCTATTATTAAAAAATTAAACTACATAAATTCACTATTAAATTCTATTTAAAAAAGTAGTAAATACTCAAAAGTTTCTACTTCCCAATTATCTGGCTGCATTCTCTTTTTCTCTCTGTTTTTGAGGCTATCCACGCCTATTAAACCTCTGTGTGGTGGAAAAGCCAGGTGAGAATGGCCACCAAGCATCTCTCGGCAGCCGTATTTGCAGTGACATCACACAGAAATAGTGAAGGGCTACAAATCAGGGCTTGATTGATTTATTTTTTTGTTGATTTCCTAGACTTAAGAAAGTGATGGAGGAGATATTAATCATGCAAATGAATCCCAAAGGTGTGCCTGAGTCTGCAGCTGTTATTTTGTGAATAAGCACCCCAAAAAAGAGAAAATAGTTTTCTGTACTCAGAAACGATCCTCTGATTCAGCAAAGAGCTCACGCAGGCCTTGGAAGAATGAGTGAGGTGTGGGCATGCTTCTCAGTGTTTCACTTCCCCCTCACTCATCAACGGAAACAAAGCGCCAGACAGCCCTTGGGTGGAAGCTACACCTGCAAGCATTTACCAGCAGGTTCCTGCCTCCGAGGTAGGTGCTACCTACAAGCCTGGCTTCCAGAGGGGAAGCGGTCGGGAGGGGACAGGGCAGGACTCCTGCCAGCAGCCCAGCCCCAGAGTCGGAGTTCTTCAACACACCTAGAGGAAGGGGCATCCCGGTCTCCCCGACCCAGTTTTCCCAGACCATCCTGGACAAGCCCACAGGGAGAGCCTGCTTCTGGTACATGCCGTCCGATCCCCCAGCACAGACAAGAGGGAGCTGCCCCACGGGGGAAGCACAGGACAGACGCAGGGATGCACAGGACATGCCGAGGGCAGTGAGGGTGTTTTGAGAGGCAAAAGAAAGCCAAGCTGGGCAGCACCGGGCCTGGGCTGAGATGACACTTGCTGGAGCAAAGCCGTGGCTGGGGGTTAAAGAAAGCAGAGGGGCGGGGTGGGGCAGGGCGGGGGGGGGGGGGCGCGCTGCCTGAGCCTCCCAGAACAGAGTCCCAGGGCCTCAGTGGCTTTTACAGGGCCTGTGGGCACGAGCAAGGAGGTCGCTGCCATGATGCCAACCAGGCTCAGAAATCTTCTTACCTCCCGCGAGATCGGCCGTTTCCAGCCCCCATGATGTGCCCTCACCAAGGAGCGCCCCACCCCCCCTCCCCGGCAGGCCCATGAGCAGGCAGAGATAAAGAGGGCAGATTCGGGGACATTTCATGGGATGCAGAGCTGGCCCTGGTGCCTCATTCTCATGGCAACAATGGAGCCAAACTCCCTGCGGCCTGTGAGGCCGATCCCTTGCCACTCAGGTCCATTTCCAGCCTCTCCCACAAGTGCATCTGACGCCCCAGCCTCACTGTCTCCAGACAAGCAGGGTCCTCTCCTGCCTCTGGGTCCTTACACAGGTTACTTCCTCTGCTGAGGAAGTCAGGGAAGACTTCATGGAGGCGGGGGTGTCTGTGCTGGATACTGAAGAGTGAGCTAAGGTACTGAAAATAGCCCGGGGCTCCCATCTTCCACATGCACCCAGCATCTGTAACATAACGGCCCTGCTGTGGCGCCATGAGTGCTGTAACAGGATGCATGCTCTCTCTGGCACACAGTAGGCACGCAGCAAGCATGTGGGCTGTACAGCTTAGGCAGGTTGCCCAGCTTTTTACTAGCTGTGGGCCACACGCACCCACCTATACAGAGCTGCGTCTGACCTACAAAGCTAACAATTTCATATGTTCCAACCTAATAGCCTGCCTGTGACTCTGTAAACGGAGTTAATTGTGGTACCAGTCTCATAGGATTGGTGGGGGGATGCGATAGGTTAACACCTGTGCAGACACCTGGCCAGTGCCTGGAACAAGGCGAGCAGGTGTTCACCACAACTGCTCACACTTCACAGCTCCTACTACGTGCTGAGCAGGGTCCCGAGTGCCCTGTCTCGTTAGCTCCGGGGATCCCCCCGCCCCCTGCAGTTGTGCACGGGGCTGGACAGGCAGAAGTGTAGGAGCGGGCCAGAGGAAGGTGCCCACAGCCCAAAGCACCGGCACAGGTGGGCAAGCGGATGCCGACAGGAAACCCCAGTGCATCTGGCCACGGAAGGGGGAAAGCATTCGTGAGAGGCGGCCGCCTCTGGGCAGGCTCCTGCCCAGCACCTGGTGGGAGGCTTGGGGCCACCCCTGGTCTTGTTGGCAAGGCCGGAGTGGGACAAATGAACTGGAATCTGGAGCCTACTGGGCACCTCTGGGTCTGTCATCATGCCTGATCACTGCAACCTTCTGAGAATGATGAATTCTTCCTTGCCTCCACCTTCCAAAGCTCCCACAATCCTACATTTGGATAACGCGAAGTCAGAACCCCATGGGGAAGGGGATTCTGGGATATGTAGGTCCCCCTCCTTGGCCAGGCCGACGGAACCCAGTCCAACGCAGATGGTGATTCCAGAGATAGCATCATGGGGTAAAGGGAGGGGGGATGGGTGCAGGCCTGCCCAGCACACTTCCCATTTCCTTCTCTGGTTAACAGAAACCCACTCCCCTGGGGAGAGCCCACTCCTCAGCACGGCATTCAAGACTCTGCCACCAGGCAGCTGCCTCTCAGCCCCTTCCCCTGCTGCCCCCCCAGCCACCTGGCTCCTGCCATGCCCCAAACACATGACGCCCCTTCCCGACATCACAACTTGACAGAGACTGTTGCTCAGCCAGAAATGCCCAGTAGGCATCTTCCCCACATCGCCCTCCACCCCCATCACAGAGCCCTTTGCATTGCCTACCCACCCCCCATCCGTCCTAGCCTCACTTTGGTGCTGGTATCCTGTCCTTCTCGAGAGCCTGTGGGCTCAAGAGAGGCTGATCCCATCCTCCCCAGGGTGGGTCCTGCTAATCTAAGCCACCCAACACAGGGGACCGCCATACTGGCTTGTTGGTTCAGGTCAGGTTCTGCTCTAAAGTTGCCCCAATCCAATTTCAATCCACGCCTGGAGAATAATCTCCCCGTCTCCCACGAAACGAGAACAAAGACACGCATGGCCCCCAGTGGTGCTGACAGCCATCTTTGGACTGTAGAATGAAACCAACACAGTGAATGGTGGAGGGAGAAACAATCTGAGTTCCAGGTGACATCACAGAGTTGCCGAATGGACCAGCCCTGAAGTCTGAACTGCCTCCGTTGGAGATAACAAACTTTTTCTGTCGTTTGTAATTCTGAGAGCATCCTGATGGATACACCTGCTTCTTGACCAGGCACACCCGTATTCACGCCCCTTGCAGCCCAGTACAGATGTCACCGGCCCCCACCCCAGGTGGGAAGTCTTTGCAAGCCTCTGCGTGAAGTCCCTTCCTTGTGTACCCGCAGTGCCCTGGACCTCCATCTATCCCGGCTCTTTGGTACATCCTTCATTCCAGTCCCTGAGGTGTCGTCTCCCCTAAGAGTTGCTGAGCTCTTTAAAAGAGAATCATCTCCCTGAGACTAGAGCAAGATAAGTGTATCCGTTTAATCTCATCCACTCCACATTCGTTCAGCAAACATTTGCTGAGTGCCTCTAGGACAGGGAGTTCCAAGAAAGCATGGGTTTTGCATATACATGTGTGGAGGCAGGGTGGGGGTTACAGAGAGGATTCTTGGCTGGAGAGACAGGGGGTAGACGAGAGGGGAGGTGGGGGGGTGCTGCTGGAAGGCAGGACCAAGATACCAGCAGAGAGGCTAGACTTGAAGGCTGGGCAGGGGAGGGAGGTGAGAAAGATTTGGGAACCTAGCAGAGTACTGAAGCCAGAACTTCCAGAACGCCTCTGAGAGGTGGCACTTCCCCACTGCTGGGAGCAAAGAGTGAGCTCAGAGAGGCTGCTTCTTCATGCATGCATTCATTCAGCTTACCTGATGGAGCATCTCCTGTGTAGCAGGCACGGTATTTGGCACTTGGGATTCATCTATGATCACAGAGTCCTCTGACTGAGCTTGCCCTGGCTCAGTGGGTCAGGGAGTTCTCTCCCTGAGACCTGGAGACAGTCACGTTCAGCAGCCAAGGTGAAGACAGAGCTGTTAGAATCATAGTCAGCTTTCAGGGTCATAATCCAACCCCAGCCACAGAGCTAGGTAACATCTGGGAGTCCCTTCACATCTCTGAGAGTCTCTGATAAGTTCATACAAACTTGTTCTCTCCGGCTGGGTCCTGTCTGCACCCCCAGATCTCTGAACAAGCCTCCCAGATGCCCGACCCATGCCCTTGCGCTATGACGAATGCCATGCACATAGGATGAGCCCTGTAAATATTTCATGCCTGTATGCATGGCAAATGCTCCCTCATGAGCTGTGTGTCAGTCAAGATTCGTGTTTCGAGTGACAGAAACCCAACTTGAACTAGCTGAGGCCAGAAGGGGAATTAACCCACTCACAGAATCCAAAAGATTAGATGATCAAACTGAGGAAAGGCAGGAACAGCTGGACCTCAGAACAATGGGAACCGAAATTGGACCAGAACCTTCTCCCTCCATCTCTCATCTCTGCTTCTCTCTGCACAGGGCTTCATTATCTCTGCCTGTAGGCCAACGCCTCCACTTGGCACAAAGGCTAGAGGCCAAGTTCCCCTGGCCTTTACCACCCTAGAGCCTGCGCCGTGGAGGCAGCCTGGAGACTCCTTTTCAGTTCCATCTTGAAAAGTCCCAAGCAGGGATTCTGATAGGCCCAGCTGGCATGCAATGCCCAGAGAAGTTGAGGCATCTAAAAACATGGCAGCATCTACAGGAGTCTAGTGGTGGAAGCAAGGAGAAGAGAAACTTCTGGAAGATGGAGAATGTTTATGAAAAGGGGCAATGTCCCAAATATGGAGAACAGACAAGGATAGATAGCATCCACCATAGTCCAAAAATTGAATCAGAAGAAAGATTTCTAAGGAGTCACTTCTAAAGCCATCTACCTTCAGACCATGGGGGAAGGGAAGGGGAAAAAATAGTTACAAACAGAGAGGGAGGGAGGCAAACCATAAGAGACTCTTAAATACAGAGAACAAACTGAGGGTGGATGGAGGGTGGGGGGAGGGGGAAATGGGTGATGGGCATTGAGGAGGGCACTTGTTGGGATGAGCACTGGATGTTGTGTGTAAGCCAATTTGACAATAAATTATATTTTAAAAAAAGAGATGATTAGTGCTAAAAGAATTAAAATTAAAAGAAATAAAAATAAAGCCATCCACCTTCTTTCCAGTCTCCCCGTCTATTCAGTATCTGATAACAGAATTACCTGATTATGTTAAAAAGTACCCCAAACCTACAGTCAAAGGGATGAAGTTTAAAATGGAACTCTGCCACTTAGTAGCTAGAGCAAGTCACTTAACTTGTCTCCACTTCGGTGTCCTCATCTGTTAAGTGGGTACAGGTTTACATGGGTCGTGTGCATGAATGTCAACAGCATAGTGTTGGCAGATGCCTTGTGCATGGTGGTCAGAGAGCTCAATCAGAACGTGAGTTCTGAGTCACCCATGTGGCTTCCAAAGCTCCTAGTGCACAGTTTAGTTCCATGCGGTCACATGTATCAGCCCCAAGAGGGAATCTGGAAAACGTCTTCTCACTGCATCTGTGAGGCTCCCTTCTTCTAATTATGCCCCACCCTCTAGAAGTGTCTGTTCTTCTTGTTCCCACCACTAGCCTCCAGAAGACACTGCCATGCTTTTAAAGGCCTCTATTTCTGGGGCACCTGAGTGGCTCCGTTGGTTAAGTATCTGACTTCGGTTCAGGTCATGATCTCGCAGCGCATGAGTTTGAGCCCTGCGTCGTCAGGCTCTGTGCTGACAGCTCAGAGCCTGGAGCCTGCTTTGGATTCTGTCTCCCTCTCTATCTGCCCCTCCCCTGCTCACACTCTGTCTCTGTCTCTCAAAAATGAATAAACGTTTAAAAAAAAAGGCCTCCATTTCTCTGGCAGTTGGTTGACTGCTTGGTCAGTGGGAACTGGGAGGTGACTGGGCCAGGGTGTGCACATGGAGAGGGGCCCCTTCTCCTGCAGTGACCAGGCTGCACCAAGCAGAACACTCTCTCTTCTGTCCTGCTCAGCTTGGCCACCTAAAATACAGATTTTCCCATGCCACTCTCCTGTTCAGGGACCACAGTGGCTCCCACGGCTGCCAGCCCTACAGGGATCTCCAGGCCCTCCAGAGTCAGGTACCAGACTCAGCCCTCACCCTACCTCCCCATGTTCCTTAATCACATGCTTATGCCACACTTGGGACACTAATTCCTGATATGTCCCGTGGTCTGCCCTCCACCTGCCCCATCCTGCCTATTCCTCGGGCACCTGATCTCTACATGCCCCATCTTGCCTGACTCCTGATGCCCCCACTTTAGCCACCTGGACACTGCACATAACAAAAGGCTTGATGGGCGATACCGTCCTACACATGGTGACCCGGATACCTGCTCTCCTGAAACTTAAATTGGAGTCAGGGAAATAAGTTTCCTTTTATGGGATCCTGTTCTCCACCTTTTCTTCCAACAGTTAGTATGAGCAGACTCGGCACAGGCTTTTGGAGAAGTCATGTAGCTCGATCACCAGTCAGAGGACAAAAGATAAGATATTAATTTTCTATGCATGCACGAACAAGTCCATTGTCCACCATAGGCTTCTTGGATAGGGTCTGAGGCTTCTCAGACTCTGCTGGTCTTGATCTCCAAGGTGTTGGCTCCAGGCAGGGCACCTTCTGTCGAATTCCTTGGATCCTTAGGATGTTGCCACTCACTTGTTCTCAATAAAAACCCCTTGCCAACCACGTTCTGTGGGAGTTAGGCTTGCCACAAACTTCGAAGGACTACTGAGATGGAAGGTGAGGTCCAAGTGAGTGGGATCCCACATTCACGCCAACCTTAACCATGCTGTTCCCTATCACTTGCTTTCTAGTTTGAGAAAAAGAATCTGTGGCAAAGTCCGGTTTGCAAGTCACAGATCTAAATGACCCACTCAAATTCAAACACTTGCAGGGACAGACAGGTAATATGAAGGAGCAAATCAGGCAAGGCATAGGACAGCAGGGAGCAGTGCGGCCTGGGGAAACCTGTCGGAAAAGAGCAGGTGCCCCTGAGATCTAGCCACATGAAACAACAAACTTAGTGTGTCCAACTCTTCCAATTTTTCAGTAAATCTGCAACTTGATGTGGCTGTTTTCCAATTATTAAGACGTGTGCAGGTCAAACGGGCTCCTATTTCTGAACCAGATGCAGCCAGTGGACCGTCTGCCTGCAAGTCCTGGCTTGGGCATTGCCTTTGAGAAAACCGGGCCAGCAAGGACCACCGTTTCCTTGAACTCATTCACGAGACAGTATGGGGCAGCAGGAAGACCCGTCAAAAAGGCAGGTCTGGCCCTGACTAGCTGTGCGAGCTCAGATCAGTTCCCGAACCGCCCTCACAGGCCTCTGCACGAACGTGACGGTAACAGCAGAGGATGCTGCTGGGGGACGTACCTCCTGATACACGTGGTACAAGGTAGGCGCACGGCAAAGGGTGTGTTTCCTGTTCACACACCCTAGGTGTGTTTCCTGTTGCCCTCTGCTAGGTGGAGACCCTGTGTGAATGAAACAGGGGTGTGGGTAGGGGCTCCCCAGACCAGCCGCAGGGGTGCTGACAGCTCAGAAAGCCCCAGCCCATCACTAAGAGGGATGAAATGACCACCTTCCGTCTCCGCTCTCTGGTGCACAGATGAGATGCGAGCGCCCCACCAGAGAGGAGCCGGGTGCCTGGGCCCGCGGCTGTCTGGCGGGATCATTAATAAGATAGATGTTCCTAATGGCTCCAAGAAGGATCATGGAGCTACTCATTATCAGGGGTTGAAATCGCTAATTATTCGTTTCTCTGCAGCTGTCACTCGCGGCACCCACCAAACCACAGGCCCCCGGCCGCGGTCCTTTCTCCCATGGCCAACAGGGGGCTGTGAGCACGCTTGGCTGGCCTGGGGCTGGGGCAAAGTCTTCTTCCTGCGTTCAATACTTATTAAAGTTGATTAGAACTCAATGCACCATAAAATCTCTTTCAAGTCAGTGAAATGCCTTTGGCTACAGATTTTTCCCCCCAGTTCTATCCAAAAGGAACTCCCAAGCACTGAGAGAGTATTGGAAAAATTAGATGCGGATGGAGAAGTGGGAGTGTGGCATTCCAGATTGGAAGGAGGGGAGGTAGTTGAGAACGGTTAGGGTAGAAGATAGCAATGCCTGGAATGAGAGGCATCCAGGACAAAAAAGGGAGTGTGGATTCAGGCGGGGTGGGAAGGCTGCCGGATGCACATATTTTTAGGAATGTTATTACCCTGGACCTAAAAATATGAGCCATGGCGTTCTTTAAAAGCGATCTAGGCCCTATTTACATTTCAGAGCAAACAGCATATTGTTTTCATCAGGGGGAAATAAGCACTCATGTTTACCTTATGTTTCCTTCAAAATATTTGCATTTCAAAGCCTTCTGAGCTTTAAGTTTCAGAGCTGTTCAAAATGTGGCACCTGGGCTTCTCCCAGATGGGCCATGTTTACGGCAGAAATCCATACCACCCAGCCAGGATGGCACCCCAAAAAAGGGCAGCGTCCCCTTTAAGGCCCATGAGGGACCCCCCAGGAGTGCGGCAGTTGGGAGCAAAGCTGGTGGCCAGATGAGGGACGGGAGGGTCAGGTAGCCTGGTCACTGATCTTCTGTGTAGGTTCTGTGAGTTTGCCCCTGGTCAAGGATGGGGTTCATCCTCTCTGTGGACTTGGATGAGGGAAGAGATCATGCTGGTCTGCACGGGTCCTTGGGGGCCTGTCCTAGAAGGAGGAAATGGGCAGTCCTGGAGCCCTTGGGAGAAGGAGATGTTACACACAAAGCCCCGACTGAACCGGCACAGAGAAATGCCAGTGCCAGAGGGCTGGGCCAAATGACCTCAACCACCTCTTCTTGCCCCCAAACTTTCATTCATTCATTCACTTATTCACCAATCACGGAGGGCCCACTGTGCACTGGGCCTCAAGCTAGAAACTGGGGCCACAGTGATGAACAAACCAATCAGAGCTAACATTTGTTAGAAGCTAATTCTGTGCTGGGCACTGTTCTTAGTTGCCCATTATTATCAACTAGGGAGCTTTAGAAATCCCAGGGCCCAAGACATACCCCAGACCAGTTAGATCTGAGTCTCTGCAAGTCACCATTAATTTTTTGTTCCCCCACATGGTTCCAGTGCACAGCCACGTCTGAAAACCAGCATTCTAAGTGTTCCATAGACATGAACTCATTTAATCCTCAAACCACCTTCTGAATCAGGTCGGGATTATTATCCCCTTTTCAACAACGAAGCACAAAGATGTTAATTCAGCCATGGCAGGGGAGCAGAGTCAGGATCTGAACCCAGGATTTGCCCTCCGGATAGCTCTGCTGTTGTACCTCCCGGTACCAATCCTGTCCTCACGGAGCTCCTTCTGTGGAGAGAAGCCAGTAGGCGGTTGAACCCAGTGTCAGAAGCAGCAGTGTCCAGCAGGGCAAAGTGGAAGGCACTATAGATGGTCCTGCCCCCAGCCATTCCCAGCTCCTCTTCACTTGCCTCCCACCTCAAGACTGACAAGTCAGAGACACCCCGTCCCAACACCTCCCTCAAAGCTAGGGTTCTGGTCGATGAGACGGCGTGGGATGCTGGGAAGGATTTTCCTCCAACATGACAGAGCAGGTGTGAAGGAGCGTCCCCTTCACCTTTTCGACCCATTCTCATCCTTCCGCCCGGGGGGGGGGTTGCCATTTGAGGATGTGATGTTTGGAGCTGCTGGCCCATGAGGAGAAGCCTGAGAGAATCAATGCCGTGAAAGCAACCCAGGAACAGCCCTCCCTCTAGATCTCTTGCTAAGGGAGGTAACTAAAAAGCCTTCCCTGGGGGCGCCTGGGTGACTCAGTCAGTTAAGCATCCAACTTCAGCTCACACGGTTCGGTTCGTGAGTTTGAGCCCCCACTGGGCTCTCTGCTGTCAGCACAGAGCCCGCTTCAGGTCCTCTATCCCTCTCTCTCTGCTTCTTCCCTGCTCATGTGCTCTCTCTCTCTCTCTCTCTCTCTCTCTCTCTCTCAAAAACAAGAAATTAAAAGAATTTTTTTAAAATCTTCCCTGCTTTCAGGTATTCAGCTACTTACACCTGCATCAGTTAGAAGGAGGTTTGACTGGGATTAACAGGAAGCCCCAAAATAATGGTGGCTTATGCAAGGTAGAAGTTTATTTCTCCTTCATATAAAAGAAAGCTGAATGAAGATAAGCAGCACACAGCAATGGGGAAGCTTTAAAGTCATAGAGAGCCAAGCATCTTTTTTCTTGCTGCCCTGCCATTCTTAGCACGTAACTTCTACTCACATGGATCAAAAATGGCTGCCCAAGCCCCGGGCATCACATCTGTATTCCAGCTAACAGGGAGAAAGAGGAGAGGTGGAAGAAGCGCATGTCCATCCTTCAAAGAACACTTTCTAGAAGCTCTTCTGTTTACATCCCGCTGACTAGAATTTCGTGACATGGCTACATCTGGTTGCAAGGGAGATTGGGAACCATGTTTATTCTGGGTAGCCATGAGCTTAACCGAAATGAGGGATTCCTAGATAAGGAAGAAAGAAAGAATATTTCAGAGCAATAAGCAGTCTCTGCCGTACAGCTGAGGCCACCTCATTAATCCAGATGGCTGGCCGACACTTGGGTGGAGAGGGGCTCAAAGATGACTTCTCTGACTGAGAAGAAGATTCAAGAGTTAGCCAGGCCAGAGGAAAGAGAACAAGTTTCCAGACAGGAGCAACAGCTTGGGCAAAGTCCTGGCAGGTGAGAGGTGAGGTGGAAGAGGCAGCAGGGGACCGAGCGGGGCAGGACCCTCTGGCCACGTGGAAAAATCTGGGCTTTCCTCTAAGAGTAACAGCCCCCCTGGAAAGTGTTCGGCAGGAAAGTGACCAGGGTTGCATTTTGGAACGCTCATTCTGGCCGCGTGGGGGCCGCACTGGGGTGGAGAAGGGCACACCCGGAGGCAGGGAGACCCAGGGAGAGGCTCCTGGAGGGAGGCCAGTGAAGGGATGGTCGTGGCTTGAAGCACACAGCGGCACTTCCTGTCACACACTGGGAGGCAGATGAGGGATGGTGCTCTTCGAGCAGTGCTCTTCAGAGGGCTTGTGTGCAGTGAGAGGCCACGCTTGTACCACAACCGAAATCGGTGCAGCTTCCTTTGCTGGCAGTCTTACTACAAAATGCAGCACTATACCATGTACACACACACACACACACACACACTCAGCTGAATTAACACGTGCTGAGCGTTGTATTTGCTTTACACTCTGAGGCAAGCTCCCTCCTTCTTCATGGACCATTTACGCTTTGCAGACCAGCACCAATCTGTGGAGCACACTTTGAAACATCACTGGCCTCAGGGCCAGAGGACCCTGACTACCTCATGTAAGGCCGCCCTCTTGGACCAGGGAAAAGCCTGGTTTCTCTGCGTCGGAAGCAAGCCTTACTCTTTCCTTTTTCCTTTTCATGTTTCAAGTTTCTATTTAAATTCTAGTTAGTTAACATATAGTGTAATAGCGGTTTCAGGAGTAGAATGTAGCGATTCATCACTTAGCTACAAAGCGCAGTGTTCCGGAGCCTTACTATTTCTTAATACTGCCAGTATCAAGACGTATGATACTGACACTGTCCCGTGCCAACCTTCCAGAGGTTACCTATGGCCTTTGCCTGTGGTCTGGGAGCGGCAAACTCCCAGGTGACCTGCCAGTGAGAGGAGGCCGGCCTGGGATCCCTCACCACCTGCCCCAAGTCCCTGGAACGTACAAAGCCTCCCTGGCCAAGATCTTTCCAGGAACAAGGTGATTGCCTTGGGAAAGGCAAAGGGCGAATGCCTCCTCAAGCTGGCTCCTCCAGCCGTGGGATGAGCTCCTGGGAGTGCCCCAGGTCCTAGGCCATTTAACAGGAAAGAATGGGGGAGCCTAGCCGGCTCAGTTGGTGGAGCACACAACTCCTGATCTTGGGGTTGTGAGTTCAAGCCCCACATTGGGCATAGAGAGCCTACTTCAAAACAAAACAAAACAAACCAGGAAGGAACGAAGGGCCCTGTGAGGTCAATCTGTGAGGTCACTGGCCCAGGACCCGGCCCCGCTGAACACCACACTTCCCACCTGGGCCAAGCCTGTCCATCGCCAGGCTGCCTCCTCCCCACTGTCGGCTGTTTGAGGGGCGCGTGTGTGCTTCCTCAACGCCCCCCATCCTGCCTGGCCCAGAGCGTGGCCCGAAGCCTCATTCCCATGTGCCAAACCCTGGCGGTGCATTCACTCATCTAATACTGAGCGCCAAGGAGTGCTTGTTTAATCCATTCATGGATTTACCTCAGGGCATCAGTGCCTGGAGGTTTCACCCTGGCTCAACTACTCGAGCCACACGCCCTTCTGGTGAGGGCCGACGTGCAAGAGCGGGCTTCAAGAGAGGAGGCCCCTCATTTGCACGCCAGTTCCTCAAGTAAAGGTCCGTCCCTTGTGTCTGCACAGGTTTCACTGGACTATTCCGGTGGCCCGTCTGTCAGTCAAGTGTCCGGAAGAGGAGCTCCAGGCCCTCCAAGGGGTCTCTGAGGAGAGGCGACGTGTGGAGCCCCCACTGGAACGTAGGGGACAGACCCCTCAGAGCACACTCTTTGCAAGGGCTTTCCAGCCTCACTGCTTGTCGGCCAGATGGCAAATGTAAGGTGGGGGAAGTAGTCCGAGGTGACAAGTAGGACCCAAGGTGACACCGAGGCTGGCAGGGCCGAGGCCGGGCATTGCCCCCAGCGCCCTGCCCATCTTCACGCGTGGGCTCCTCCAAAGTGCCTAGAACAGGGCAACCCAGGCAAGAAGCTAGTATCATTCTCCTGAACACACAGGGTGCGTGTTGGACCCAAAGGGGACACCAGTCCCTCACGGAGGCCCTTTGGTAGCACTGACCAAGGAGCAGGGCCGGAGCGCCCATGATCCTTCTTCCAAATGTCACCCTGAGAAATCAGGTCAGAGACTGGGAAGCAAGCCAAAGGACATCTGAGGACCAGACCAGCCACCCTGCCAGCTGCCTGACCCCTCAGTTAGAGGTCAAAGCGCCCACGCCTCTACCCTGCTTCTCAGGTCCCCCGCTGTAGGGGAAAGCCAGCTCCGGGCACGTCCCCCCTGGCTGGTTGAGCCCTGCCCTCCACCCGGCCCCCCATCTCCAGCTTCGGGTTTCAACCAAAGGAGATTGGGACTTGGGAGGGGTGGGTAACCAGAGGCAGGCCAGACAGGGAGGAGAGAGGCAGTGAATGAAATTCTTTGTTTAAGAAAGGCTTGAGCCTTGCGTCTGCAAGCCCGGGAGAAGCATGTCATTTTGCTGGAAATGCGATTTTCCCTAACAAGTACAGAATTCTACATGACATGTTGAAAAGTGTATCTCTTTGAGAAGCTGCTCTGTATCTCAGAGGCATCGCCAGTACAGAACCATGTAATGTGGCAGTTGCCATGGCAACACCTCGTTTTCCATAGACAGGAAAATCAGAGTGGCTAAGTCGATTGAGAGGCCCCAAATAATGTCTCGAGAGCAGGCTGAGATGTGGCGCGGGCTTTCACCGCGCCTGGGGTGCTATTTGGGGGTCTCAGGGCTACCTCATATATGCTTCGTGGAGAATCCCAAGGGTGATGTTGAGTAATTCCTCTGCTTTTGTCAGAGGCTTGGAGATGACAGAACAGGATTTGTCCTAGGCCACCTGGCAAGGCAATGACGAGGCCAGGGTGACCAGGCTCCTGCTTCCCCTGCGTGGGCAATGGGCACAGCTGAGAGACATTGCCTCCCTCCTCCCCTCCCACCAATGTCCCCTTCTATCACTGGTTCTGCTTCTCTCCCCAGTTGTCCTGAAGGCAGACATTGTCCCTTGAGATGAGCAAGTTAGAGGAGAACGTGTCCCCAGTATCTATCCCTACACGTATAGCCCACTTACATGTGCCCATAGCCACACGTGCTCCCAGTGTGAGCTCTCTGAGCACAGGGACAGGGCCACGCAGAGCAGGTGCTCCATCCGTAGGTACAGCATTAAATGGTCATACATGCTGAAACATACCCCAGGGAACCCATTCGCCTGGGGCCACAGCTCCGGCTCCCCAGGGCCGGGCACAGCGTCTTGCAAGGGGTAGGTAGATGGGCATGGATGCAACATCTTGAACTTGAAACAGACACACACACACACACACACACACACACACACCATGCTGAAGCCAAGGCTCTGCCCCGCCCACCAGCCTTAGCGAAGTACAGGCACTTTGCTCGGTATTAGCATAAAGCAGGGTAGCCCTTCTCCCTGCCTCAGCATGGTGCTTTGAGGAGGTTGGAAAGGGGTAAAGGCAGGATGCTCGAAGGGGAGCAGCCCAATTTAGATCCCAGGGAGGAAGCACCCTTACCCTTAGGGATTCCGGAGTCAGCACAGCTTGGCCCCGGAGTCTTCTGCCCTCCCCATTGCTCGCTGTCACTTGGCATTCAGGGCCCTCTGCCGTATCTGTTCCTGTGTGTCCCCACCCCCAGCCCTCCCGGGAGGTGGCTAACAGCTAACACGGGGTACAGGAACAAGAAAAGCATCCACCCGCTCTTTTATCCACAAACACAAGTGAGCGTGGGGGACCGGGGAGTGACGTGGGGGAAGAGGCACAGGCCCCCCTCAACTTCCCAGAGGAAAAATTTTATGAAACTGTCAGAGATGTAATAGAGCTGTCAGAAGTACAGGAAATCAGCTACACAGATTACAAAAACATATGTCAGGGACCTATTGGTTTCATGACAGTGTGAAAATCACAATTTTTCTGTCAAGATAGAAAATAGAAACAGAGAAAAACCAGGAGCACTTTAGCATATACACCAGCTGACGGCGGTAAATCCAACCCTCCACGGTGGGGAGAGACCCTCGGGAACAGGCAAGAGTGACCTGGGCTCCCCGGCCCCAACCGCGGGGAAAAGCATGCACACTGCCTCGGTGCCCTCTGCCTGAGCAAGTAGAACTTCGTGATGGCTCCACTCCCCCCAACCTGGCTGTGTGTCAGCTCCTCCCGCCGCCCCCACCTCCAGCTAGTGGCTGTCCTCCAAACGGCTGGCCTTGCAGCTGTGACAGGAGCATAGACAGTGACCAGTTCCCACGTCGGCCTGGCTGCCCAGCAGTGGGAGACCAGCCACAAACCAGGCCTCCTTCCTTTTCCTTTGTGAGGTTGTGAGACAGCCAGTGTGGGCCCCCGGCAGGGCACAAGGAAGGTGGGGCCGGGCAAGGGACCGGGGTCTTGAGAGAAACCACGGGCTGGAAGAGTCGCCCGCGTGTCCCTCGACCTCCTAGCTGCTGCGCATGGGGCTCCGGAGCCCTCTTTCCTCCAAGAAGCTCCGCAGCCCTGGGCCGGCCAGCCTGGCAGAGTTTCCTGTGGTTGTGACCAGAATCTGGGTGGAAACATCCTGCTGTCAATTAGAGCCAGGAGGAGGTGACAGACTGTGATTGCCCATCAGATGTCTATTGACACCTCTGAGCCCTGATCTCCTGAAATGTTCGCGGCCACGAGAGCACTTACCTTTCAGATGCACCAGGGTTTCACGGGAAAACAAACGCACACATGGGTCCCCAGGAAGTGTCTGCTCCATGCTCAACTCCTTCAACTGCAATCAAGATGATCCCCATCTCTGCACGCCACATGGCACTTGAAAAAGCATTTTACATCTAGGGCTTGGCTGAGCATGTGTCCCCTCTTCTGTAAAATGGAAATGGCTTTTCCACCCTTACACTTTGCCCTAAAGTCAGAACAAATCCACCCCCCACCCCCGCCCTGCCCCGCCCCCTACCCCCGGCCCAGTTCCTGAAGCACTTCCTGCTTGAGCTAGACCCAGGCTTCCAGAAAGCAGACCGAAGATGGGATTCAACAGGCAAGGAATCTATTAGGGAAACCCCTGGAGAGAGAGAATGGGAGTCAGGAAAGACCAACGCGCAGTGCAGGTCCGACCCCGAGTAAAGGGAGAAGGAAAGGCACCATGCAGGCTAAAGAAGGGTTGGCAGGGCCAAAGCCAGGGGTCAGAACACATCCCTTGACTCCTGGGACATCCCTGCCGTGCTCAGTCACACACACAGCCCTGGGAGTCAGAGCACAGGGCCCAGGGTGGGAGGTGTGCAAGGTGTCTCCTCACTGCTTGCCCGGCACACCCTCCCACGTGCTGTCCCACCCCCACGGTACTCTCCGCTGGGACCGGCCTGAATAACCCCAGCTCTTCCCCTGAGTCTTGCAGTAGCAGATTCTTCCTCCAGGCAGCCTTCTCTGACCTCGGCCCCCTTCCCCCGACCGGCACCACTGCCTGTGCTGCAATTGCATGAAGAATCCTTGCCCTCCCCCCCCTCCCCCCACCAGCCCTGAGTTCTACTCACAGCCATGCCTCTCTCCCTCCCCCACAACCCAGGCCAGGGACTGTGCCAGAGCTCATGAATGTTGCTGAATGGTGAGCACAGAGAAATGGCCCAGGGGCTGGCAAGGGCATTGGAATCTGGGGGTGCCGATTCCAGGAGCCCTCACTTGAACCACTGCGAAGCTGTCTGCTCAGAGGTATATGCAGATTATTAGTAACAGGAAGAGCACAGGCACCAACTAGTCAGAATGGCAGTAGACATAGGCAGGTACTACCTGAGCCCAAACCCAGGATGCCAGGTCCACGCACTTGTGTGCAAAGAAACAGGCAGGTACTCGGCAAACAGGTGTCCCTATCAATGAGCTGAGAGGCAGGGAGCATCACCAGGCACCATCCTGAAAGGGACATCTGGCTCATCTACTTGACAGTCCCCGATGCTGTGCCAAGGGTGTGAGTTATCCGCTAGCTGAGATGCTGACCCCGTTATCCGCCCGATGGCCAGAGCAGGCCCAGGGCACGCAGAGCCCCCAAGCTGGTCTCTCCTGGCTGTAAGCAGCCTTGCCCACTGACCCTGGTGTGCTGTCCAAAGTTTACCCTTCTCTGTGCATGCCATGACATTACAAAAGGGTCAGCAGGCACCGGTTCTAGTCTGGCCCCATTACACAGATGAGGAAACTAAGGCCCAAGAAGAGAAGGGGTGCTTACTCAAAGACACTAAGAATAAGAAGCCCTTGGTTTTCATTCCAGGGCCACTGCTGGGTCTACTGTCCCAGGACACCTCACCACTGCTCCTACCGACTTCGACCCCTTGTTCGGCTCCAGATCCACGTGGGCCTTCGTCCTCTCCTTCCATCAAGGGCCAGAGACGCCCAAGTCTCTCCCGACAGCTCCTGCGAGGAGTGAGCTCATCTCTCAGGCAGGTGTCTCCACCTTCTCTGATTCCCCTCTCATTGGGGAAGGCATCATGCTGGAGTAGGATGTGCAGCTAATAAATATGTATGCAGGATTTTTATTACTTAATAGTTGTAAGGTTAATCGTCGTGGTGAACGCCTATATTTAATGTGTCAATGGAGCTGCAAAATGCCAAACTGAATAGCTTTAACACACATTAGTTCTACTTGTGAATCTACAAATAGGAACCTTGTCAGAAAAGTATTCAAACCAAGATCAGTATTGATTTTGGTCCTCGGGAAAGGCACTGGACTGTGACAGTTTAAAATGATAAATGTCTAGAGAATTATTTGCCCGTATTGATAAAAAGAAGCAGATATAAAGCTGACAGTCTCAGAGGCGTCACCGCTGAGTGAGGGCAGCACATCTAACATTGTTAGGGGGCTCTGAGCTAATCTCCCCTTTGATATGGAGAAGATCCTCATCTGATCTGGTCCTGCCCTGAGACTCAGGCTTGTAATTGCAAAGGAGGGGCCTCTCTGAGCATGTTCAGTCTGCTCCAGGGTTCCTGCCCCCAACGCCCCCACCATAGTTCTGGAAAGCTGCATTCTGCAGGGATTCCTGGGCCTTTCATTGCACTCCTGCTCCCCTCCTGCTCTCCTGGGCCTCTCATTGCACTCCTGCTCCCCTCCTGCTCAGGAACTTTCTGTGGCTCAGAAAGCAAGACTGAACGAAGTCCTCGGGCTGGCCTGAGCACTCAATCCCAAATGGCACCACCTCCCTCTCAACCTTGTCATTCAAACTCACCCCACAGGACCTCTGTGCCAGCAAGACTGGAGGGCTGCAGCTGTTGTGAACTCCTGTCAAAAGCTCCCCCATTTCTCTCACCCAGAACATGGCCCCCTACCCATTTTGACTGTCTGAAGTGGACCCCACGTCCCCTTTATTCTCTAGTCCAACGCCACCAGGACTGGCCAGGATTCCCTCCTTGGCCAGACTCTAGTCAGGTTCTCCTGAAGCCTCTTCCCAACAGGCCTGGACTTTGGGACTGCCCTGCTCATCTCTGCACGGTCCAACAAGCAACTTTGCAAGAACACTGCTAAGTCCGTTTAACCAGAACCCCCCCCCCCCATACCTGGTCACCCTCAACCTCCTGGGATGTCTCACCACCCTGGTCTGCTGGCTGATCCTGTGAGGTCAGTTTAATCGGAAAAACCTGACCCCCAAGACTTCCTCTTAGTAATTTTCTATCCATGGACCCTCACCCTGCTCCTTGGCTGTAAATCCCCTTTTCCTTGTTGTACTTGGTGTTGAGCCTGATTTCACTCCCCAGCAAAACCCATTGTCGTAGCACTGCCCTAAACACCGTGTTGCCTTATCCTCTTTAGCAAGTGTCATGAATGCATTTGTCTGTTGCACTGGGCCCTGTGCCCAAAGAGCATGCCCCTCACTCACAGCTCCCTTACTCTGCCATATTTGCCCTTTGCACCCGTTTCAGATACACTTGCATGTTGGTTAAATCTCATCTGTCTCCCCCCAACCACAACATAAAGACAGACACTTGGATTATTTTGCTCATCACTGTGGAACGGTGTCTGGCACAGGGAAAGTGTGAGGGTAAGTATTTGGGAGTGAATGAATGAATGAATGAGTCCTTCAAGAAGCCTTCGGGGGACACCTGGGTGGCTCGGTCGGTTGAGCGTCAGACTTCGGCTCAGGTCATGAACTCACTGTTGGTGGGTTCGAGCCCTGCGTTGAACTCTGTGCTGACAGCTCAGAGCCTGGAGCCTGCTTCAGATTCCGTGTCGCCCTCTCTCTCTGCTCCTCCCCACTCACACTCTGTCTCTCTCTCAAAAATAAATAAATGCTTAAAAAAAAAAAAAAGAAGTCTTCTGAATACCACCATCCCCAGTGATTATATATTCCTCCCTTGTCTTCAAACTGACAGGACGTTTCCAGCTCTCTTGCCACCCAGTAGTCTGCTCAGAAACCCTCCATGGCTCCCTATGGCTTAAGGACCAGGTTTGAACCCTCCAGCCCAAACTGCCTGGGCCCACTCCCCAAGCACCCCCTCTTCCCGTCTTGCCTGCATCTCACTTCCTGCCTGTTGCCCAGGACCTGGCTGCTCTCTCTCTGCAGAGCACCTCAAGGCTGAGGCTTGTGGCAGACATCCGGATTAGTCTGAGTGTGGCTTCGTGCTGTTCTGCCATCATGGACGGCCCCCAGTCAGCCAAGGGCCTGTCCTGTCCTGTCACCGCAGGGTCTGGGCCAGCACAGCAGAATCCGACCCCTCTGCTTGTCTCCTGGGGACCTTAGTCATGAGCCCACTCACAGGCACTCACGTTACATCTGGTGCCATAAAATCATGTGACTGGACGCTATTTGAAAATACCAACTCATGGAGTCATTTTCCTCCTGAATTTTCTGCTTTCCTTTTCCTGCCCTCTGGTCTCTTGCCTCACAAAAGGATTGCCACACAGCAGAAAGCAGATGGTGCCTATAGGCCATCCTGGCTTTTGCTTCCAAAAGCATAAATCCATTAGATGAGCATGGAGGGCTTGCACAGAAAGAAAGAGGGAGAACCAGGTTCTCAGCAAGAAGCAAGAGATCTCAGAAGAATCGTGAATCGGGAACGATTTCTCCCCAAACTGAAAGAGTTTTCCCCAATGTAGAGGGAGGAAAACAATGAAGATTGTCTCTCAAGGAGAGGAGATCTGTCCACTGCGGCAGCACCAGGGAATGCGTAAGAGCCTAGAGCAATGCTCCATGAGATCTCATGGGGGTCAGGACCGTGGGCAGCCCCCAAGAGGAGCCCATGCCCGAGACAGGGCTGGACGGTGGCAGAAAGCAGGCTGCATTTTGAAGGAGCCCTGCAGGCCTGGCAGGTGGCAGATCCTGGGGATCGAGGGGTGATGACCAGAGGGCCCGCCCCCTAATTCCTGGGCACACTGGATCACACCTCCACCTGGGAGGCGGGAGGACTACCCCACAGCAGCTGAGGTGAGGGGTTCCTGCCAGTCCCACAGGATGGGCCATAGAGCTGCTGTGAGCTACAGGAAACAGGGACCAGTGATTTGCCTAAGGCGGCTCAGCAGATGAACCAAGATTCATAACCACCACCTCCCCACCAGAGGAGGTGCTCCCTGAGATCAGCTGCACTCCTTCCTTCCCATCACTTCTCACCTGCCCAGGCAGGTGCCCAACAAGAAGAGGTGGGACTCTGCTGCCAGAGGGCTGGCTCCCTGGCACTGTGGGAGATGTTTCCTGACCTCTCCCCATCGAGAAGAGACTGGGGGTGGGCACCTGGGTGGCTCAGTCGGTTAAGTGTCAGACTTCAGCTCAGGTCAAAATCTCACGGTTGTGGGTTCGAGCCCCTCCATGACAGCATGGAGCCTGCTTTGGATCCTCTGTCCCCCTCTCTCTCTGCCCCTCCCCTGTGCGCTCTCTCTCCCTCTCAAAATAAACATTTAAAAGAGGAAGAAGAAGAGACTGGGAGCACTGGTCACCAGTGGATGCCCAGGAAGAGCAGCAGGGTGAAGACACGGGGCAGTGTGGCTCACTGTGCCAGTGGGGGCAGTGGGGAGGCCCGGTACCATCATGCTCACTCCTGGGCCCCCCGGACCTTACGGCAGGGAGAAGGAGCTGTCTTAGGCCTCTACCCACATAGCAACCGGGCCCCCGTCTTTACTCCACGTGCTCATGGCCACTACCTAAAGCTTCTCTGTCCTGCCTCCAGAAGGATCTTGACATTACCCCGAGCAGGGGTCTCCAAAGAGGCCTTGAGAAATCCCAGTGTACAGAGACCACTCACTGTACAGTTTTGGTGCTGGGGCCCAGAGAGGGCAAGTTTCTCATTCAACATCACACAGTGGCTTGGCAGATCTGAGACAGAAACTAAGCCTCCTGCCTCCAGGAAGTGACTCTTTCTAGCACCCCTGGTACCTCACGGGAGCGTGTACCTCCCAGTGACTCAGACCCCCACAGCCACAACCAGCCAACATAAGGACTGCCAAGGGGTATGTGGCTTTGACCAGGCAGGGAGACCTGCATGGGAGACCTGGGCCCTAGCGCCCTCCCTGCAACTTCCCCTTTCTGGGCCTCCACGGGGCTCAGAAGGCTGGTTTCCTCAAGCAGGAAGGGAGGGCAATGGACCAGGTAAGCAAATATGGGGCGAGGTGTCGGTGCACTAAAGAAAAGGAGGCCAGGCGGCCAGGATCCCACCATCCTGCTGTCACCGGAGCAGCTCTGCTTTCAAATGCCTTTCACCTGGAGCCTCTGCTTAGACACGGAAGAGGGATCCCACTACTCAGTAAATATGCGACACTTCCCCGCTCCACCTGCCACCCCAACCCGGGCCCCGTGGAGGCAGAGCCCAAGAGGCTGCCCCGTGCTCAGCAGGAGGAGGCTCACGTGGGCAATCGCCCACCGCGCTTCACCAGGGACACACTCAGAGCCATCCACGGGCCCACGGCAAAGTTTAGAGAAGAACTCGGACAACCAGCACTCAGCACTGCGGCCTGGGAGGAGAGGGTCACCACCCCTTCTCCAAGTGGCCACGTCCAGAGCCTCAGGCCAAGGGACAGCCCCCCGGCAGGGCTTCAAGTCTTGCAGCAGGCAGTGAGCTGTCGTCACAGCCCCGAACGAGAGTCAATGAATGCAAAGCTGGCGTGCCTGGAGTGAGAAGGTGGGTCTGCCTGCCCCCTTCCCCTGCCTAACCTTGCTGTGGAACCCTGAGGTTCCACAGAACAGAGCATGGAAACCACCGGCCTGGTCCCATCCATCATTTTACACATCAAAAAACAGAGTCGCAGAGAAAGGAAGGCGGTTGTCAAGATCACAGAGCCAGTCTGGAGAGTAGTTTAGGACCTAGGACACAGTAGGAAGGGAAGAGCCCTGGGCGTCCTTTTTCTAGAATCAGAAACCACGGCCCCTCAGATGAGTGGACAGAGGACCCAGGAGTCCCCAGATGGTCATAGGCAAGGTCCCTTGCTCCCGGAGAAGCTGAGCATTCTGCCTGGAAAGGAGACCAATCTCCTACCACCGGGCACCGCTATTCCCCTCTCGGCTTCCCGCCTGCCCTTCCCTCCTTCCAGGTCAGAGCAGACGGAGCCCCTCCGCTCCCACCGGTGCCGGGCCCGCGCTCTGCTCATAATTACCCTGTGATAGATGTTGGCGTTGCTGCTAAAGGTATCTGCGTGCAGCCTTTATGGTCATTTTCCAACAGCCCAGACCTTTTAAACTCTCTTGTGGGAGCAGGTTAAGATGATTATGCAGATGGATGGACCCTGGTGCAATATTATGTCAGCGATGGAGACGTAGGAGCTGCAGACGGGGCGCGATTACTGCTGAGAGGAGGCCGCCGCGGCCAGGGCAGGACAGAGGGGGCCCGCGCAAGAACCCTCCCGGAGTGCCACACTCACGCGCATTCTCACACACACCGTAACACACTCTCACCATAACACTCACACACCCTCGCACGCTGTAACACATGCACATACACGCACACACTCACATTCTCACACTCCCATTCTAACACTCACACGCACTCACATACATGCTTACGCTCACTCACATACTCCCCATAACACACTCTCACTTGCCCATAAACACCGTAACACACACTCTCGCACATGCACACACCCTCAGGTACACACCCTCTCACACACACTCATCCTCGGCCTCTCTAGTTAGTTGTCTGGTTACCGTCGGACTCTGTCCCCATGGAAACGGGAAAAGCCACATCTGGTGGGATGCCAAGAAGGCACAGGTCTTCGAGGAGGAGAGGCAGCCGAGGCAGACCTGCTCCCGAGCTTGCCTGCTGGGGACGGGAGAACTAAGTCATATGCAGAGGCCGACCTCCAAAGGCCAGCCTAGAGAGCGTGGCCCAAGGGACCAGCACACTCCCGTCAAGCCCCGGGCAAGGGTGAGGGGGCCACACAGAGGTGTGGACGGGACAGTCCTGCCGCCTTCTGGAGAGGGCCCCACATCAGGCGGTGCTTCCCCTGCAGACAGAGTCAGAAGGAAGAAACAATGGCTTGCAGACTCATTTCCGGGAGATAGAAAGAAACTCCCCACGACAGGCTCCCCTTGTCCCAGTTCCAAGAGCCAGAGAAGAGCCTCCCAACACTTCCCTCGGCAGCAGCCTGCCCGCAGGAGGCTCAGTGGCCACCCCTCAGGGCTGACTCCGCTAACACCCTCCCTTCAGCAACGCCAAGGGCGCGAGGCCCAGGAGGAGCAATGCGTGGCAGTTCTGCCTGGAGCCACACGGGCGGAAAGGTAAAGTGGAAAATGAAGGTAAAGCACAGAGGTTCCTGGGACGAGGGCAAAGCACAGCCCTCCGGCAACCCTCCAGAAACAGAGCGGCTTCTCCTCCAGACCGCAGACAGGAGCCAGCAGGGCAAACGCCCGGTGTGCTGAGGGAGGGTGGGGCCGTCTGCTCTGACAGCAGCGGGAAGCACGCATCACCTGTGCAAAGCACCTGGCACGTAACAGGCCTCCCAAACAGCAGCGGTTAACAGCGCGAGAGGTGTTCACAAGTCCGGCCACGTGTGGTTCACCCTGGCCTTGGCGTCTATAGCCCTGACACCTCCACGAATGGGGTGGCGGCGGCCACTGTGCTACCAACCATGTCTGGGCTGGCCCAGGACTTGGCTAAGCCTGAGCCTGAGCCTGAGGGAAAGAATGGCCATGGGGAGCTGGGGGACAGGGACAGGAGAACGAGAACACAATCTGTCCTGCCTTTCCCAACTGGATTCCATTCCGTGACTGAGTGTAAGGGCTTAAGCCACAGCCTGTATCTTCCGAAGCCAGGAATTGGAAGCAGGTAAGAGAAATGGATTCTTCGTGGGTACAGGAAGCAGAAATCTAACACCGACTCCTATCACCACCTGCTATGATTAGAAGCTCTTACTGGCCAAGCACCCACTAAGTATCAAGCTTTGTCCTAAGTAACTACCATTAATTCTCTCCACTGCTCACTCCAAACCTGCAAGGGATATATAATTATCCCCATTTCATAGGCGGAAATACTGAGGCTCAGACAAGCAGTGTGACTTCCCCAGGGTCATTCAAGGAGGAAGGGGTCAGGCCCGGCACATCGAGCCTGCAGAAGTGCCCAGTAGAACAAAAGAATCAGCATCTAAGGGCCCAGGCTTTGGAGCCAAACACATCTGGGCTTGAATCCCAGTACAGCTGACTCCTTAACTGTGTGACCTTAGCCGAGTGATTAAACTGCTCTGAGCCTCCGGTTCTTTGTACATAAGTTGGTGTTAATTATGCCCGTCTCCAAGAGTCACCGTCAAGACTAATGACACTGTGTAGGAAGTGCCCCAGACCACAGCAGTGCCAGCTAAGCGGGAGATAGGATCGCCCTCTGGGAGGTAAGGGCCGACCTGTCTGGTGTACCGCCGGACCCACAAGGTCTCAGAAAGCCTGACACTGAATAAATAGCTGTGGAATGAATGTGGGCTTTTTCCCCATTGAAAGGAAGCATGTGCTCATAGGACAGGGGAAATGGAAATGCATTTTTAAAATGTCACACCTAGGGGCGCCTGGGTGGCTCAGTCGGTTAAGCGTCTGACTTCGGCTCAGGTCATGATCTCGCGGTTCGTGAGTTCAAGCCCCGTGTCAGGCTCTGTGCTGATGGCTCAGAGCCTGGAGCCTGTTTCGGATTCTGTGTCTCCCTCTCTCTCTGCCTCTCCCCCGTTCATGCTCTGTCTCTCTCTGTCTCAAAAATAAATAAAGGTTAAAATGTCACGCCTAAGTCCCACCTTCAAAAAATAATCGCTGTTCTGCTTTTACTTTTAGGTAAATCACTTGAGTCCTGTGAATTCCTCACCTCCCAGCTGAGATTTGTGCCACTCATATTTCAGCCAAAGACTAGCCAGGCAAACCAAGCCAATGACTGTCCCAACACTCGGGCCTCCCTCCCCTGCAAACCCACCTGAGTTAGGACAGGCAGGGAGACCCTGCCCCGTCTCTGCCACCCAGCCACAGTCAAGACAGAAGGCTTCTCCCAGGAATGGTGGCCACTCAAGCGATTGGGACTTTAGAGCTGCCATTGTGTGAAGAAAGTGCCCAACCAGACCCTTCGAAACAGAAGCCTTAGTTATGGCGGAGGGAGGGGGTGTTTAGCCAGATCACCAGGAGGTGCTTGTTTCTGGGAAGTGGACTGGCCTACATGGCCCTTCGTGCCCTGTGCTTCCCTGCCATGTCCTCTGTGTCCCAGTCACACCAAGCATCCACACTGGTTCCCAATCGGTCAATTCCCCCCCCCCGCCCCCGCCCAATTTTGTGTTTTTCCCCTCAGTGTTCTCCTCCCCTCCACGTGGCACACTCACATTCAGCCTTTAAAGTCCCACTCAAGTGCCACTCCTTCCACGCCAGGAAGCTCTCCACAAGCCCCAAAGTTAGTGAGGTGGCCCCGTCCCAGGTTCCCACACCCCATGGGCCCACATCCACGACAGTCCCACCACCCCCTTATCATAGCCTGGTTACTTGTCAGACAGGAGTTCCTAGGGGCATGGCAGAGTGCTGGGGACAATGGGACAGGGGAGAGCTGTCTGACCCCAGCTGATCCTCTGATCCGGATCCTCTGCCCCCAAAGACAGGTCTATACCTCCCAGTATCTAGAACTGAGTCTGGGAGAGGCAGCTCACTGAATGTGCAGGGCAGGGAGGGAGAGGAGATGTAAAGAAGAAGACACGGTGGGTAAATCATAGGGTGCTGGACGGGACTTTCCCGTGGGAAGATGTGCCAACAACGCCATCCGGGAAAGCCGGTGACAAGCAGGGCCCGCCAGCTCCCCGCTGGACAGCGGCCTGTAACCCCTCTTCCCAGATGTCTCCATCCAGGACCACGCAGGAGGGATGGGACAGCTGAGGCCTTTGGCCAGGGGGGAGCAGCATCCACTGTCATCCAGGTGACAGAACGCTTTCTTCCTCCAAGCCCGGCAGAAGGAGGGCCTCCGGGAGAATCACTCCTGGACACACGGATGCCTGCGAGAAGCAGACACCAGCTCAGCACACCTGCTGGGTGCTGGCTGGATGCAGAAGTGGAAGGCATGGGGGGTGGGGTCTTTGCAGGGCTTGAAACATGTCCCCTGGAATTTGAGGTGCGAGGGGACACAGGAAGTGGTGACTGCCACAGAAGCCTGTGCTTGGAAAGGAAAATGGGACCAGGGCTTAGGGGGCCAGGAATCAGAACATCGCATGCTGGCATTCCTGGCACCTGAAGAGTGCAGAAGAGGACCTCAGGGCTCCACACGTATGACACACGAGCACAGAAGTTAAAGGATAAGGCAGGAGTCCTGGCCTCCCAGGAGGCCATCAACCAAGTGAGGCCACACCTACCAGCCGGGGAGTTGGAAGCATTGACCCCGCTGGCGGGAAGGGAAGCTGAGCTAGCCTTCCTGGGAGCACCCCAGGGATGGAGGGTGCTAGGGTGACCCTGGACACGGCTCCTGAGGAATTCAGACTCGCCTTCCACCCAGAGACCACAGCTACCCAGCAGGGAGGAGGAACCCTATAGAGCCAAAGCAAAACCCATCCATTTCACTGATAGAGGATGAGGGACACAAGAAGGTCTCCACACCACCTGCTCTGGGAGACACGGGGGGTGGGGGAGAAGCGTTGCGGACAAGAAGGCTCTTCTCCTTCCCCACTTCAGGGAGAGGCCCCTGACACTGCCGTGAGGCTGAAGCTTCAGGCCGGATCACAGCAGGTTCTAGCAACTGTAAGTGGCCAGAAGTCACGGGCCGGCCCCTGGCATCGTAAGAAACAAAGAGGGAGATTCAGTAGGGCAAGAGGGATGGGAGAGAAGGAAACCACCCAACGACTCCACTCCACCGAGCTGGGATCCTTCACTGAGCGCTACAAGGAAGAAAGGGAGGGAGTGCTGCAGAGAAGGAAAGTAAAAGGAAGAGAGCGGGAGGCAGACTTGTCACTGGAAGTCAAGACTGGGAAGCAGGTAGCCAGGGGTCCCCGTGCCACCGGCCCTCAGTGGCTGAACAAACATTCCTCTGATCCCCACCAAGTGAGCCCTTGTGTCCCAAGAAAGAGTGTGGCCGGTGTTCTCTCCTCCAGCTGCCCAGTAGAATCACAGGGAGAGTCTTCGAAAAATATCCTCCCCAGAACTCACTCTAGACTAATGGATCCTGGCTGGGGGAGTGGGCTGGAAACAGTTTGAAATGCTCCCCGGGTGATTTCACACACAGCCACAGATGAGAACCAGTGGCCAAGGCGGTTCTCAGAGGGTGCTCTTGGGACTGGCAGCATCACCTGGGAACCGGGCGAAATGCAGATTCTCAGGCCCTGCCCTTAGGCACTGAATCAGACACCCTGGAAGTGAGGCCGGGCCATCTGCGCTGACAAACATCCGGGTGATTCTGATCCAGGTCAGAGTTGGAGACCCACTGCACTACAGGACACCTGGAGGGGGCGTGGGAGGAAGGGGGAAGGTGATGAGTGGGACCCACGTGGGGCGGGAGCCGTAAGGCCCTCCCCAGGCAGCACCCCAGGACCCTGACTGCCTATCAAAGCCGTGTCTCCTTCTGCCCAGCACTTCAGCTCCCAGTAGACGGCCGGGCAGGCCCCGAGTGCTAGGTGTTTGGCACTGCGGAGGGGTTTGCTCTGTTGCACAAAATGCTGGGCTCCCCGTGAGCACCATCTGTTTACTCACTCTTGGTTTCCCAGGCATGCGCAGAGTGAGGGGAGCTGCTTGTTCTCCCATTACCCATCTTGATTAAGTCAGCTGGCTCCTTGATTAAGTCAACGGCCACACGAACAGAAACTAATAGTAATAATTTACTAATTGTCTCTAAGCTGGAGTCACTGTCCTCACCCACAGACAAAAGGGAGCCATTAACCGTCTCCCAAATTCCAGGAGCCGAGGCCCTGTCCCCGCCCCAGCTAGGAGGGCTGCAGGAGGGACATGCAAGTGGGCAAGGGGCAGGGGTGCTGTGCCGAAGACCAGAGATGCAGAGTGGAGGGGAGGGGAGGGTACAGTAAGGCAGACAATGATGAGGGCTCAGAGAACCAAGGCGAGGAGGGAACGGACTCACCCCGCCATCACCAGCTCCCATCCTCGCCTCATCCCCGCTTGCTGCTGCTGAGAGTCCCACAGAAGCTCAGCCTGCAGTGCCTGCACTCTTGGCTTCATCTTTTACCCAGCAATGCTTTTTTGTACTACCTCCTCCAGGAAGCTTTCCCAGGCTGCTATGTTAGGAGATGGGCTAAGCACACAGGCCCGGAGCTGCACAACAGAAATGATCCATGCACATGCCTCAACCCTGTTTAACAGGTGAGGAATCCAGGGATGGATGCAACAGGTGCAGTGACTTGGCCAAGGTCATGCAGTGACCTGGAGGCCAGCATTCAAACCCAAGTCTTTGAGCACAGGCTCTTCCCAGATGCACAGCCAGATGATTGCAGCAATGGTGGTGCGGGGAGGGGTGGGGGGCAGAGTAGCTGTTCTTTCTAAGCACTTTCTCCTTGAGTGTCATCTTTCCAACTGCTTTTAAGGTAATCAGTTGACGGGAGTGTCGCTTTGACTGCGGTGAAAAGTAATGAAAGAAAACAGTGAACAAACAAGCCTGTAAGACACAGAAAGCAGGCAGGCAGAGGGCCCTTGCTTTTCCCACGCTCTCTCTCCCCCGAGCCAAGAGCAGGCCCTGCCGGCCCCACCTGGACCACCCCCAGGCTCCCTCCGGTCTGTGCGAGGTGCCTCTCCTCTCTAGGAGCTCCTAATCTCCCATTACCAGCTCCCAGACCCACTTATGGGGACTTGACAGCTCCCCCGTCTAGACTGCAGACTCCTAAAGTCTTAATTGCTCTTTCATCAACAGAGAAGGGCTGCTTCTTCGTCAAGCAGCCAACCACTCAGCGAGTCCTTGTCAAGCTCCTGCAGGGTACCAGCCACGCAGGGGATTCAGAGATGTCTGAGGGTTTGATGGATCATCTGGGGTCAGAGGAGGACAGTTCAGATGCTGCCTGGGCTGGGCCTCTTGCCAGACATTAGGCTTCCAACGAAAATGCGCCCCAAGCCATCTGGGTGCTCCTCCGGCTCTCTGGAGAGGGCAGGCAGGGAGGGAAACTTGGGCTGCAAATGGCCCCCCCGGGTTGCCTTTCAAGCACCTGGTCCCAAGGCACCTGGCCTTGGAGTGTCCCAGACTGGTGCTTCGGCATTGCTCCCCTCCTTTATTGAGCACTTACTAGGTGCTAGGCGCTGTACTCTACCCAGGGAGAGGGCACAGCATGCACGTGGTCCTTGACCAGGTGCAATTTACCCTCTAGTGCTGTAGCCAGGCTAACCCACCCTCAGCCTCACTCCCGAGCCGCCCCAGCCAGAGGTGAACTAGAGGGCAGGTATTAATGGATGCTGATGGCTCCCTGGGTGCAGCTCCCACCAGCTGCATTCTCCCTCCCGACATCTCCCCGTGAACCGGTTCTGCCTATCCCTGCCACCTAGGTGGCCCCGGGTCCACAGCAGCCTGCTCTGGGTGCCAGCGCTGCCTTTCGCCCACCAGGCCCCGGGGGCATGATTTGGTTGCCACCATCAGGGTCCATGAGCTAGAGCTACAGCTGGGTGATGCTCCAAATCTCCTGGGGACAACTGAGGCCGGGGTCCATGGACACCTTTTATGCCTGTCCCCAGAGGGCAGTTCCCAGGGGCCCAGCGAAACCACAACCTGTCCTTGGCATTCAGGGCAGAAGAGAAGAGCTCTCCTTTGTCATCATTCTGGAAAGAATGGCTCCCTGGAGGCAAGGCTCTGGGTTGTCACAAACAGGACTGTCAAACTGAGAGGCATTTATTCATCTCACAATCGCCTAAGTGCCTCTGGTTTAAAAAAAAAAAAAAAAAGCCATCGATTGTGCACAACATGCCAGCCTGTCACTGGCTTCTGCCTTGAATCCCTACTACCACTCTCTGCAGTGGGGAATCTGGGCTCAGAGGAGGGAAGGGACTCGTTCGAGTCACCCGGCAAGTTCAGGGCACGCTGGAATCCAGCCCCACTGGCTTCCAGTCCAGACCCCCCAGCATCCTGCCTACAGCAGCTGCCTCTGAAGACCCTGGCCTTGCTGTAGGCACCCAGGGGCCTCACCGTGGATTAACTACCTGAGGCTGTGCCTCCCTCTCCACCAGCCGACACTGTGGCAGCTACTGCAGTCAGGATGAAATAGAGCCGCGGAAAAACGAGCAGAGCTGCCGCCATAAACCATCTCTCTCTGCCAGAATATCGCCAGGTGCCTCTCCCGGGAGGGGAGATGACACTATCAGGATACAGCAGCTAGAAAGGAAGAGGGGAGGGTGAGGGGCCCCATCTAGGTCCACACAGACCTAGGTGGGAGGTTGGAAGGGGGAGGGGAGGAAGGACATTCTGCTAGACGGAGACCAGGTGCTGTTCCACAGACTGCAAGGGGCGGGTGGGGGTGTCCAGTCCCATCTGCATGGGGACTGTGTTTCTCCCCCCGACGTTGGCCATGTTTCTGTAGGAGAGCCCCACGGTGGCCTGGTAATGGAAAAGTTAGGGCTCTGCTGTGCTGATATGTCCATCAAATCTGCCCCCGAGGGGAGACGTCATGCCTTCCAGAGCACAGAACAATGGACGCCCAGCCGAGGGTGTGTGTGTGTACATGTGAGCGTTCTCCCAGACACTGCCAAAGGAAGAGATCAATTTAGAGAATTAGAAGCCAGCCCACTTTGCATGGCTTCTAGGAGGCATGTACGGTAAATAAGGATTCAAGAAAAGAAATGTTGCATCATTCAATTAATTTTAGCTTTGACTCGCAGTGGCAGTGGTGGGGGGGGATATGGGGGGGGAGTGTAATCAATACCAAGCATTCAGCTTGCTAACATGAAGCACATTTCATACAAAGCTGGACATTTTTCTCCTTGTCATACAGAATTATCTTAATTATTGTTTCAAGGAACAGCCTTATATAGCATCATCTAGTAGTCCGGGAGGCGGCTCAGAAACTCGTCACTGGAATAATTTATGATTTTTCTTTCTAACATCTTGGTCTTGTTTGATATGCTTGCCATTTCTCCCTGACAGGGAGGTCGATTAAATCACATTTATATTGTAAACGTATGCATTGCTTTTTACCCAAGGCGCTGGATGAAGAGATACAGGGGCCCCAAGGGAGGGAGAAGCCAATCCACTTTCATATTGCAAATTTCTGCTGTTCGGAAGAAATGAATGGTTGCCAGGGAGAACTGGGAATTACTTGAGGATGCAAAATGTTATTTTAGAATCCTTTTGAGAGGGTTTTTTTTCCCTCCCCCATCTCCTCCAGCATTTTCACTTCCCCAGCTGCTAATGGAGGCCAGGACCAGTCTCTACGCAAACGCCAAAGGAATGCACTTCACCGGCATTCTTCAGGGGATCGGCCAGAGCCAAATTTCGTCCTGGCCGACCTTAAGCAGGCTGCCTCTTGGCCTCAAAGGAGAGTGGGAGCACGCAGAGAAAAAAGGAGCTATTCACGTTTTGCAAGGCATTTCATCCTCCCGTCCAGGGCTAGATGGGGCCAGCCACTCTGCAAGCTGGTAGCTGGATCTGGTGGGAGGTTTTGTAAGTAACAGAAAGTGTTCGAAATGAAGAGGGGAAAGGTCATTAGCAGGGGCCAGGAAGAAGTGACGCGGCACCATCATTAACCTAACCGAACTAATTAGGAAACATTCAGGTTTTATAAATTATGCAAGACGCTCAATTTATACTTTTTCAAATTCCTACCATAACATAGATAATGAGGGAACATTTACAGTAACAGCGTAACCTAATCAAGAAACCCTTTCATTAGCATGAAATCTTCCAACATGGTGTTTGCGAGCACAACAAACGGAATTATAGATGTCAGGGGAGGCCAGGGGGAGGGCTGGATTGGGGGGAGGGCTGGACGGGAATGCTGATTTCACATTTGGCAAGGCCCAGGGCTCTAAGAAACCTCCCTCTCCCACCTCCAGCATGAAATAGAGCTTTCCCAGGGCTCAGATCTGCAAAAGGGCCGGAGAGATCTGGAAGGTCCCTGTGACTTCCCAGCTCACTCTGGGGTGTGAGTCAGCCGGTGGGTAATTTATAACTCCCTCCTCTGTCTGGACCCTCTAATCCTAGAAGACTGATAACCAGGGTGCAGACAGCCCTTTCTACAAGCTGAAAATACCCCCTGGAGGTCATGAGTCAGGCTTCCCTTGAAGGTACTGTCCTCTGTAAATATCAGACAAATGCCTTAAGTTCCATTCCCAGTGGAGACTTTGCCTGGGAGTTCTGAGCTCACTGCTAGTGGACAGAAGGCCAGGAGCACAGTCCAGGTGCCATTTCGAATCCCAGGGATTCAAAGGAATTCAAGAGATCCCACCACATTATCCAAGATCAGTGGGGCCAGTTGAACGTCTCCATTAAGAACTCCCTCCCTCCCAGGGAGGTATCTTCTGTGCTACACAGTTATAAAGCCCTTCAAAGGCTATCACAGGGAAATGGAAGAAAACCCAGCTCCCAGTGACCTTGACAACTGCTGACCCTCCCCGTACTGCGTTGAACAGGGACACCCACGTCAGTCAGCTTAGGCTGTCACAACAAAATCCCAGAGGCTGGGTGGTTCAAACAACAGAAATTTATGCCTTGTAGTCAGGAGGCTGGGAAGTCCACGGTCAGGATGCCAACAAGGTCTGAGGCTTCTTCTCTTGGCTCGCAGGCCACCACGACCTCACCGTGTGCTCACCTGACCTCTTCTTTGTATGCACACAAACAACTCTCTGTCTCTCTTCTAACAAGAGCACTAATCTCACCAACTCTCATGACTTCATCTGCCCATAATTACCCTCGAAAGTCCCCACCTCCTACTACCATCATTTTGGAGGTTAGAGCTTCAATATATGAATTCTAAGGAGACACAAACATTTAGTCCATAACACCACCCAAATGGTGTGTCTACCCAGAACGTGTAAATGTGACCTTATTTGGAATAAGGGTCTTCATAAATGTAATTTCATGAAGGATCTTGAGATGGTCTCATTCTGGATCTTCAGGGTTAGGCCCTAAATCCAGACGAAGACACAGAGGAGCAAGCAATGACAAGGCAGAGGCCGAGACTGGAGTTATGTGTCTACAAGCCAAGGGACATCAAGGGTTGCTGGCAACCGCCAGAAGCTGGAAGAGACAAGGAAGGGTTCTCCTCTACATCTTTCAGAGGGAATGTGGCCCTGTAACCCTGACTTTGGACTTCTGGCTTTCTGACTTTAGAAAGAATAGATACCTGTTGTGCTGAGCCTCCTAGTTTGTGGTTATTTGTTACAACAACTCTAAAAACAAATGCATGAAGCATTCATCTCAGTTCTCCAGAAAAACAGACCCAATAGGATGGATATATACACAAAGAGACTCATTATACAGAATTGGCTCATGCAATTATGGAGTCTGAGGAGTCTCACGATGTGCCATCTGCAAGCTGGAGACCCAGGAAAGCGAGTGGTTTAGTTCCAATCTGACTTCAAAGGCCTGAGAACCAGAAGAACTGACAGCATTAAGTCCCCATCCAAGGGCAGGAGAAAATGGACGTTCCAGCTCAATCAGGCAGGCAGAAAGGGAGAGAACTCTCTTCCTCTCTTCCTCTGCCCTTTTTGTTCTATTTAAGCCCTCAAAGGATTGGATGAGGCGCATTCACACTGGAAAGGGTAATCTGCTTTACTCAGTCTACTGATTCAAATACTAATCTCTTCCAGAAACACCCTCACAGACACACCCAGAAATAATGTTTAAGCAAATATCTGGACATCCTGTGACTCAGTCAAGTTAACACGTAAAATTAACCATTACACTGAGCCTTAATGTCCACCATCTGCAATAGTAACAGTGTTGTGCATATAGTAAGTGCTCAATTAATGTCAGCAGTTGGTATGGGGTGTGGGGGGGTGGGGGGGCACGCTGAGATCTGCCTCTGAGTTCTACCCGCCAGACCTAGTTCTAAGCCTCCAACGCCAGGGAGAACAGCTATCCGCTTCCTCTCTTCAGAAACCTGAAGACAGGGGTATTTTATGCTCACAGCCACATATCCCTAATTCCTTCCACGGCTTCTTACAACACATAGTTGAGTATCACCTCATTATTCTGGTAGCTGACTTTTGGGCAAACCAAAGCACAAGCCATGAGATGAACCCAGGTGAATGGAATGAAAGTCCCCATTCCACTGCTGCTGGAACCATTGATTTACCCATTCATCATTCATTCATGCTTTCATCCATTTATTCATTGAACCAAAGACTCTAAGGATCCCCTCAGCACCAGGGTGCACGCTTGGAGTTAAGGATACAATGATGAAAAGACAGAGTCGCCACCCTCATGGAGTTTCCAGACCAGCTTGGACATCACGTCCACCCACCAGGCCGAGGCCCCATTGCGAGGGAAAGGGCCCACTGAGGACAAACTTTGCCTCAGTCCTCAGTGCCTTGAGACCCAAGGGCCTTGTAGGAGTGCAAGCCCAGAGCTCCCTGGTTCTGTCTTTCATCAAAGTCTGGCTCCCCACCGCCACACCCCTCCCGGCTCAGTGGGGATATTACAAATGCCGTCACGGAGATTACCTTTGCTATAACCGTTCAGAGCGTGAGCTTCAATTACCCAATCGCTGGTTCTCTGGTGCAGGGAAAGCCACGTCAGTGCTGGGGAATGTTCTCTCCCACATCATTACCCAGGTTTCCATATTCCCTCCAGTAATTTGCAAGCTGCAGGCTGTAAATTGTGCAGGGAAGAGGCAGGGACAATGGTGTCCTGCTTTTACCCTCAGAGCCGTGTGGGAGGGATGGTTCTTGGGCTTCTCCCACTTGCAAAAAAAAAAAAGAGAGAAAGGAGCAAAATGCTTCCAAAATTACTCCCAAATGTTCCTCTGAAAACCTTAGGCTGACCCTGGCTGCCAGTGAACTATTCACAGGGTGACAATTTCATAGATCTTGGTCAGTGAGCATAAATCTCCAGTTTGGGAGTGGGCCGATTATGGCCCCAGTTTTGGCAAGCTCTTTTGCAGATATTCCCAAACATCTAGCTGTTTGGCTCCAGAAGGGCACATCTGGATAATAAGCTAGAGGTTTCTCATCCAGAGGCTTGGGGGTCAGGGCTAGATGGCGCAAATGAGGGGCTGAAGTGCGTGCTTTCTCAAGGTGGTCAGGAAGAAAAGCACCTGAGGCCCACGCCCGACCCCAATTCCCATAAGCCTGCAGGGCCAGTTAGCAAAAAGAGACCTCTTCATTTTATAGATGAGAGGACTGAGGCCCCCAGAGCCTGAAGAAGGAAGGGGCTTAGAATTGATGGATTGTTGGGGGAAATTGTTTTTGAGGCTAGGTGGGACGATTCAAACGCCATACCTAGGTACCTATGCAGTGGGGTCAGCAGGACACAATGATCGCCGCCTTCCTGCGGCAGAGCGAAGGGAGGCCTGCAGACGGGATGCTCCGTGCCCAAGTTCCCGGCCAGCCAGGGTAGAACCAGGTAGTCAGATGCTATGCCCGCATACAGCCCGCTGGCAGCCTCTTCATCGGCTGGGCTAGGCTGAGCCTGAATGCGTGCCTTGCTCTGAACCAGATGAGAAAAGTCACACATCCACCTCTGGAGGTCACGGGCTAGATACTTCGTGACCGTAAGTAGAAATTCAGGAGGAAATGGATGTTTCAATTACATCATTTTAGCACCTGAGACTTAATACGAGCAAGAGGCGAGCCTGTGGGGCAGGAAGCAGCACAGAAAGGAAGGAGGAGGGCAGGGCCAGTGTGTGCGGAGAAGCAGAAATACCTCCACGAAGGAAGGCGGCTCCCCACGGCGCCCTATTAAACACAATCACCCTTTGGTCCTAATTCCTGTGAGGCCCCACGGGGGTACAAGTCCTGCCTCTGGAGCCCCATGAAAGCTTTGTAGCCTTCAATAAACCTTTTTCAGCAGGTGCTCGAGCAGGCCTCTATCCTTGGCAAGGAAATGAACCCACCCGAAGGGGTCTGTGAGCGCCCCCTAACCAACCCTTGTCAAGGCACAGCTTTTGTCCTATCTTCCTCCCCGGTGCATGGCAGCATCCACGTGTCAGCGTCCGGCCCTCCCCTACGGTGCCTGCGCCCTGGCTGCAGAAGAAAAGCACCTGAGGCTCAGGTCAGACTCACCTGGTGGGGAGACGCTAGTCACTGCGCCATGGCGGACACGCCCTGTGCTTTTGCCATTTTGTTATGGCCCAGGGGTGCGAAGGTAAAGAGCACTGAAGACAGAACAGAGGACCAAGCAGAGGTCACTGGGGACCAGAAGGGGCACCAGACAGGGGAGTCAAGGAGGCTTCCCGGAGGGGATGCCACTGAGGTGGACCTTGATGGAATGTCTGCCTGTGGGAAGAGGGTGGGGGATGGGAATTCCAGACAATGGGAATGGCACGAGGTAGGGTACAGGCATGAGTGCATGTAGCTCATTGGGAGAATGCGGATGTACCCTGTTGACTTCAGCCTGTCTCATCAGCGGTGTCCACTAGCACCTCTGGGGGACACAGGCGGTAGGGGATAGGGAGGAAATGCAGACGCATTTTCTTTCAAATTTCCTGCTTTGCTCTTATCAATTAAAGGCCAGCGATGTCGCCAGACGGTATTATTGTATGATGAGATATCCTGGGGATGGGGCTCTCTCCGAATTTTACAGATGAGGCGCATGTGGCCCAGAAAGGTGAAGTAATTTACCTGAGGTCACCCAGCAAGATAATGAAACAGCCATGACAAGGATCCATTTTTGCTGACCCCAGACCCGTGGCATCTTCCTCTAGACCCTTCTCAGGGCAGCCAGCTGTGAACATCTTTTGATTCGCTCCCCAGCAGACTCTGTAGCGAGGCCTTCCAGTGGCTGGCCTTTCATTATGTTTAATGCTGTTTACATATGAGAGAGAGACAAGATACGCAAGGCGGTCAGAAGGCAAAAAAGGGCACCCAGTCAAAGCCCCTGGGGGCCACAGTGCTCTTCCCTCCCCTCTCTACCTCCCCACCAAACCTTTCTGATTGTTAGGAAAATAATTGAGGCCACCATCTGACTCCCAGCTGCGGGGCTGCGGCTGGGTCAGGGGATTGATGGCCTCTCCTGGCAGTGATGGAGGGGCTGGAGGCAGCCAAGGTTAGAAACGCAATTTCACAGAGGAGTTGAAGATGCGATGGGGGAGGGAGTGAGGAGCAAGGAGGAAAGGAGACCCACAGTTGCAGGAGGAAGGAGGGATTCCTGTGGGGGGCTGCCGAGGGCCAGGGCCATGCAGCCCCCAGGGAAGTGGTTTCCACAGAGAGCTCGTTCTAGAGGATAGCTTCCCCCAGCCAAGTCTCCCTCACCTTTATGACTCAGCTCCCTGCCCCCAGGAAGACTTTCTTGACCCCCCTCAAGGCGGAGCTGTAAACGCCTCCTCTCCTTCAATCCCATATCAACCTTCTATCTTTTCTGTTATGCGGTTCTGGGATTGTGTGTGTGTGTGTGTGTGTGTGTGTATTCATGTATGCATGTACCTGTGTGTATGTGTGTTTGTGGATGCTATTGTGTGTGTGTGTATTTGCATATGTGTATGTGCGTGTGTGTTTGTACGTATACGTATTTATGTGCACATGTGGGTGTATTTGTGTGTGTGTGTCAGCTCCCCACCAGACATTCCCCTGCACTTGAGGGCAGGCACCATATATACAGCATTTCTGTTTCCTTAGTGCCTGGCACATAGTAAAACCTCAGCACATGTAGGTGGAATGAGTGATGAATTGAATGAATGAACTAACATGCACTATCTCTGGGACATAGTTTGGAGGACAGGGACCGCTGTGTTGATTGTTTGTCTACCCCCACTAGGATCTAGCCACTTTGGTCTAGATTGAGCACTGCGGGGAGCCCAGTGTTTAGGGCAGGGTTTCTCAGCCTTAGTACTATTGACACTTTGGGCCAGATAATTCTTTGTTGCCGGGGGGGGGGGGGGCTTTTTGTGCATTATAAGATGTTTACTAGCATTTCCGGCTTCTACCCAGTAAATGCCAATAGTAACCCCCACCTCCCAGTTGTGACCATCAAAAATGTCTCCAGACATTGCCAAATGTCCCCTGGAGGGCAAAACAGTCCCCAGCTTAGAAAGCTTAGAAAACATCCCTAGAGGGGTGCCTGGGTGGCTCAGTCGGTTGAGCATCCGACTTCAGCTCAGGTCATGATCTCACAGCTCGTGAGATCGTGCTGACAGCTCAGAGCCTGGAGCCTGCTTCTGCTTCTGTGTCTCCCTCTCTCTCTGCCCCCTAACCCACTCGCATTCTGTCTCTATCTCTCTCAAAAATAAATAAACATTTAAAAAAAATTTTTTTAATTAAAAAAAAAAAAAGAAAACATCCCTAGAGGGATGCCTGGCCCAGGATCAGCACTAACTAATATTGTTGACCAGCTAACTAGCTGACCTTTCAAAGCCTTGAAGCTCTCTTTGGTTTGCCCAGGATGACTGCCAGCCTTGGGGCATGGGCAACTGGGTCAAGGCTGAAAATGCCAGGAGAGCGTGAGGGCAAGACTTCCAGACCTCCATCTGCAGGGTCAGCGGCCAGCACGGCCAGAGTGCTGTGGAATCTGGGCTCACTACTTTCCCCACAGGCTAGAGCCATCCTCTCCATTCTGGGCCTGAGAGGTTAATGGTCTTACTTCCTACCCCGTCTGTTCAGTACCCATGCCCCAGCGGGGACTGGATTCCAGTTCCTGAACAGAGACTAACCATCTCTCATGGCTCCTCTGTGGAGTCCATATATCCAACACTGCCTAAGGTTAACACCCAGCTCCTGCCTGAACTCAGTTCAACTAGGCCAAATCTCTTGGCTTTTTCCCAAAATGGCCTCTGAGACCAACATAGAAATGGAGCCTCACAAAGAGATTACCAAATTGTCCAACCCCAAGCCCCAGGGGGTGGTAAGGAATATGATCTGGAGGTTCTTCGCCAGTGGGAGAACTGAGATTGCCTGCCTGAGTGTGTGTGTGTGTGTGTGTGTTCCATCTACCTTCCCCAGGGGGTTATAGGGTTAAGCCCAGAGCTGCCAAAGCCTGCCAGGACAATGTCCCAGGGGTCTAGGCAGGGGCAGGGACATGGAGACAGTTCTGACTTGGCCAAGGCCGACAGCAACATATACACAAGATCGAATGAGTTGGGCATTAGAGACTGGACCACCCACCAAGAAAAGTGGAGAACAAGAGAAACCCAGAGGGCTTAGGGACTTTCTTATGCAGTCCTGCACCAATTGACACCAGCACTCTGGGCACTCCAGACACTCCTACTGGAACTGAGAATATAAGAACAACGATGGTCATCATTCCAGGACTGAGACAGAGAGGACATGTGAGGATTCATTCAGCTGAATCCACCGGCTTTTTTCTATCGACTACATAGTTAGCGTTTCAAAGGCAGGGACCAGGCGCCTTGTGTTTCGTCATCCTCCACGATGCCTTGCAGAAGGCAGAGAGTGCAGTAAGTATTGCGCATGTGCGGCTGTGTGCGTATGAAGACACCTGAAGCACGTTGACTCAGGAGAGTCGATTTTCAGACCAGCTCTGCCTGCTGGTTGCCAGCAGACAAAAATCAAGAGGCAGCGCTGACCATTCTTCCATTCAAAACATAATCCTGAGAATCCCCAGGCCACCTCCACTCCCTGCCATCCACATGCATGCTCCACAGGACACTGGGAATATATTGAGGTAAGACAGAGGAGTTTCTTTCCCTTGTGGAGCTAAACAAGACCTAGAACCCTAGGGATGCAGCCACCATTTGGGAAGGAGGGTGGATGTGAGAAAGGCCAAGAAGGCACAGGCCAGGCTTAGGAGTCACAATCCTTCTGCACAGAATTGGTACGCAGGCCCATCCCTGTCCCTAAAAGCTCCCTAAAAGCCTAGTCCTAGAACTCCTCCTCCGACCCTGCCTGTTGTTCTCAGGATGCAGACCCACCCAGGGGGTCTTCTCCAACCTTTGGTGGACTGTCCTGCCCATATCGCAGGCTGCCTTTAGCCTAAACCATGTGTTTAGCCAACCAGAAGTCCCTTGCCATGGCCCTAGGCATCACCAGTGGCCACAATGACCCATAACCCATAAAACCTAGGGTTCCTGAGATGCCTTTAGCTGCAGAAGGGCCCACAGACAAAATGATATCCCCCTCTGTAGACAATCTGAAGACCTATAGCAAAGGAAGGGGTTGAATCAGTAATTTTAAAACTACCTTATGAAGAAAACCTCAGGCCCCGAAAGCTTCACTTCTGTATTCTACCAAACATTCAGAGAAGAAATACCAACTCTTCAGAAATTCCTCCAAAAAATCGAAGAGGACGGAACACTTCTAAACTCATTTTATGAAGCCAGTATTACCCTAATGCCAAAACCAGACAAAGACATCACAAGAAAACAACAGATCAATATCTCATATTAATATGAACACAATAATCCTCCACAAAATATGACAAGCTGAATCTGGCAACATATACAAAGAATTACATACCATGACCAAGTGAGATTCATCCCAAGGATGCAAGGTATGTTCAACAGTCAAAAATCAATCATCATATCAACAGAATAAACAATTAAAATCACATGATTATCTCCGTAGACACAGAAAAAGCATTTGACAAAATCCAGCAGTTTTTCACTATAAAAACAGTCAACAAACTAAAAATAAAGGAAAACTTTTTCAATCTAAAAGAACACCTATGAAAAATCCACAGCTAACCTTCATACTTAATAATGAAAGACTGGATGCCTTTCCCCCTAATATCGGGAACAAGACAAATATGTCAAGATCAATATCAAAAATCAATTCTTGCTATACTCAAAATGAGCAATCCAAAAATGAAATTAAGAAAACAATTTCACTCACAATAGCATCAAAAATAATAAAACACTTAGCAATTAATTTAACAAAAGTACAAAATTTATACTCTGAAAAATATAAAATCTTGTTAAAGAAATTAAAGATAAATGAGAAGGGGCGCCTGGGTGGCTCAGTTGGTTAAGCATCCGGCTTCGGCTCAGGTCATGCTCTCACAGTTTGTGAGTTCAAGCCCTGAGTTGGGCTCTATGCCGACAGAGCCTGGAGCCTGTTTCAGATTCTGTGTCTCCCTCTCTCTCTGACCCTCCCCCATTCATGCTCTGTCTCTCTCTGTCTCAAAAATAAATAAAAACGTTAAAACAATTTTTTAAGATAAATGAGAAAAAAAGCTCATGTTTTTAATTTTGTTAAGATGGCAATATTCTCCAAAGTGATTTACAGGTTCACTGTAATCCTGATCAGAATCCTAGCTGAGTTCTTTGTGCAAATTAACAGGCTGATTCTAAAATCCACATAAAATTGCATAAGACCCAGAAGAGCTAAAACAACTTTGAAAAAGAAAAACAAAGTCAGAGGACTCACACTTCTCAATTTCAAAGCTTACTACAAAGCAACAGTAATCAAGACAGTATGGTATTGGCACAGGGATATACATATAAATCAATGGAAAGAACAGTCCAGAAATAAATTCATAGGTCTATGAGCAACTAATTTTCAATAAGGACACCAAAGCCATTCAATGAGGAAAAGAATAGTCTTTTCAACAAATTATGTTGGGACAAGTGATTAACTATATGCAAAAGAATGACAATGGACCCCTACCTCACACTATATACAACAAATAACTCAAAATGGATCAAAGACCTAAACGTAAAAGGAAAAACTACAAAACTCTTAGAAGAAAACAATTGAGTAAATTTTCAAAAGCTTGGATGTGGCAAAGGATTCTTAGGTACGACACCAAAAGCACAGCCAAAAAGAAATATAGCAAAATTGGACTTCATCAAAATTTTAAATGTTTGTGCCTCAAAAGACACCATCAAGGAGGCAAAAAGTCATCATACATTATGGGAGGAAATACATACAAATCGTATATCTGATAAGGGTTTGTATCTAGAGTATACAAAGTAGTCTTACAACTCAGTAATAAAAAATAGCAATTAAAAAAATGGGCAAAGGATCATATAAAAAGAGGGAGGGGGACAAAGCATAAGAGATCTTAAATATGGAGACCAAACAGAGGGTTACTGGAGGGGTTGTGGGAGGGGGAGTGGGCTAAATGGGTAAGGGGCACTAAGGAATCTACTCCTGAAATCATTGTTTCACTATATGCTAACTTGGATGTAAATTTAAAAAATGATAAATTTTAAAAAAATGGGCAAAGGATTTGAATAAACATTTCTCCAAAGAAGAGACACAATGGTCTGGGGGCCTAGTGACACGAAAAGATACTGAATGTCATTAGTTATCAGAGAAATGCAAATCAAAACCAGAACGCAATACCACTTTATACCCATGAGGATGGCTAAAATCAACGTCACAGCACAACAAACGTTGGCAAGAATGTAGAATAATTAGACCACTCACACGCTGCTGGTGGGAGTATAAAACGGTGCTACCACTTTGGAAAACGGTCTGGCAGGTCCTCCAAAGCTTAAACACAGAGTTATCGTATGAGCCAGAAATTCCACTCCGAGAGAAATGAGAACATATCTCCACACAGAGATATGTACATGGATGTTTATAACAGCATTATCATTGATAGCCAAAAGGTGGAAATAACACAATGTCCATCAACAGATGAATGACTAAGCAAAATGTGGGCAACCCTCACGGTGGAATACTATTCAGCCATTAAAAGGAATGAAGTCCTGGCCCGGGCTACAGGTTGAATCTTTTTTTTTTTTTTTAATTTTTTTTTTTAACGTTTATTTATTTTTGAGACAGAGAGAGACAAAGCATGAACGGGGGAGGGTCAGAGAGAGGGAGACACAGAATCTGAAACAGGCTCCAGGCTCTGAGCTGTCAGCACAGAGCCTGACGCGGGGTTCGAACTCACGGACCGCGAGATCATGACCTGAGCCGAAGTCGGCCGCTTAACCGACTGAGCCACCCAGGTGCCCCCAGGTTGAATCTTAAAAACATGATACTAGGTGCAAGAAAACAGTCACAAAGGTCATGTGATTCCATTCATTGGCAAGTCCAGATCAGGGAGATCTATAGGGACAGAACATAGGTTAGTGGCTTTTTAGATTCCTTAGGGCTAGGGGTGAAGGATGGGAGAAGGGGTGGGGGGTGATAGCTAATGGCTGTGGGGTTCCTTTATGAGGTGACGAAAATGTCCTAAAATTTCCCCCGGTGATGGTTGCACATGTGAACATACCAAAACCACTGAAGTCTGTGCTTTGAATGGGTAAATTGTATGATGTGTGGATTATATATCAATAAAGCAGTTTAAAAAAATATTTAAATTCTATGCCCTTAAAATATTGGATTGGTTAGAATTTTTGAAAAGACATCCTCTATCCCAACTCTTCCATTTTACAAATGCAAAAACTCTGGCCCAGAAACTGTCATTAAATGAACCCAGGTCACATAGCACGTAGGTGTCAGAGCCAGAACCAGAACTGTTCTCTAACTGCCACAGGTCCGAGGCTGTATTGAACCTCTGACTCAATTTTCCCATCTGTAACATGAGGTTCCCCCTCAGCCCTAATGCCCCAAACCACAGGCCTGGTGCTAAAAAGGGAGAGGATGTGCACAAAGGTTCAGGAGTTGCGGGGCGGGGTGGGGGGAGCATTGCTCCCGACTGCATGATTTGGGGTCATTCTTATCTCCAGTGTGTCTGATAGCCCGTGTCAGCCTGGGCCTCTATCCCAGCCCTGCTGCTCCCTGGGATGGGAGCCCGGGCCGATGAGCAGGGAGCCTGGCTCTCTCCCTCAGCATCTCATGGACACACTGGGCTCCTGCTTCTGCAGAATGGCTGTGATGGATTGGTGATGTCTGGAAGCACTTTACAACCGGCGACAAATCATGCTTAATTCCTCTTGCCTTCATTAGTGTGACATTAATCCTGATAGACTCATTTGGGGGATAAGGTGAGAGCACTATGCATGCCCAGTCCCCCTGAACCAACCAGACTATTAAGTCTCATTCTGGAATAGCTGGGACACCCTTTTCTACAAGCCGCCAAGAATTCTTTGTCAGGGGATTGAGATGTGATTCAGTGTCCCCCTAGGGATGGAGTGGAGGAGGGAGGCTTAGGGCCTCTAGCTGGAGGTGGGAGGTCAATCAACGTTGGCTGCAGTGAGCCAGCCACAGCCTGGGAGCCTGTGCTCGATGTGGGGTTGGAGGGTTCTGGCCACCAGACACCAGCCTCCGCCTAAACCACAGCATCCGTTGCACAGCCAACAGCATCCGGCCGTATGATGTCCGGGCCCCAAGACCTCACCGCCCTGCTCTAGAGCCTGTGGAGGCTCCCCATTATCCAAGCTCCTCCAAGAGCCCTGAACCAGGCAGTGGCAAACTGGGATGGGATGGTGCGATACCTCTCAGCCAGGGTGCAGCCTGAGCAAATGACTTCCACTCTTGGAACCCCAATTCCCTCATTTTTAAAACTGAAAGAGGAACTTGGTTGAGAGCAGGTACTGGATAAATAACAGAAGTGAGTGGAGTGGAAGAGACCGGGGGCAACTGGAAAATGCGGGCGTAGCTAAAAGATTTTGAAAATTAACAAAAGTAGTAGTAGTAATCAACACTGCATGAGCCAAACAAGATATTTGCAGTGTGCATTATCTAGCCCAGGGCCACCAGCCAATGACCCCCACTCTTGACTTTTCCCCAGGTCCTTTAAAATTTGGGTACTCCATGGTCTTAAAAACAACGTACCGCACACGCTTTCTCCCCGCCCCCAGCTCCTGCCCCGCTCACTCCCTCACTCCCTCATCACAGGCTACCCTGTTCACTCCTGTGCTGAGCTAGCCGCCAACTCTGCTTTTCCACACCCTTTCTCTCCAGGTTGTGCACCCCCTTTCTCTCCAGTACCTCTTTCTGAACCCTCCCGCCCTTCCAGTCCCTGGCCGAAGCTGACCTTGTCCCATTGACCTTCAAGGCCAGAGAGGCCATTCCCTCCTGATCCGCATAGCTGCGACTATGCAGGTGTGACCTCCAGAGACAGCCCATCATTACAGGCTTCTCATGGCACCCGTCTGGACTGTCAGCGACATGATGGTAGGGACCGCATGCTGGACCATGCACCAACATGGCGCTGAGGACCGAGGCTCTGCTCATCACCACGCCAAGGGAGAGGAAGGGGCACGAAACCCCTGTAGGCAGCTGCCCCATGCAAGACACAGGACTGTGTGTGTGACCATCCTCATGAGCCCCCTTCGCGCTGATGACATCTAACGGCATCTGTTCCTTGACTTGCATCTTCCTTATGGGAAAACTGAGGTTCTGAGAGGATCTAATTAATAGGGGATCTTGGTTTGGATCAATATTTGCCTATGTTTTTTTAGAAAAACCAAAGGGCCATAATCTCCCCAAGGTGGGAACCGAGGAACAGAATTTTCACTGGGACAGCCAAAGTCATCAATATCTCGTTTAAGAGGAAAATATGGTTAACAAATTATGGCATGTGAAAAAGAAATGCAAACAACAGCATCCCACTCTCCTTAGCAATTCCTTCTCCCCACAACATCAAAACATTTTGGCATCTTTAAGATTAAGGCAGGAGACAGCCCCTGGCCTCTAATTGCTCTCAGTCAAAGACTGTAGCTAACATGTTATTAAATATGTAAATAATATGAAAGCCAGAAGAGAATTAATATTTCATATATAATGAAGTTAAGATGAATTCTCCTGTGTCTAATTTTCTGTTTTTAAATACATAATGCACTGTGGAGTCCAAAGTGATTCATGGTATTTTATATTGGTTAAAGACGTTCGGGGTTTCTCTGAAGCAGCTTCCTAAATGATTAACCTGAATATTATTATTACAAATAGGATTTGTTTTTTTAAAAATTAATTCTGTAGTTAATCAGAATGAAAAGCATAGAGTTCTTTGCTGGTGGGCCGATTTTAAATGGGGAAACGTAACTACGATAGGGGTTGCAAATCCTAATGCCTACAGGGGCCTGGCAAGCAATTGAATGAAGCCGGCTGGGTGACAAGAGGGAGAGGTGAGGACTGTAGCAAAGCTCGGGAGCCCAAGCCCCATGTAGAGGGGAAACCACCGTTGCCCTTCAGAAACAGGAGCCAGAAGTTGAGATTTATTAATGTAAAATAAGCTGATATATAAAGTTCGTTCTTGATTCAAATTCTTTTTTGAGAGAGAGAGAGACAGAGTGAAAGTGGGCAAGGTGCAGAGAGAGAAGGAGACACAGAACCTGAAGCAGGCTCCAGGCTCCAGACTCCAAGCTGTCAGCACAGAGCCCAAGGTGGGGCTCAAGCCCACAAATCGTGAGATCATGACCTGAGCCGAAGTCGGACACTCAACCGACTGAGGCACCCAGGCGCCCCTGATTCAAATATTTTTCTAAACATCATGGATCCAAAAGAAGATGATCCAGGGGCTGCCAGATTGCAACCTCCAGACTGAGACTTGTAGCTTAAGGGAAAGTTGCCACCAAACCCAGGTCCTCCAATCCCTGGTGCAGTGGAAACCGTTCGCTCTCTCCTTGACTAAATAATAAACTAGTGAATACAAACTCCGACCAGTCAGGCTTTTGGGGGGGCAATTTGGCAAGATGGGGAAAGTGCAAATCCTTCAATCCACCAGTTGTACTTCTAAGAATTTATCTTAAAGAAATAATTAAGTCGGGGCGCCTGGGTGGCGCAGTCGGTTAAGCGTCCGACTTCAGCCAGGTCACGATCTCGCGGTCCGTGAGTTCGAGCCCCGCGTCGGGCTCTGGGCTGATGGCTCGGGGCCTGGAGCCTGTTTCCGATTCTGTGTCTCCCTCTCTCTCTGCCCCTCCCCCGTTCATGCTCTGTCTCTCTCTCTGTCCCAAAAATAAATAAAAAACGTTGAAAAAAAATTAAAAGAAATAATTAAGAATGGGCCCCAAATTTCACTATAATGATGTTCTTCATAATACATTTTAAAATAGCAAGAAAAAAAAACAACCTCAAGGTCATCCAACCCTCACATCTGATTACTGAATTACAATACGGTGCACCTAAAAACATCACACCTAGGCAGTCTTTGACAAATATGAACATTCAGAAAAAAAAAAACTTAAGAGCATGGAGAAATATATTTATAGTATAATCATACTGTAGTGTTCATGGATGGACACACATTTAGCTGCCCAGGGAAAAGGTGGGAAGGTGATATACCAAGTAATCAGCATGGTTTTCTCCGGGTGGGTGGTGCAATTGCTAGGTGAACACTATACTTTTCTTTTTGCTTGTCTATATTTTGTGAATGATTCCAAATGAACTTTCAGTGCTTCCATATAAAGTCAATAAAAGAAATAAACTCACTGTGATGTTGGTACAATGTCAGAAACACTGGCCTGAGGAAGTTTATCCCTTCAGATAGCCATCTTCGCTCTGTTGACGACTCTGTGTGGGCTGATAAGGGAATCCACCTCCCTGGATCTTACAGTTCTCATCCATGGAGTCAATGATTGAGCTGCATAATTTCCAAGGTCCCTCGATGATAGGAGACCACAGTCAAGGGAGCTCGGGGACATGGCAGCATCCTGTCTACTTACTCACAAGAACTGACTGACTACCAAGCCTCGTGCCTGGCTCTGGGCCTGACATTGTCCTCCAAGAACACCGAGATGAGAGGCAGAGATATAGGTAAGCAGCACTCCCTTCTGCGTTACTGTGTTGTGTTTACACATGGGATTCTATACAAGCACAGAGAAGGGGCACCTCCTTTAGGGACTTGTCAGAGATTTCCTAGAAGAAATGACATCTGGGCTGAGTCATAAAGATGAACAGGAATTAGCCATCCAGACAAGGAGGAGACAGAGAAAGGCATTCCAGGAAAGAAAAGAGTGGGTACAAAGGTACAGAGGTGAACATGGGATGCTGGGTGGCTGTGGTGGCGAGAGAGAGGCAGGAGCTGGATCGCAAAGCTACGGAACTCCCTGCTTAGGAGTTTGCGTTTTAAATTGGAGTGAAGGGAACCTGAAGGATTGTAACATTAAGGGATTCATACAGCCATAATTTTAGAAATCCCCGTGGCCAGCAGGAAAATGGACTGGAGGGAACAGGCACAGAGGAGCCTGTGGTGACAGTCCAGGTTGGAAACGGTGGATGGAGAGGTGGGATTCAGGATTTCCAGTGTGGGACAGCCAGACGAAGGAAGCTATGAAGGCTCTCGGTCCTCTGGCTTTGACAGCTAGTGGATGGATATGCCATTCACTAAAGTGGGAATTAATGGAGACAAAGCAAATTGGGAGAAAGGCCCAAGATAAGTTGGAGGAGCTTATGGTACAGCCAAGTGGATGTGTCAACTAGGCGGATGGATGAATGTATCTGGAATTCAAAAAGGTCTAGATTTGGAATTCATCAAAGAATCAGCTATAACTGCTGGTGGGAATGCAAACTGATGCAGCCACTCTGGAAAACAGAATGGAGGTTCCTCAAAAAATTAAACATAGATCTACCCTACGACCCAGCAATTGCACTACTAGGCATTTATCCAAGGGATACAGGTGTGCTGTTTCGAAGGGGCACATGCACCCCCGTGTTTATAGCAGCACTATCCACAATAGCCAAAGTATGGAAAGAGTCCAAATGTCCATCGATGGATGAATGGATAAAGAAGATGTGGTATGTATATACAATGGAGTATTACTCGGCAATCAAAAAGAATGAAATCTTGCCATTTGCAACAACATGGATGGAACTAGAGGGTATTGTGCTAAGTGAAATTAGTCAGTCAGAGAAAGACAAATATATGACTTCACTCATATGAGGACTTTAAGAGACAGAACAGATGAACATAAGGGAAGGGAAACAAAAATCATATAAAAA